>NC_140190.1:15601140-16103656 GCF_965226575.1 Pagrus pagrus | reverse complement strand
AGGACAGTCCTGCCAGGGCGAACCAAAATCCAGAGCAGCAGCCGGACCCCAACCCACAGATCAGTGCAGGGGACGGGCCGCAGGGTCTGAGCAAGAGCTCTGCACAGGACACCTTTGTTAGGAACCACAGCAGCCACCTGACCCTCCTTCAGCCGCAGAATGACGGGACAAGCACCTCAGTCAGGAAATATGGGCCGCTAGTGGCACCACCTCCTGCTCCTGTTCCCGAGGCGCCTAACTGTAAGGTGCCTGTTGTGGACAGGAGGGGGAAGGTGTGGGACTACGGCAGCAGTACTACCTACCGCCAGAGAGACCTTCATTCATCCAGCTGGGTATGCTCAGACACTCAGGGACTAACAGACAAGCAGCATGAGTTCACCTCCAGCTTCAGCTACATCAAACATCAGAGCAGGAACTCCCAGAGCCAGAGAGACCTGACAGCGCTGAGGGAACCACCTGTGGAGGGTTTCAAAGGGCCCCTCAACGGAGTCATCTTCTCCACTGAGGTTCCTCAGAAAGGCCTGGGCTGTGCCACAACTCTACGGGCCCCCAGGAAACCCAGACCGAACCTGGAGCGTGTTGGGATCCTGGGCCAGAACCAGACATGGGTCCAATACAGGCCGAGCAGTGATGGGGAACCACAGAGGAAGGAAGCAGGCAGCAGCAGGAAGGTGGTTCGAAACCAGATCAAACGGGTGGTGGACAACCTGGAGCAGGTTCTCACAGCGCTGAGGGATGTTCACCAGGAAATGAAAGAGGTAACATGTTTTGTTGATTCTGCACAACTCACAGAAAAGAATAAGAAAGACTCAACGAGACAAAAGCTGTCGAGTGCTTTGCAGCCATTTCACCTACACAAGCATCACAAGGCTTCCTGAACTGACACGGGGAACAGCACAAATCAGTGGAGAACAGAAGCAGAGAAGTCTCTGCACCCTCTCGCATTCATTTAGACACTTCCTCATGCAGGAAATGTTTGTGCTTGTGCTAAAAAACCTTGAGGGCTCTGGCTCTTTCAGTTAGCAGTGCAGGCTACAAAGGCACGTCCTCAGCAGAATTGAACATGCATTAAAAAATCAGCAGCCAGGTTGCATGAATCCTCCACAGTCTGCAAACTGTTCCTCCAACTCTCCTCTGTCATCTGTCGTCAAACACACGCAGCTCTCATGCTGAACATTTTCATAGAAGTGAATGAGACAATAGTTACGCCTCATTTGCGTGATGCATTCAGAGGTAGCTGAGTTGATACTGTGTGACACTGAGCAAAGCAGTCGCCTTCCTCTCTTCATCTCTCTTTCTGCCTTCCCTGCTCTCATCTCTTCCTCCACTCTCCCTCCTTATGGACAGATGCTGCTCCAGGCACAGCTGGATAGCGTCCGACGCTTTTTTTTTATAATCCATTTATGTCTGAGTATCTCTGCCTCGTATTCCTCATCCAGTAAAAGTGACACGTAAATCTCGCCTCTTGGCATTTGATCTGCATCTGCGAGGTCGCAGCTAAACCCGAGGTAGCAACCTCATCATCCTGGCTGCGAGGTTTTCGTGTGACAGTACTAATATAACACTGATGAAAGCGCATATAGGCTACACAAAAAGAGGGGGGAGGAGGAGGGGGGAGCAAGCAGAGACACTGGGATAGAAAATCCCAAATTTTCACAACAGAGACGACAGATCAAAGGAAGATAAGGCACTGAGAAGAAGACTTTGGTCACATATTTATTTCAAAGCCCTGATTTATCATTCTGTTGCATGAGCAGCAACCCTCAGTTTTTATTTAATAATCAATCACTGTTATTAAAGGGAACTGGAGTGAGTCTTAAAAGTGTTTTTGACAGCGACTAGACAAACATTAAAGCAACACTAAAGAGCTCTCATAAGAAGAAGAAAAAAAGCAAAAAACAAAAGAAAGCTCACTCATGAATATGATAGCGATCCTCCGCTGAAGGCGTTGTGACGATCTAAAAACTGCTCTGTGACTCAGAACTCAGAAGAAAACAACAGCCGAAAGAGTTAAATGAAACTTAAATGACTGAGCTCGACAACAAGCGTCTCTCAGCGCTCATCAGCACGAGATGCGAAGACCTGAGGGGTCAAAACACATTGTTTTTAACAAACACTCTCGGGAGCAGCCGATGAAACCCGGAGACCTCTTCTCTTTTATCTCCTCTGATTTCTGACATTAACAAGCAGCACCTGCCCAGAGTCACTTGATGAGCATATGCACGCTGTACTTCAAAGTAATATGAAACGCCTCGCCCAAAAAAAGCTGTGGCATAAAAGAAGAAGAAAAAAAAAAAAAGACAAACCAGGTCATCTTTTGACATCAGTAAGGATGTTGTTGAACACAGAGAACAAAACAATAATTCATCTGTTCCAGCAGGGGCTGAGGATTTATCTGTGCACACAGAGCAGGTGGAGAGATAGGTCAAACCTTTTCCCCAGTGTAATTTTCTCCAATCTCTCCAGCCTCAATCACTGCACATGTGTGTGACTGTGTGTGCATGTGTGTGTGTCCACCAACCTGACTGTATCTTTGTGTTAAGCATGTATGTACATATGTGTGATTTGCATACACTCACGCTCTGCTGCACTCCTTCAAATGTATGCATAGCAGCGTATGCCTGCCTGCATATGATATATTATATAGTGTGATTTTCACTATCCACCCACAGGTGTTAGAAGGGAAACCCATCTAAATTTGTGCTACACATTTCGCATTATAGTAATCTCGTCCTTTCTAGGCTGAGATAAACATTTTGTGCACTAAGTAGTACTTTGTGTGAGATACTTACGGATTAGAGCTATACATCTGGTCCAGAAACACTCTAAATAATAAATGTAGGCGAGCAAATGCAGAAAAAATAATTGCTATAACTCTTAATATCCTCTTTGCTGGTGAGATTGGTTTTGTACTTTATACATCATTTAGTTAGAAACTGCTCAAATCGGAAGAAACGTCTTTAAGTGTTCTGGTGGATAGTAGTTTAAACTGCTGATCATTTAAACACAGTGTTCATATCTGCCTTGAATCTCTCTTCTTCCTTTTATTTAATTTCCTGTCATCTCCACACTACTGTCTACTATTCAAATAACAGGCAAAAAATGGCCAGAAAGTATCTGAAGCCTTGAAGTCATTTCATTGAGTAAATATGCCAAATAATCTCTGGTTTCTAGCTTCTCAGTATTGAGGCTTTGCCGCCTTTCCCGGTCTTATATCATTATAAATCAGACTGAAACCTTTTTAGCTTTAGACTGTTTTTCTAAAGCTTTTTTTTTTTAATACTTTATTGACCAAACGATCAATCAGCAGATTAAATAACAACAAAATAACAAAAATCACCAGAAGTTTCAGGTCTTTAAATGTCAAAGTCAAAATCAAATCGGCAAAGGTAGAGATATCGAGACTTTTAGCTGAGCGCCAAATACACTGGATCCTGAGACAACTCTGGTGACATCACGATGACATCTTCGGGGTTATGTTCTCAAATGAGAAAGCTCCATTCCAGGTTTACTTCCCAGTTATGCACAACCTTGTTTGCAGTTTTTGGTGTCCCGACAACAGTTTTACAGATGTCTTTTTTATAATGGTGGTCAACGGGGAAAATGCTTTTTGCTGCCAACACCAGCATGCTAACAAGCTCATAACGGCAATGCTAACATGTTGATATTAAGCATTGGTCAAAGTCAAATTCTTACCTGATGATGCTACAAGGGGGCAAATTTTTTGCTGCAGTACTGGGCAAAATTTGGATTGAGCAGCGCCATGGTATCTTTTATTCAACATGGTTTGGACAAACACATAGCTTACACCTACACCATAGACACCTGGCAAGATGGATTTCACTAGATCACATGGTCACATGCTCTCGTTAATCTAGCTCTCACAGGCTCACTCATCATGAAAAAGACCTGATCTTCATGTGCAAATCAGTGGAGCCTCTTTTCAGGTCTTTTTCTTCATCCATACTGCATATATTTATCCGTCATCGTCTGTATTTTCTAGGTGGTGCAGCAGATTGACAACCTAACCTCATCCATTGATCTAAATGAGGAGGAGCAGCAGAGGACTACAGGAGGTGACAGCAGCTCCAGTTCGGGCTCCAGCTCCAGCGAGGAGAGGAGAGGTCATCACAACGGGAGTCAGTCTCCACCAAATGTGCTGCTGAGCCCGGTAACCTCTGGCTTTTCATCAGAGAGGAGTCGAACTCTTCGGTTCACCTCCAGTCTGGGGTCTTCTTCCAGACAAGGTGGGCCGCCGCAGTCCAAGGATAATCCCCCTAAACTTCAAAACCTCCCCTCCCATGACCTCACTCTGTCTCCCCAAAGAAGCCTTCCTGTTCGGCCGCCCACTCCTGGTCTCTCCCCTCTAACAGTAAACCTCCATCACACAAACAGCCCTGGTTCTCAGCCTCACTCCCCTGGGCCTTCCTCCTCCATCAGAGTCTCCCCTCCCTCCCCTCTGTCTCCAAAGGCTCAACCAACCCCCATCCTTAGCCCTCCTGTCATCATAGAGAACAAAATCGGATCTTATCAGACCCCACAAAGCGATGACCCATCTGCTGGTCATCTCAGTCCATCATCGACCCAGCCTCCGTCTGCCAGCTGCCCACCCACTGCCTCAGACACTGTGTCCAACAATGACAGAGAGCGGCGAGCATCCTCAGCAGGGCCCGTTAACAGACCTTCACAGGTGTGCGCTGCCCCCGCAGCCACAGCTAAACCACCGACAGCGCCAGGCCGCAGAGGTCGCAAGCCTCCTCCGTACCCCCACCACAGACCGTCTGAGCAGACAAAGAAAGTGAAGGAGCCCCGCAAAGCTCCTCCGTACCCTGAGAAACGAAGGCTGCTCTCGACCACTGTGTGAGACAATGCAGCGGGAGGGGGAGGCTGATCGAACAGAGCCATATTCACAGCACCAGCCATGAGTCTGCGAGAGTGGAGAGTGATTTAACGCTCGCCAAGTTGAGCTGAGACCAAGTTTCCAAGGTGACAAGACGCGGACGCAACTTGAGGTCAGTATGTTGGGTTGAACAGCTTGGTTCTGCGAATGTCCTTTCCCCTCTCTCTCTCTCCTTCTATACAAATCTCTTGAGTACGTACGCTGAACATACACAGGGCATCATAACATCTGTCTGGGTTTCTGCTCTGGTAACAAGAGCCTCTGTACAGATGCTCACCACAGCTCTCCCACAGACTGCACAGTTAAAGGGCAAAGGAGAAGGCCTAATTAGATAGAAATATGGAGGAAATTGAAATTATTGCGAGGTGTCAAGACAAAGTAAGAACTGATGACTTTAGTGCAGCCAGACGCATCCACTCACATGTATCAGCATCGTCTGGGTTAGATAATTGCTGTCAGGAGTCATGATGGTATAACGAGAACTCAGTGCAGCTCAGGCTACTTTGGCTCAGCGGTGTGAAAAGCTCACGCGGGGGAGGAGAGGCCAGAGAAGTGTGATAGATCTGTAGACAGGAAAGGTCTCATAATATGAAGAACTTAGCAAGGCCATGCTGGGCGGCTCGGAACTGACTGGGTCACCAGCCCGGCGCCTGGGTCCATGTCAGGGGAGACAGGGGGCAGCTGGCCATTCGTTGTACCCTTCACCGGGCCCCTGGTGTTAGAAAAATCCCATCTCCTTTGCTGCCTCTGGCTTGACCGCCCAGGCCACAATCTCCATCTGTTCCCCTCCAAATGTCAGGAGATGCAAAGAGAGAGAAATCGGGGGCAGGTGTGTGAAAGGAAATTGAGAAAAACAGATACTGGAATGGCAGCCGGATTGATTACACAAATACAGCATCGAAAATTGATGGCTCTGACATGGAGGTAATCTGATGTTGTCCCCCCTAAAATGTTCCTTCAAAGCCTTGTAGTGGCATTTTTTAAAGAATAAAGCTGGTGTTTGTTGGTATTTTCTGTTACTGTCAACAAATCAAATGAAAAGACAAAAAACCAACAGTGTGTTAGTCCATCTCTGAATACCGTGTGACTTCTCCACCCTGCCTCTGGCACTCAGCAACAAGCCCATTTGTTCCTACTGAAGCAGAAAATCTTGTAAAAAATAACAAATAGCTTCGTCATTAGTTTGAGGAGATCAATGAAGGTCTGTGGCACAGAGGAATAAGCTTTAACAGGCTTGGAATAAACAGAAAATACTTGTTGGTTGGCTCAATTCACGGGTGGTTTTGGTATTTTCACTGGATTTGTTTACATAAAAAAAAAATACATTATTGAATATATATTAATATATTATACCGCCATGCTAGCAGCTCTGCAAGACTTTACTAACTGTGGGTGCAGCGGTGCTTTGAGCCGAATGCTAACATGCTTACAGCGCTTATATGTTGATGTTAAGTCATACGTCCATGTGTTAAGCACGCTAATGTTTACCATGTTCAGTGTTAGGCTGCTAACAATCCCTAATTAGCAACTGATGGTAATGCAATCCATTTTACATGTAGGCCTATGTGATTGAAAAATTAAGTACTGGACAAAGTCAGATTCTTACCTGATGATGATGATACAGCAGTGGTCGCCAGCTTCCAGCTCAGGACTCCCCCAAATGATTCCAAGATAAAAATTTAAATCTTTTTTTCATGTATTACTTCTTCGGGACTCTAACAAGGGGAAAAAATCTTCGATGAACTAGTCACAACTGGTAGATGTGTAACCAGTGACAAGGGGTTGCTTTGTCTTAAAAGACAAGTTCACCCAAAAATGAAAATTCAGTCATTATTTACTCACCCTTATGCCGATGGAAAGTCGGATAAAGTCCACAAAACAGAACGGTGTTGCATCATTCTCCTAAACAACTGCAGTAGATGGGGAAACAGCACAAACAAACAAAATGTCTCCATACATCTCGTCCAGCCCGAGATCCAAAATTGATTTGAAGGCACCCCATTTGAAGTGGGTGCACAAGCTCGACCGCATTTCGAGGGTGTAAATAACATCTTTTCAAATCAATGTGGGATCTCAAGGTTTCTGGAGACTTGGATTATGTTGGACGAGCTGTGCAGAGCCATTTTATGTTTTTTTGGGTCCCAATCTACTTCAGTTGTTTAGGAGAATGCTGCAACACTGTTTTCCTGTTTTGTTGAGTTTGAAACTGACTTTGCATCGACACAACAGGGAATTACAAAGTGTATTACAATAAATCCTGAGGGGAACATGAAGGTATGTACCAAAATGTACTTGCAAACCAAGTTGTGGAGACATTTTACTTGGAAAATGGTTGGTCTGTTGGTGGCGCTACAGAGGGAAAGTCAGCAGATTAAAGTCAGTAGGATTCATATTCTGGGACGTAGAATATGTGTTTGAATTTCATGGTTGTTGAGATATTCCAGTCTGGATTAAAGAGTTGGATTGATGTACCCTGATGCCATCCCTGGAGCCACTTTGGCTAAAAATGCCTCTGATCAGGCACCATCCTCATCTGAGCCAGTGCTTGGCAGCGTATATTTTCCTGATGGTTGTACTGTAGGGTGAAAAGTTGAGAGTAAACATCTCTGCTGGTACCAGATGGTAAATAGTAGTGATATGTGTTTAGGGTTTGTATGACAGCATAGCAGCAGCGCTGAGTCTCAGAGACCGAGTAAACTGGCAGTAAACAAAGACTTATTGTGCTCCAGAGACTTATTACTCAATGGAACAACCGTCTTGTCATTTTTTTTCTCCGTGAGGCCGCGAAAGTGGAGAACAGTGTCTGAAATAGTCACACCGTTGCTGTAAGACGCTTTAATTACAAGTAGGAGACTCTGTGGGAGTTTCTTGGCACAGCTTATCGTGATCTTGTTGAAACTCAGCTCTGCAAAAGTGCTACTACACAATAAATGTTGTGTGTGAAATCCAAGTGTTTTATGGTCACAGTCATGGTAATATTTTACATTAAAGCAGTGGTGAATTGCGTGGTTGCAGCATAAATGTGTTGTCCAAGTATCACAGGATCCAAACGAACCGATGCCAATTTGAGCACAATCATGATTACTGATTTTCCCTTGGCTTAACTTGAGATGAATAAATCCCCACTGACTCTATATCTCTGTAAGCCCACAAAGATCAACGCTCTATACATTCCCATATGTGCCTCTGGATTTACTAGATCCTCCCTGCAAAGCCTTTTCCCCCCAGAAATTAAGAGGAAACAATGGAAGCTCTTTATCTCATGGAAACATTTATCCGAGTACAATATATGTTAATTGAGCACGCTTACAGAATACATTTTGAAGCAAATTTGTCATAATGCTTCATTTAATGTGAAGTTTCATAGAAGTTTCTCATTTGCATGCTGAAAAACTGTTTTCTACTGCATGTTTAAAGTAAGAATACATTAATGTGACTGTTATTTTAAAAGGATATGACGGGGGCATGTTCATTGTGGCCCGGCTCTGACACGGCTCAGAATATTTAATGCCACTGCGCTGGCACTCACATTCCTTCTCTCTTTTCATGTTTACCCTTTAACGAGGCTGTGGGAGGTTCAATCAGATCATGACTGACATAACAAGACAGAAACGCTGGGTTATCTCCAGAACAGTGACAACATGTCTTTATTGAAACATCTGTCACATTTTCACCATGAATCAGAACAATCAAGCAGTAGAAAAAAAAGAAAACTTGTACAAAAGAAGTGACATCTTGTGTGTTTTTCTTGTCAGCATCTGATCCGGACGTGGTTATTTATTCCCGGTGTGACCCCAGAGGGATCCTCGACGGTGACACACAAACTGAGCACTTCCTCGACTCCAGAGGATCCGAACCCGGACCCGACAAGGTAACGAATCTCAGCGAGTAATGCAACCTTAGAATCAAATCAACAAAAACCTCAAATCTGAAATCAATCCCCAGAACTTTTCATTTGGACTCTTGTGTGGATCTGAGAGGAGTTGGATCGATGTAAGGAAGATAAAGGCGATCCTGCTCGCTACATAGGGGAGGGGGGGGGGGGCCTGGTCTAATGATGACGTACTTCTGAAACCTGCACAATATCCTTGCTGATCCACACATGTGGCACTGACAGATGAAAGCAAAAGGGTTCGAGAAGGGCTTAGGAATATGGGACGGCATCTCTTCGCCATATATACCGTCCTTCACATGTCTGTGCACGCCTTATATTTTAGGATCTTTGGGTGAAGTCATTGAAACGAGAAAAAAGATAATGGTTTTATCTTCTGCTGCATCAGCCGCTGCAGGTGTCTAATTAAAATGAGCAAGATTAGGGTAATTTCAAATAAAATAATGATGATTTATACTTATTGCCGAGACATATTTTCTCAAATTAGGGTTTTTACAATGAATCTGCATCCAAAAATACAAAAAGCGTGATCTTCAGTGCATCCAGCTCTTCATATCATGTTATGAAGCTGCTATCTGCTCCATTACAAATATCCCTTCTGGCCAAAACCTAACAGAAAGTTATCACAAATGGTACTAATTGCCGATTTAAGGGATAAAATGTGCTTACAGATATCTAGAACAGAGCGAGATTGAGGAAAATGTAATTGTTTCTGTGTGTGCGATGACGCTATTAAGGATTACTGCCTTTCCTCTCAGGATTACAGCAGATGGATAAATCCCTCCCTACTCTAAATATGTTATCTATACTCTACAAGCCCCCAGACACCAATCCTCTATACATTCACGTAACATCCCCAGTGGATCAGAGCAGATTTGCTCTCTGTAAGTCTTATAGCCTCAGAAACTAGGAAACAACTATGGAAGCACTTTATCTCATGGCAGAATTTTAACGACGACATTATGTAGTAAAAAATATTAGGGCTGTAACGATTCATCGAGTTACTCGAGTTACTCGATTACAAAAATTGGTCGAGGCAAAAACTCTGCCTCGAAGCGTCGTTAAATTTCTATGACGCGCAGGGATCTTGAATGTTCCACACGGACCGTTGTTAATACTGCGTAAAGTGCCGTACACGGACACGGAGAGCCCTCTCCGTCGCCGGAGAGCCGGAGAGCCTCTCCGTACTCTCCGGGCGCGGAGTGTCCGGCACTCCGTCGCGGGGAAACGGAGACGGCAAGGGCTGTGATTGGTCCTCTAAACTCACGTCCTCACGCTGGTTCTCCAGCAGGAGATTGCATTGCGTATCCGCCACCACGACGGAGAACTGCGAAGGCTCGAGATGACATGCCAGAGCAGAATCAGTTTGTGCGCGTTTAAAAAACGTAGATATGATATCTGCTTTACAGACAGTTGAGACCGACGTGACATGTTCTCTCTCTCTCTGTCTGTCTGTAAGCGTGTGTGCACGTGTGTTTGTTTACGTCGGTCCGGAGCTCCTCCCTTCGTAAAACAAAGCGGAGGAGAATTGTAGATGCGCGACGATGAAGAAATTATTAATTAAATGAACACGGTCCGGAACGGTTCTATAGGAAAAGTGACCTTAAATGACTTCTGTTGTGATTTGGTGCTGTGTATAACATAAAATTATATATAACACAGCATGCGTGCACACACATAGGTTGCTAGGATACCATAGCAAATAGGCCTATCCCAGAGATTATATATTATTTGTTAGTAGGTGGTTAGAAGGTGCAATCCCTTTTTGTAATGTTGTATAAGACAACACTAAGGCAAAATGGCCGTTACTATTTAAGTTTGTATTGATTCATAGTGTTACATGTTATAAATGTTTTACAGTAAGTTGAAACTGTATTGTTATTTAATTGTTTGCACTTGCACTAAATGAGTAAATTGCAATAAAGTTTTGGAGCCAAATGTTGGAGTTGTAAGAAATACCTCTGTTATTTAAAGAAATAAAAGCCAAATGGTTGATCATTTTACAGCCACATCATTTTCGTCATGCATTATTTGTTTTGGTTGTTTAAAAATGCAAAAAATATATATATACGATTAATCGATTAATCGATCGATAAAGTGCTAGATTAATCGATTCCAAAAAGAATCGATAGCTACAGCCCTAAAAAATATGAATACTCAACCGTTTCCTTTTCAATAAATCCAAAATTGTAAAAACAAATCAGGTACTGACGCACAAATTGCCACAAAGGTGACATCAGTATCATCCCGCTTCAATTTTTGGTTGTCATTCAGGAAAAAATCCATCCTTCATTTATTGACGACTGAGCTGAAACACAGAGGCTCGACTCAGGGCTCTCCAAAGCCATGTCAGACTTCTGACCAATTACAGCTCAACGTGTTGTGTCCGTCCAATGGTGGTGAGTTTGGAGAGTTGAGCGCTGAACTTTCCCTCCGTGTGGGTCACTGGGGATCGAAGAGGAGACACAGACAGTATTAAAACTAGGACACAAAGCACCTGAAACCAGCCGGTATCAACACACTGCAGAGTTGCAGAGCCAGCAGTCTGAGACCTGCAGGTCCAGTCCAACCCGCACTGCTGCCTGTTGGCAAGGAAAGTGAGAGCAGCAGGAGATCAGTCCTGCAGATGTAGATGTGCTCCATCCACAGATACGGAAAGTGAGAACCATGTGTGTTTAAACTGCGATTTAATTTCCTCTTGTACTGCAGCTGCTACTTCTGCTGTATGTGATGCCTGTAGTTTTATAGTTGGACATATTAAAAGAGAAAATGTAATAGTTTTGTTCACTAGAGCATATTTTCTGCTGAATAAGGAAGATAAACTGCTCACAGTGAATCAGCAGTCCTCTACTTTTCTTCTGCGGAAGAGGTGGTGGAAAACTAAAATGGACTTTAGGTTGAAGCTCAGTTCAGAGAGCTGGCTCTGAATGGGTGACCATATTGTATTGTTAGCTCATCTGTTGGATGTTCATGGATCTGAAAAAGTCCAGCTTATGAATGAATGTAAAGGGAGATGAACAGCAAAATCTTTCTGGTAATTTTGTTTTACATCACAAGAAGGTTAAATTGTGAAACTATCACTTATTGGGCCTGTAGGTGGCGACATCTGCAGGCATCTGGAGATCCTTCTACAATTACTTTTCTTTCCTATCGAGAGGCAAAGTCCCTCTGCTTGTGTTGGACCACCAATGGAACTTATTTCAAAAGAAATATGAGTGTTACTTAACGACGAGAGACAAACACATTTCTGATCCTGTTCGAATGGAGCCATGAACTACACATGTGATTTCTATTACTTTAAAAGAAAATGCTCAACTCGAGAAAGTCGCAATAAAACCAATGAAATATAAGACTGAGAGTGTAATAAGAAAGACTTCACAAAAGGACGTATAACAAACAAACGGGAACAAAACAATTATTTGTCTCTCTCCATTCACAGCGATACAAAGTTTTTCCGAATTAAGGTCCCACTGGAAGGGGCGTGGCTTCGGCACTTAGTTGCCATCAACAGAACTGGTACGTTGAGTCTTTAAGCAAGTTTACATTCAGTTTGCCTCTGGAGGTTGTTAAAAGCAACTTACCTACTATGCTACTGTTAAGGAATCTGTGCCTCGAAATCATGATCGGAAGGGTTTTGCGGAGGTCTCACAGTTGGGGATTATCCTCAAATCTGTGATAGTTGCTGGTTTATGAGTCTGTAAGCCTCCGTGCTGCAGTGTCTAATCTTCTGAAAATGGCAGTTACTGTAAATTGCTGTGTGACTTGTCAAATCCTGCTCATCACAGTCTGGAACTGAAGCCACAGTGGGGATTTGTGCCAAAACTGAATAATAACAAATAATGCCACAGGGACAACTGGCAACCCACTCACAGCTGGAGCATTTGCTTTTGAGGGAAGTCAGCAGGGAGCTCACGACGTGATGGAGAGGAGAGAGGGAGTGAGGGAGGGAGAGACCGACGTGACATGGAGAGGGAGTTGATTGAACACTTGAATATACAAATAGTTTCTCACCTGTTGATTCGCCAATTGTAAATTCCTCCAGCTTCAAAGGCACGTCACCCTGTCCTCCTGCTGCCGTCTGTGACTGGAGAAACATACAGCAGTGATGAAGAGGGGGAGGAGGAAAGGGAGGAAGGGAGGGAAAAAGAAAAAATAACAGGATGAGAGGCGGCGCAAGAGACAGCAATTTTTTTTTTTTTGCAACAGATTGGCTGGAAAGTAGGAGGATGTGACGACAAGGTCAAGGAGATGCTGTGCGGGGGTGGCAGGTGTGCTTGTTTGTGTGTGTGAGGTTATTTTTGTCCCGTCATTTAGCAGAGTTATTTTTTTTCTCCTTGTTTGTTTCCTACTTGCAGGGCACAGAGCCAGAGCAGGAGGAGGAAACATGTGCTCTCACTAATGACGGAGTGTCAGGACTGTCCTTGCTGGGGGAAAGGAGGCGTGTCAAGGTGTGCTTCACTTCAGCGACGACGCATCAGACACGGCAGACCTGCGCTAAGTGACTGAGCTCGGAGAGAGTCCAGACATTAACCTTTCATGAGACATTATGCGCAAAGACACAACAATTCTGAGTTTGACTTCCAGGACAAATAAAGGTTTCCTGTTACTATGACCGTCTCTGCTTGTGTTCCTTTGTCAAAGACGGGGCTAGCTGGGATGTAGCTCCATCCATCATTACAGGACAATGGATCAATCAGTTGTGCAGGGAACATGAAGGGTTTCCATGGATACATAAGTACACACAGTGTGTTTTATTCAGTGGTACTCAGGACTGTATGACAGGTAGATTCTGCTCTGGCTCTCAGACACCAAGAAACATTTGCTCTTGTGTGGACAGACCAACGGAGGTCTGAGAAAATCTTAAAATCCTAAAATAATTTAGGAAAACAAAAACTTTTAATAAATCCTGAAGCAGCCACTCTATTGGTTGTGAGTTTGATAGTACTCACATATGGAAACAGGGCGCCTGGTTGATTATTGGCTGATTTAGCTGATAAATGAACTTTTTACGCCGTGTACCACCTCAGAAAATATCCGGCTCTCAAATTAAAAGCATGACTGACGTTGAAATGCAGTCGCATAGGCCGACTCTATTCAACTCTTTTGTGCCATTTGCCGTTTGAAGCCTTGTTTCGTTTTCAAAAAACATATCTGGGATTCCTCTACGCACCACTACAGGGAGCTGCTTGAACCATAGTTTGAGAATAGTGGAACTAAAAAATGTATTAATTAAAAAAGATAATAAATATATTAATCGTTGATAAAAACAATTGTTTGCACTGATTTTTCTCCAGTTCTCTGTGAGCCTGATGAGACAAACGTCATCAGCTACACCTGATCCTGTTCATGAATCATGATGCCATTTTTACATTTCATTTACATATGCATATCCAAGAAAGGAGATAACTGTGTCATTGCATGTGGCAGCCATTTTTTTCCCCTGCGTCAGAGAAGACGAGATCAAAGTGTAAATGGTAACAGCTGATTTTATGCGGTCAAGAAAAGCAACCCTGAAAAACGGAAAAATCCCGCCTTAATCTCGTCACTGGTCCTGATAAATGTATTGCTGGTGCATCGGTGGATGTTTTATTATTTGCAGGCAACACAAAAATGTTCATCAGCTGTGCGCTGACGTTTGTGCCGACACTGTAAATTGTCAGGAGCTTTGATCTGAACACTGACAGGGTGCATCGAGGAACAACGCTTCATTACAGTTTGTCTTTGTTAGGCAGGAAAGTCCTGCAAGCCTTTTGCTGTCCAACATAAGCTCCATTTCAACTGATCAGTCAGTGGCAGAAATGCTGAAGACGGAAGAGGCTCGTTGCGAGGTGCACCTGCAGTATTATAACTACACTGAGCAGGATGTGCTGCTATTCAGCATCCAATGAATTAAAATACTGAAGACTGGCAATGTGCAGATCGCTTTTCTCAACACAGAAGGACGTGCATTGAAATTGGGGAGGCAAAGACTAAAGTAATAGATCCATTTCTTCCATAGTTGCATTTAAGTTTAATAAAGTTTAACTTGTTTAATGATATGACTGAATGAGCTCTACACAACAGTATTACCTTAATTTATTAATTTTATTATATTAAAAGTTCAATATGTAAGAAAGTTGACTAATGACTCTCATTTCCAGGTCCTCAAATACTGACACTTTAGGTAGGTGGCCAGCCTGACCCACCAATGACCTGGGAATGAGACTCAACAATCAGCTGTCTTTCTCCAGAATTTGTTTTTGCACCATCAATTGAAAAAACGTATCCATCAACTACCAAAGCTAAGTAATCTGTGTCGAGGACCAGGATCAGTTGACAACACAAACAAATTCATGTGAACAGCACAGGCAACATTTGCATCAACAATCGGGTTTCTTTTATACTTACAAATGCGTTGGCAAATTCAATTTTGGTTCCCTTCAGTTCAGCTTTGAACTGAGTGAAAAACAGGTAGGATTTCCCCTGAGGCCTGCAAGAAATGAAAAAAAATATGTGTTATCAACCTTAAGTGATTTGCATACATTTATTTGCTTATTAAGTCCGTGTCGGACATGAATACATTTAATCCGGTGAGGTTGAAAAACTCTGTTGTGTTGTTTCTCTTTTCCTCTTCTCTACTGGGACTGTCACGACTAACTAACATCAAAGAGTGACTCAGTGGAAAGAGACAGACGGGACGGATTCTCACTGAAGACACACTGAGCATCAGGGTCACCGAGCTGAAGAAGAGACAGCTCTGCATCCTGTATTGTGTGTGTGTGTGTGTGTGTGTGTGTGTGTGTGTGTGTGTGTGTGTGTGTGTGTGTTTGTCTCACCTCCACACAGAGCAGGAAAACAGTGTGTTGTCGTCACTCAAGCCCACACTCATCAGCCATTGCTGTTTGGCACAAACAAAGAAGTTAAATTATGCATAAAACCTGCTGTAATTAAAAATCAATACTATGATGCTGAAGACTGACAGCATGAAAGAGAGAGGGAGGGAGGGAGAGAGACTTACCTCATTGGTTCCCCCTTGTGAAGCATAAGTGAATGAGCATTCATACTCCCCCTGAAATAATAGTGTCACATATTTCTTGTTAAATTCTCACTCACATTTTCATTATTGATCCATCAATTTATTACATGTGCTTTTAATTGACAATCTCCATTAATCACTAATTATTTCTCTCAAGCAGGCGTTTCTGAACTGGAGTCAGGATGTCAGATTGCTGCTTGGTATCAGGAGTGTGTTTCAGTCATTGTTGATTTGATTGTTTGTACTAAATTCCCAGTTTTAACACAAATACATTCATTTTTTACAACTTCATAAATATTATCTTGCTTTTCTATGTTTCATATCATTATAAATTCAAAGGTCTGTTCTGTTCTGAGCCGTTCAATCTGGCCTCTGGTAAAGACTTGTAACCAGACGCTAGCTACTGACAGTGGTGGGTAATAGTAAAGTATATATTTTCAAATATCATATAATGGCCAATTATCAGATCTGATATCCAGAATTTTTCTGACTGTTGGAATCAATGTTTTTTTCCCCCATACAATTCCTGATACAATAAACTAATAGTGCTGTTATGGCTCTAACAGAACAATATTTTGCCTTCAAAATGTAGTAAAGTGGAAGTACTCAAGTGAGGTATTAGTACCTCAAAATTATACTTAAGTACAGTACTTGAATAAATGTACTCAGTTACATTACATCATTGGTCTCATGTAATGCATAACAGTGGAAGACAGGGCATCACTTTCAACATTAGCTTGATTATTTTAAGAATATTTAGCACACTGGACTGCATATAACTATAAAAAATATTATAATTATTATGAGCAATAGCATGATATTGGCACACCCATAGATCCACCATTAATGCTTTGAGTAACACCTGTTCATTTCCTGCTATGACATGTCAAAATGTCTGCAGTGTGAAGAGGGCATTTGTAATTTAACCCATTTTACAGAGAAATGATTAATCAACTAATAAACACATAAATAACAAATAACTGACATTACAAACATTCAGCTGCAGTCTTAAAGTGCAGACATCATATTAAAACTTCACTCTTCACTGTCAGCCAATGAAAGGAGCCGTTGTGGCACTTTGGGAGCGACGTGTCAGCCTCTCACGGGCTGTGTCGTCATCACCCTGCGACTACAGCTTAGCAGCGAAATGTAGTTTTTCCAGTCACGTTGCAAGAAATGTCGAATATATCGGATGTCACATACTTAACTGAAGGAAATATAGGTTTCACACACGCAAAATAAAATTCGTCACGGTTAGTTGTGTAATTACTGGGTCAAATGCGGATGAATCGATACCAATCAGGCGAAATGTGATCACCAAGACGGTGAATTAGCCTACATTTAAACGTGTAGGGGGTGGCAAACGTCTAGATTTGACATAAATGCAGCTTAACGTCCGGGTGGTGTTTACAAACGCTATCTAATTGTGTAATGTAAAGAAAATATTTAGCACAGTCACTTACAATCCCCTCACTGAAAGTGTGCACGACTCCTCCCGGTTTGACGTTGAACTCCACAGTCTTCGTCGATGGAGAAGAAGCACCAGCCGGGATTAACGCGGCAGTCAACGCAAACACAAGCAGAAAGGCCAAGTGGAAAGCGCAAAAGTTATTTTGGGTCGCCATCTCTTCCTGCTTAGATTGGAGTGGTGTGTCGCTGTGAGTTGCAACCCCAGGTTACCAGGTATCCCGTCGACTGTGGATGACGTCACATCATGCGTCACATGCCAAACAAAAGAAAACAAACCATGATTAAATATTTTTTTTAAAACACAAGCATGAAAAAGAGGAGTATACAAAATAAACTCCGGGTTGCTGAAGCTTACAGATCAACTGTTTTGAATATTGACACTTAAAAGTACCAGTACATTATTGATTGTAACGCTACTATTTATGGCCACACGATGTCGCCCTCGTTCAACCAACTTTGTACATGTGTTTCTAACGCTGTAAAGGAGATGGAGTATGTCTGTTTATTAAACATCTACATATAGCCTATTTACTAATGTGATCCAGTGAGCTGACATTGACCGATCCATCCCCATGACAACCGAGCAAACTCCATCTACTGACTATGACAATGTGAAAGTTGAAGCCTCCAGGGAAGTAGTAAACGTTTTTGTTTTTGGAAAAGTTAAAGTATTAATCACACAAACTATAGTTAATGTCACCTGTCATCAAAACTGTAACTTTATGGTCTGTCCAAGAGGGAAAGCAGGTCATAGAGGTCTACAGAGCACCCTTTAATTCACATGCAAACCCTCTGTTTGGTTAAATGTCTCTTTCTTACATAAGACTGCAGCCCAGGATGTCTAATGCAGGTGTAAAGGGGAGAGGGCAGAGTGGAAATCTCGTCTTCCCACATTTATGTGATGCATAAACATGTCACTGACCTTTCTCATATCAGTATAGCGTGTCATCTCATCTCGTCTCAGTCAATCATTCTTTACTGCAGAGCTACATGTGGTGGTTTTGATGGAAAAATATAAATAGAGGATTTTACCAGGCACAACATAATGTTCCCGATCATGAGGTTTTCCACACAGTCTGCTTATATCTACTGCCTAGTTTTGTTGCTTGGATCAGCTATGTATTCATAGTCATAGCTGTTAGAATTGAGGTTGTTGCCTGCATAACACAACTTGTCAACCATTTAAATACTGCCTATAGGGTACAAGTCACACTGTAACAGGAGTGGGGAGTGTGGTAAAGAAAACAACAAAGATGATTTTGTTTCTTTTAATTTGATATCAAGGTATACTTGGACTGAGCAGAAATGTACCCAAATCAAGACAATAATGCTCAACAAAGATGTTATAGTAGTTCACGATCTTTTGGTATCCTCTGATAAAAGCAACAACTCTGTGATGAGCCTTAAATACTTGGGCCTCTTGTATTTAGACCTGCTGCACAAAATATTATAGTAGTTGTATAGAAACTATGAGATACACATTTTCTAAGAAGCCAGTCAGCAAGCCTGCTAACAAACATAAAATATGTTCGCCAGGTCTCAGGAACAAACACTGTACACTCACATTCCTCTCTTTTTCACAGTAGGAGAACATTTTGTGTTGCAGCAGACAAAAACAGCCTCATGTCTTCTCCTGCGTGTCTGCATGTATGTGTGTTTTTACGCCTCCGGAGCCGTGACAGACGAACATGTGTTGGAGACACCTGAACATTGTCTGACACTCATGTGTCAAACCCATAAAGCAATACGAGCATTTAGGAGCAAATTCAGACCCCAAAATAACCGGATGGTTTCAGCTGAATAACCTGTCCGCCCTCTCTCACCCTCCCCCTCCATCACCTCCCCCTCTCATCCTGTTCGCAGCCTCACCCGGGCCGCCTCCCCGCCCGATCCCACTTCCCAGCCCAAAAATAATACAATAACAGGATTAATAACAGCATGCATCCACTCAGACAGCCTGTTGAGTGTTTGAATATTTACACAGCAGCCCCGGGAGGAAAAGTACAGGGGTCATTATGCACACATTCTTCTATTTCAAATGGGCAGAGCAGTTAAATCTGTAATGATGGGTAAATGTTCAGACTCAGGGGGTCCTTTTCCTGCCCAGGTAAACATTGTTTCCTTTTTCAGGATGTCAGACACTCGGCTGCATGTGTAACACCAGGAGGAGAAAGAAATATTCAGTCATTTCCACAAACAGCTTCTACTCTTTGCTATAAACAAACAGGTCTCTAAAAGGTAAATACAGACCACATATCCAGACGGGGAAACAGAACATTAATGCAGAGTTGGCGTCAAATTATTTCAGTAATGGCTCGTACTCCAGACTTTACACAGCAGGGAGCCTTAAAAAAAGCAACACTTCAGTATGTCAGTGGTTATGTATGTCTAGATTAATAAACAGAGTTAATTCAACACTTTGAACAGCTGTTAGAGAGACGAATCAGCCCTGTCGGAGGAGAGTTACTCTCCAATATGTTCTTCATCATTACCACGATGGCTACAAATCACTAGATGATTAGTCACAGTATGTAGCTATTATTATCCATCTTCTCACGGAGCTGCTGTGTGACTTCATCATCATCTAAAAGTGTTAAATGAAATCTGAAGGTTGCTGATTTATATCATCGTGTTGATTATCACTCTGTCACAGTTGGATTCATCTCATGAGAACCGCAGACTCTTCAGCACGTCTGTTACAATGAGGTCTGAACACTATGTGAACGAGCTTTGTTCAAACCCACAGCAGGTTATTTTGAATAATAGTCACAAGGAGAACAAATGTATGAAGAAGTATTTTATATTAACAATGGATCAAATCATATGTGTGATTGTCGCTCAAACAAACTGCAGTTCCTCTTGTCTTGTTTTTGCCTCTTTTAGCTCATTGTTTTGGCTTTCTCTCATCAGCATCGTGTCCAGCTGCAGCAGGCAGATGTTTCCAGAAAAGAAACTCCAACAACCCTCTGTACACTACCTGCTCTTCATCAGACAGCAGACAGACAAGGTTAACGACTAGCTGGTGAACATAGCAGCGCATTTAGCTGCCAAAGCAACCCAGTCGCCAGAATAAATGTAAGCAAACTAATATCTGCACAATCACAGATAAATTGAAACTGAATACTTCATGTTGGAACTTTTATTTTATTTTGTTGTTTGTTTATGTTCGATTTTCTATTTCTCTCTTTTCACGACGCTGTGCTTATGCTCTAGTTAGGTTCAGGAAACAAAAAACAAATACAGACTGGCGCCCAGGTGTAACGCCACCATCCCCTCCACCTCCTGATCTGAAAGTCTGGTACAAATGTCAACCTCGGATGTGTCTGTGGTTTGCAGAAACGTTGACTGTTAACAGTATATCCTGATGACTGGGCTGGCTAACGAGCCAGATTTCCTGTAGGTGTTTGTGGGGAATGAACTAGAGCTAAAAGAAGAGTAAATGTTGGACATTGTTGCACACAATGTTGCTCTGTAGCTGCTGGATGTGTGAGTTGTACATTTGTTTGCTAACACACTCATAACACTCAACTATAAGTATAACTATAAGGTGATGAGAGTTTGGATTTTTGAGAATCCTACAACTTGATACAATTCCTGTTGTCACATTTTGATTCAGAATCAGTTGCTGACTGAATAAAGTGAAACAGGTGCAGTATTTTCAGGGTCTTTCGCTACTGAAATGCAATATGACACATAACTGGGCGTTAAGCTAATGATGAATGATGAAGGCAACTTTCTGAGCAGGCAGGACAATCTAAACAAAAGTGTACGTACGCTGCATCCAGTTATGAATACAGCAAAGTATACTGTGGTAGCTGATTCAGTTGAGGCAAATTTAAATTATTTAAGTAAAGTAGCACACCTGAGGGCTTACCATCCCTCTAATGATAAAGTTTGAATGGATGCAAAAGATGGGAATGTATCAGATGATGAGGAGAATCTCAGTGCTCCACACACAGTTCATCCACATCACACTGGCCTTGAACCCATTTCACTCATCCTCTTATCCAAACATGGCCTCTCTGTTGAGCCCACACCATCTTTGGTCAGAGAAGCCTCGAGGTGATCCACTGATGTGAATTTGAGTGTGACGGAGGGTCAGGGCAGAGCCTCCTCCGCCGCTCCAGGTGCTGTTTGCTCAGGGCCGGCCGACGTGCTAAGCCTGCAGGGCGTGCAGGAAGGGCAGGGGTGCCGATCGCCCCTGCCTGCCCCCGCTGGAGATGGCGAGGAGGAGAGAAATTCCACAGATCCGCAGACGGCCAGGAAAACCTGACTGCAAACTGCTGACATCAGCAGCACCACAGAAACCAACCTTATCACGGGCTGACTGTCTGTGAGGCCGTGCCCAGAGTCCTGACTGTCTGAGACTCCAGTCAACAAGCGTCAGAGCCAACAGGCGAGACTGCAGGGACACTGTGTGGCAGTCACTTTGTTCCCTGTGCAGACACAAACTGCAGCACTCCCCAGTGCTGCTTCTGATCTCATTCAGTTTGATTTATTATTGAAAAGACAGACTCAAAGACAAATGAAACTTTATTCTTTTGTTTAGCGTTTGCACACAAAGTCCTGTTATTCTGTTGAAATGACATGTTTGGGGAAAATAATTGATTCCCTAAAGAGTTGTGATACAAAAACTCCTAAAAAATACACTTTTGTTTGTGGTTTTAGTAAAGTTACGTTGGTGGAATGAAAGGAAACCACTGAACTCAACCACAAGAGTGGTGCAGCTTTAGCACAAAAAAGGGCAAATGTTTGGGTTCAGTTTGGATAAATATCCAGTCTGATTCCTGAAGTGTACAATAACAGATGGAGGAGGACTCATCAGTTCAGCAAACAAGGAGCAAACCTACACTCTTGTTTTAAAACAGACTCTTAAAACCCCCTTGTGAGGGAGGTGAGTCGTCTGGCGCAGTAACAGATGCTGCAGAGCACTGGAGAAAATTTACTCCACGACCTCAGCACCCATCTGCCTGCATTTTCACCTCATAAACAACACTGAAACTTTTTCCTTCTTTCAACAAGGTGTTGCGAGAAAGTTCCTCTCACTTTACGAAAGTACAAAAATGGAAGAATAAGAATTTATCTCTGCAGAGTAAGAGTAAGACTGTAACACAAGAGTTATACAGTCAAGTTTACCTGCTCTACAGTATATTTAACATTACAAGACGGTGAAGCAATCTGTTTGCTCTGGACAGCAAAGAACAGTGCACACATAGAGCAAAAAGAATGAATTGTGTAATAGTTGTGGTGATTATTTATACATTTCCACGCAACAGTCAGACAGTGTTCCTAACAAATCCTGTGACAAAGTGTAAATAGAGCGAGACATTCCCAGACACCTCACATGGAGTTATTTCCAGGTGAATAAATGTTTTTCTCAATCACTCATCCACTCTAACACAACATGACAAACACGCAACAGCAGGCCTGTGGTGTGAAGCTCGGACATTTCCGAGTCACATAAACATGCTAAGTGGAATATTTCAGGTATTTCTCTGAGGTGTGTTATTCCAGAAGCATTTTAGAAATGCACCACTCCTTACACTAATGACACTCAGCCTGTGATGGACAGTGGAGATGACTTCATGCCGTTTAAACGTTTGTTCAAATTACGCAATTGGTAATGATTATTTACACCAGCTTTTTAAAAGAGACGTCAGTTTTCAATGGCACTTTTTGTTTCCAAAATAAACAATTAAAACTTTATTATAAAACATAATACAAATCCAGAAAACCTTTGAAACAATCAACCCTTTCACCAGATTTTAAAAGAACAGACTATACATTTGTGCAAGGGTAATATACACAGAAATGATACTCATCATACTGTTTGAAGTGTATGCATGAAAGCATCTGTTTTAGGTATTTTAACAGCACTTTTAAATCCTTCACGTATGTGGTCTAAATTAGACAGAGGATATTTAATCTCTGACAAGACAAAATGCTGATACATTTCAGGGGAGAACAGCACCACTGTTTTCTTCAAAATAAGCACCAAATTCAGTCGTACAGGTGAACTAAATATCTTGTTTTCTTTATATTTGTAAAGCTAACACGCTTTCCTCGAGTCCTCTGCACACACACAGCTGACAGTACAGTCTTGCATTGCTAAAATCAACATAGCTTAACATCCAGTTAGCCTGGCTGTAGCTACAATATATCATATGACATAAATACGAACAGATTAATTTATATAGTAGCAAACATTTAAATGTAAAACAGCTGCAGCAACTGTAAATTCAGAGCAACAAGACGGTATTGAGTGTGCCTGTGGGAGAGTCAGGTCAGCTTCTGTGAAACGAAGAACAAACATCAACAATGAGCTCTTCTTTTAACTTCTGGTCCCAGCTATACACCTTATTCATGTGGCGGCCATTTTCCTCCAAAGTCACACTCCAGGTAGGAATCATAGATTTATATAGAAGAGCTGGATACCAGATGGAAAGAACGAAGCCGTTGATTATCAATGGAAATGATGATGAACAGGGAAAAAGCCATATTTGAAGGTAAAAAAATATTTTACTCGTGAGCTGATGTTAGCATTCAACCACTTCCTAGCTAACATTATCATTTGTTTACATCCTGTGTATTTCACTTCCAGGTTTAGACAAACGTCTCCAGGATGTGTGTTGATATTTCTGAATTATTTTACACCTTTTCTAATCGTATTAAATCGTATAAATCTTATCAAACAGTAACGTTAGCTAGAATGTGGTTGAATGCTACACGCACACGACATTTGAACCTCCCACCCTGAGTGTGATGTCAGAGGAAAATGGCCGCCGTGTCTATAAGGAGTGAGAACACTATGAGGCTGACTTACCCAGTGATCCTGCAGTTTCTTGCCTGGACGTAGCCTCCTGTGTACCGGATGTCACAGAGCACCTCATTGTTGGAGAAATCTGACTCCTGAACCAGCTGAGAGGGGTTCACTGTCACCTGAGAAACATCAGATACCATTTTTACGAAAAGCACATAAAAACTCAAGTGAAGTGCCTGAAAATTGTACTTAAGAACAGCACTTGAGTAAATTGTTCATTCATTCATTACTGCAAATGAATATCGGTCCAAAATATCTGTTTTCAGTCTGCTGGATTTCTAATAATCGGCATCCGTAACAGCCTGGAAAAACCCATATTGGTCGACCCCTAATAACAATAAACGTTTCACATTAAAACATGATCGTGATCCATTATTCTCTTTCTGGTGTGGCATAAATACACTGCCGTATAAAGCATCTGTACACTCCCACCCTGAGTATGTAGTTTCCAGGTGGGACGTCAGTGATGTCGATCCACTGGCAGTCGATGTTGGCGTGATATGTATCATAGCAACCGGGACTGAGCCCCTGAAAAAAATACAAACTTATATTACTGAAAATACAATAATGACTCATCATTGAATCAAATTTAAAAAATGAAATAACTAAACAAGTATGAATTAACCGATGAATTAATAGAAAAATTGGATGGAGAAATAAGTAAATCATAGACCAGGAAGAAGAACCTGTGTGTGAACAGTGCAGGCGAAGCGTCGTCGTATTCCCGGGTCGCAGGACGTGTCCTCCAGACAGAAACTTGCCTTGTGTCCCTCAGCGACCTTCTGTCCGGTGGAGATGTCCAGCAAGTCATAGTTACTGAAGGCCTCCATACTGTGGTAATGTCTGCAGATACACACAGACAATGTGTTGCTGAAGTCACATTTTTTGTTGTCTTCATCAGCTTATTGGTATTTTGACAGAGATAGCGAATGTTATTCATATTGCATCATATTGCATCTCGTGCATATCACTTTGTATTCCTAAAAAACGCTGCTGTGGGGTCTTTTATCTTCTCACATCTAAAATGTCGTTTGATCATACACTCCAAAGCACCAAAAAAAGGAACAAAACAAGGCTCTTTGATGATCAAATAGAGCTTGGGTTGTTTATTCAGAAAAGATTTGGCCTCGAGAAGTTTTCTGTTCTCTGCTGTTTCGTCGGAGCACACGAGACAGTTGTGTTAATTTGACCAAATGAAAAAAAGCTGCATTTATTCACCGCTTTTATGCAAAACACTTTACAAATTGCCTCTCATTAACTCATTCACATGCAGACTGATGACAGTGAGCTACCATGCAAGATGGTGGACTGAACATCAGGAGCAAATCAGGTTCAGCATCAAGGAAACTTTGATGAGTGGACAGAAGAGGGAGTTTGGGACTGAACCCTCTACTTCCTGAGCGACGGTTAAATACTTCACATTAGTTTTGCATCATGGTACTAAAAAGACATACAAATCTGATGATTTAATGTGATGTTAGCTTTGACAGTGCATTATCCTTGATACCATTGCGAATGGACTGAGAGGTGTTTTGAACTCACTGATGGCAGCTGTGCCATTCCCACTCATGTCTGGGCTTCACTGGGAGGAAGTCTGTTGTTCCCTGGTTCTTCACTCGCTGTGGGAACCGCAGCAGGACTCTGTAGTCGAGGTCGCTCACACTCGGATGATACGCAGACCTGAAGGGAAGGAAAACAGGAAGAGAGTGAGCCAAGTTTACCTTGAGTGTCTTCGCTGCAACCAGAGGCCACCGAGTGCGCAGCTGAGGTTGACTCGTATCACCTTTTTGTTTGTGGTGTCTTTACATGACATTATCCTCCCCACACACTTCACTGCACATAAAACTGCTTCTCCGACCAGTTTACATAATGGTGATTTACTGTTGAAGGCACAGAGGTGGTTTCTGGTCTCGTCTCAGTAGTTTATGAGTTTACCTCAGGAATCCTTTTCCTTTCATTTCAGGGCTTTTACTTGGCAAAGTGGCTGCTCAGATCAGAGGAGAGAATCTCAGGCGGTTGCCAGGTTTGTGTCCAGCCGCTCTGTCACTCAGCTGCAACTTCCAAATGGGACTAAGTCCAACACACATCCTAATGTGGCAACCTCAAAGAAATCCTAAATGATTCTCATCATTTCTGCCTTTATTTGTGTAAATAAATAGATGTTGTGTCTAAAGGTATAAAATGTTATCACACAGAAGAGAGCAACACGAGAGTCATAAAAAAGTTAACCCAGACTGAATCTAAACCTACTTGCGTCTTCACTAGTTAACTTTGATTTGATCGATGTGGTGGTATGTCAAATAAATAAGCGCACCTGGAAAGACAGTTTTCTTCAGCGGCACAGCGAAGTGCGTACATCTGCACCCTCTGGATGTAAGAGGCAGCTTGGATGTAGTAAGGATCAGGAACCAAGTCTGGCAGGCCTGTGGAAACAAAACCAAGAAAGTAAATACATGCATGAGTCAAGAAAAGCCAAGGGAATCAAATTTCCTTAAGACTTTTTAAAAGTAGGTGGTCTGACTGTTTTGGGGTCTTTAGTTTTTGCTCTAGAAAAAAGATGGAAGCTTTTTAATTATAATCTCTGAGGAAAAAGTCTACATCTGCTGGTTTTACTAAGGAGGTCTGACACATTTTAACAAATAAAAACAACTGCAGTGTTTATGTTGTTAATGAACTGTGAATGCATCATGTCAAACAAGTCATTTTACTTTCTAAACTCCATGTATCAAATACTTTAATAGCATATTTGAGCGGATTATTGAAAGGAGAGCTTGAATACTTTATTATAACTTATAGTGGATAATGACCTGCTCCCAGTCTGTCACTCAACCATGTAATTTGAATTTTGCTCAGAGGCTCTCATACTGGAGACATTAGTTTTGTCATTAACTCTCAGTCTCATTAAAGATGCATTAGGAGAAGAGGGGGCTTACATTTTGAAAACGAGCACGAGGCATCTGTGGTGCTGCTTCACCGAGAATGAGCTGTAATCCATTGTTGAATATTCAGACTGTGATTTTAGGTTGTTACCAAAAACAAAGGAATGCATTTATTATTTTTGTTTTGTTTTTATTGTTGTTCACACTGTGTCAGGTTTACTACTCTTTAAACACTTCAGTTATAACGTCTCACCGTTGTGGAAGAACCTGGTGCCATAGCCTGGCCCTGGTGGAGGGCGCACAGTGACCCTGTTCCTGCGGTCCGGCGGGTAAACATCATAGAAAACCGAGTTCCTGTGATGAATACTGTGCGGATCCCTCGGGTCACTCGTGTCCGCAGCCCGTGTAGTATCCTGCCTCGGTCGAGGAAAGTGTATTTCTACAGAGTTGCTGGAAAGCGCTGTGGGAGAGACGTTTGACTCCGGTGTGTTTCTGGTCAGTGGGTGCGCTCTTTGCGCACTGCGAGCGTCTCCTAAACTGGTTTGCTGCTGGATGCGACGTGCATTCCCTCGATCCTCCTCGGCCACGCTGACCCATCCAGCTGTGGCAGGTGATTCTGGGCTCTCGGATCTCGTCCTGTCGCCTCGGCTGTGCGCAAAGTCAGGCGACCTCACCGGAGACGCAGTGGCCTGTTGTGCACCAGCGTCATCTCCAGGTGTGCTCCGTCCTCCTCGTGGGAACCCGCTGCCGGAGAACTCCTGGATGAAGCTGCGGTTGGACGGTGCCTGTTGTGAACGGTATCCCGCAGCCTCTCCAGAAGTTGCGAGGCGCGCTTCGGTCTGACTGCGTTCCCCGGGTCGACCCGCAGAGAGTAAATACTGACCCGCATCAGCACCGAGAACTGCCGTATCCATCTGACTGACGTCGTTTTGTTGAGAGTGTCTCCCGGCTGCGTCCTCGAGGTCTCTAGATCTGGTTATGGAGGATCTACTGAGCGCAACAGGAGGGTGAAGTCGGTTTAAACTGTTTCTAGTTGTCAATAAGAGCTGAGTGCCTCTTCGGACCTGCGCAGGTGAGCGATACTGACTCCCCGTGCTCAGTAAGCTGTACACCTGCCCGTTATTCTCCCACTGAATCCGGTGTCTCCAAGGTTCTACACGTGCGCGTAAATGGTGCTGACCGGTACCCAAACGCACCAGAACATCTAACACGAGAATCAATACAAGCACAGACTTCTCCATGGCTAAATGTGATGGTGTCTCTGGCTGAAGAGCTCCAACACTGAGACATTAACGATGAACATTTGAGCCTGACATGGGTGATGGGGTGGTGTTTTGAACACACACGACTCCGTCACGCAGTTGCGCACAGCATCACCGCAGAGAGAGTTTGGGTTGAGACGTCTTCAAATGTTTCATCAAAAAATGCTTCATCCGCCCAGTTCTCAACAAGGAGCCGCACTCATGTCTCAGATTAACCATCTCACCACCATCAACTGGATGGTTTCTCTAGATGGAGAAAAAGTGGCAGTTTATTGCTACATCCATAAAATATTGTTCTGTTTTTGCATTACTTCTTTTCATTCTCTCTCTTCCTTTTCTTTGATTTTGCCTGTTTTATCACTTTTATTCCTTTTCTTGTAATGATGAGTTCTTGTTTTAACTCACCTTAGACGAGGCTTCCTTGTAATTTGGCTCAACTGTTGAATGTTTATTCTTTAATATTGTCTTCCTGAGTTTCCTGCTTTTGCGTGATGGTCAAAGCACTTTGTAAAATATGTTTAAAGGTGCAATACAGTATAAATAAAATGTATTATTATAAAAGTTTATTAAAACACAATCCAAAATATCCAAAATAACAGTCTGGGTTTTACATGAAGCTCAGTGCGTCATGACGCACGGAGTTTATTGAAATTAAGATCATTATCACAGTGTTTAGACGTGATTCAATAAGTACATTAGGATTGCATCGATCCAAGCGAGCAGTGCTCTGTGTACAAGTGGGGTGACGGGGAAAAAATGAGTCCTGCTCACATCTGTAGGGAAGTTCATTCCCTGCATTCAACAGGCTGTATTCCACCTGTTGAGTCTCCACACTGACGCCAGGTCAACTTCTCCACCACATGAGGGCAGTGGACCCTCACTGACTCAATTCTCCGCTGATGCTCAGCTCAAAACTATTTTTAGATCCGAGTCTCGTGACTTAAACGAGTGTCCACACGTCACAGACCGATATTTCAGCTTTGAACATGAATGAAGACAGCCAAAAATAAACATGAGGATTAAGTTACTGTAAGGTTCTGCTCCCAAATTTGGGGATCAAGGTAAACCTCTTGATTTGGCTCAAAGGAACTTGTATTAATGATTCCCACCTTGAAGTAAATTAACTTCAAAACCTTGTAATGATGTGAGTCCTTCAGTGGGTAATTAAGAAACACAACACCTATCTTATCTCTCAGAGGATGCCTCCTCTTCATATCTTCACGCCTGATGCACTTCAAAGTCAGGTCGAGTTTCTATTTATAATCTGTAGTCACTGTAGAGTTTTAAATGACGTCACATCCTCCATTTATTAGGCTGCAGACCGTTTAGGTATCCATCTCCAACTCTTGAATGGGACTGTCTAGCCTACACTGACTGAAAACAAACACAATACTTTAACACTTTATATTAAGGTCCTTGTAGAAAGCATTATTTAATAAGTAATAAGTTATGGAGGACTGAAACTGTAATAAATGTATCAATATGTTGGGCTGTAGGCATTAATTAATTCATATAATGTGACGTATACTAGATATTCCTCTGTATTTATTTAACTTGTATCATTTCAACTCATTATTTACTTGCTCATTTAGTTTTCCATTTTATTCATTGATTTATTATTTTTTATATTTATTTACGTATTGATTTTTGTATTTAATTCTGATTTTGGCAGTTTCAGTCCTCCATAATAAAGTCCTTATAACGTGCTTGTGAACGTCAGTAAGCGTATTTAAGTGTTAATAATAGCATCATAAACATTTACAATAACTTATGAGAAACTTAAAACTGTTCATGGATGCTTAAGAATGCCAATAAAAGCCTTATGGGTTTCTTATAATTGTTTAAAATAGCATTACATGTATTAATACATTATGTCATTGTGAAACCTTTACTAAGCTTTTATTTGCTTTATTAGGATTAATACATTTTGAATTATCCATCTATTAGCAGCTAGCGAGAACAATGCCTTATTAAGGTTAACAAATTCTTTATCATTCACTAATTAACCGTTTAGTTTAGCTTAGTAAAGGTTTAATAATGTTCTATAAACTGTTAACAACTTTCTTATAAGAGCTTATAAATGTCTTATAATCTAATAAAAAACATGTTATGCTGTTATGAACACTTAAATCGCAGGTTGATAATGTTATTGAGCATCTTACAAGGAACTATAAGGGCCTCATTATTATTTTAACTAATGCTAATTACAAGGATCTTACTATAAAGCATTAAAGGCACAGAAAACTACCTTCACCAGAGGACGGATGCAGGTGTTTACACATGATGATGGGGTTGGTGACTGGCAGGAAGTAGGTGAGAGGCCCTCACCTTTTCCTTTGTTTTGTCCTGCCGATCCTTGGACGTGCAGACAGACTGGTAGCCAGTCGTGTGGCGCCTGTCCCGAGTGCATGGTGACAAAGGCAAACAGCACACTGTGGATTAGCGGAGGTCTGAGTGTATAAAACCTCCTGTACCAGAACCCCCCGCTAAATATACCCACACACCCTGGCAAGCACTCAGAGCCTCTCAGCAATCTGTGTGAGTATGAATCCATGAGTGAGTGCGAGAAACAGGAGTAAAGGTGAGTGTGTGTGTGGCTCTGCGTAAGTGTGTAAGTCTTGGGACATATAATATGAGGGTCCAGCTCAGGTTGGCTCAGGCAGGCTGTAACCGGATGGTGCCATTCCTCCAGCATGTTAGGTGGTCTCTCACAGTGGCATGGTGACACTCCTTGATCCCTGACTTGATGACACACATGATTTAAACCACCGCCTCTCCTGGCACTAACCACACATGTGGGATCTGACACCATCAATGAACACTGGCTGTGGTTAAAGAGGCAGGACTTTTCAGATAAGACCTGGAAATTTGGTAGGGAAAGTGGCAATCTTCCCCAAATAACGGCGACTGGTTCAAGCCAGGCTTTCAGCCCAAACCTCCTCAGTTATACTTGCAGATCCTGTGGAGGAAAGTAATATTTTCAAGTACTGCCCATTAGGCAAGGCAAGTTTATTTCTATTTTGCACATTCAGAAACAAGGCAATTCAAGGTGCTTTATAGGGGCATGCTAAATACATTAAAAATACAGCATTAAGAACATGTTAGAATTGTATTTACAAGACAATAAAAACAAAAGCAAGCAAATTAATAGCAACAGATTTAAAAGAAGCTATGAGCAAACTTCAGGTATTCAGGAAGCTTGTTCCACAGGTGGGGAGCTAAAAGCTGCTACAGCAGTATCAGCTGTATGTCTGCTGACTGACCGAAGTGTATATATTTTATAATAATATATAAAAATATACATTTGTATAATGCCTGTTACATTGTGATGCACATAAGTTATGGAAGTAAAGGCTCGTCTCCAAACCAGGCGTTTCAGGTAGTGCAGGAGCAGTGTTTTGTGTGCAGATCTTCTACATGTACAAAAATACTACATAACACAATAAAAGAAAGGCAAAAACCCAAAAAGCATAAAATGACCTCTACAATACAGTGCTTGAGTACATACTTCACCACTCCTGGTACTATATGCAATAACGTACATGGGTACATGCTGTGACACTGTGTGAGAGTTTTTCCATGTGGGTGATAAACCTCAATGTCCTATGACGCACTTAGAGAGAACGTCTGTGAATCCAAAACAAAGGCCAGAAACTCACATATCCACATCAAAAATTCAAAATAAAAAATTTTAAAAATGAAAAAATGAAAATAAAAAATCTTAATGTACACTTCTTGTAAAACCTGTTTCACAGTGTCTCAGATCAGCCCTGATTCACCTCCTGCATGTGTTTAAATCATGTGATAGTAGTCATCCAGCATCTCTATTCTTAACAGGCATTTAAGAGATGTAAAAACAAGAATGGACGACTCTAAACATGCGCATCTACACAAACTTACACAGCAATGTTCTGTATGTGTGTACATATGCAAGCATCATAAAAACAGAAAATAGCCTCCATCCTCAGTGTAACACTCCTGTGTACATTGTGTATATGACTGATTTGAGACAAACCCACGCTGTTTATGGAGGTCATACATTCACAAGCTGGGAGTAATTAGGTCAGGTTAGTCCAGGAAAATGTCTAGACTGGATCTGTTTTCACTACAAATAATGTAGCCACTGTTCACAGAGGTCAAATGTGCATTAGCTGACGTGTGGGTGCACACGTATACACAGCATGAAGCTTAATGTTGTTAACCTTTTGAGCATGATTACATGCAGTTGGTATGTGTATGTAAAAATGATCCAAAACACAGAAAAACACACTTATTTTCTCTGCAGTGTTCATGCTTGTACTTCGGGGAACAGATCGTCCTGTGTGCGTGCTCCTGCAGCCATCACACATACTGCTGTCATTTTTAGCACCGGGGGACCAGCACAGTGTGGTTAACTCCACGTCCACCTGTTAGAGCGTCACAACAATCACCTTGTCACTCCATTTCCACAAGACACGCACATGACAGATTACGTGTACCCACAGCTGATGTCATTAGGCGTTGAAAGGATGGTTGTTAGGCTACCGTCACAGGTGTCAATAAAATGAAGCTAACTAAAGATGCATTATAAGCCCAGCTGGCACCCTGCTTTTTCAAATTGACAGTAGCCTTAAAGGAGACATTATGCTTCTTTTCAGGTTCACTTTTGTATTTTAGGTTTCTACTAGAATAGGTTTACATGTGTTCATGCTCTAAAAACACATCCGTTTTCTCATACTGTCCAGTGCAGCAGCTCTGTATTAACCCTCTGTCTGAAACACTCCCAAATGCCCAGTCAGCTCTGGTTGGTCAGCTTACACACGCCTGAGCAGTGCTCACCGTGTCTCCGGTCAGCTCTGTCGTGTTTCCAGCTTCTAGTTAACTTCACTTCTACTGTGCATTAGGCATAAATTATGCAAATATATGACATGGTGATGGATGGTGTTTCAGGAGCAGTGTTTTCTGTGGGAGACAGGAGCTTCTGTTGGTGCAGACTTTTTAACTTTAAAGACCTTTTACATGCACAAGACCCAATATAACACACTGAATAAAAAGAAAAAGGACCAAAAAATCCACCCAAAAAATTAAATTACAATCCAGTCACTATGTGCTCAGCTAGTTATTGACTGAATTTTCATTTTTGGGTGAACTTTTCCCTTTAAGTAAACTCTCTGCTTTACGTCACTGGGTTTCCACAACTGCGACTCAAAATGACCTAAATCACTAATACTTTCAACCGACCAGTCAGAGCCCGGACTGATTTTGACATCCAAATGGTCCCTGGTTGTCAGTGTACTTCGGACATCAGGAGTCCTGAAATACATGCACCTACCTGACCTGTTCTTTATTTAGCCATGGCATAATAAGCTGAAATTCACACTCACTAACTCTGACAGGAAAAGGTATTCCCTCAGGGGAAATGAGAAATTATTCTGGCCTATTTATATGTGTGGAAACATAGTGGTAGGTGATATCAGCACGTGCCGTGGGCCTCATGCGCTGTAAATCTAGCGCTAATAGGCTAAATCTTGTGGTTAGTCTGTGACCTACTCAGGCATCCACTTGAAGCAAGTGAGGGCAGTGCTAGTGTTGGAAAAACCCCAGGAGGACAGAGAGGTGCTCAACAGAGAATTTCCTGTTTCTTAAATAGATACAAGCAAAATTAGCTCAACCTGGATGTAGTTCATATGGATTGTTTATGTTCTTTATTGTGTTCAGGTATTCAGATATTGCATTAGAGCTATTAAAGGACTTAGTGTCCAGTTAGATCATGTTTAGTTAGCCCAGTTGAAAGCGAGGTACATGAAATCCAGAGTGGCCCAGATTCTTGTTCTGTGGTCCTAGATTAAACAGACTCTTGGTCAGTGGGTCCTCACATTTTTGGCTGGTGCCCCATTTAAGACGAGCAATGTTCACTTATGATCCCACCGCAAACCGTGGAGTGGATGGAAGTTCTGTCCAGATTATTTAATTTGAAAAGTTTTCAGCAAACAGAAAACTACCCAGTATTAAAATAGAGAAAACCGTTGTTGCCAATCACAGGTCTGAGAAGAGAATCAACCACCCACATGGTCGACCATAGTGTTACTGACTTGGGGGTAAAAGATTAAAAAAGATAAAGATAAAAAAGATTGTCATTTGTCTTTGTAATGTTTTAAATTATACAAAAATACAATCAGGAAACAACAAACACCCAAGCTGGAGACACAGGCACAGGAGAGATAAAAATGATATGAACATTCATCAGAGCAGCAAATATATGCTCGTGAATACGGTCCCGTGTCCACAGCGACCATCATAGAAATGTTATCATGTTCACACGTCACAACCTTTTCATGGAGCTATGCTCAGAGGGTCCCTTCCCTTTAATTCAACATAACCTGCAGTACACCAGTCAGATGAGAAGTACCTCATCTCCTCTTAATTGGAGTTTGACTATTGTTTTAAGCTGCAGACATACAAAACATTAAGCCTACTAGTTCTCATCTGAACTTTTAAGGATACTCCACTGTGTGCAATCAGGATTGATAAGTGTAACCATGTAGGGGGGATATTTCCCCCTCCTCTTTCCTTTTTTTTTTTTTTTACACAATAACCTTTTATAACAGGTTAGCATCAGGCACTGTTGTAATGTTTCAGTCAGTCTTGATCAGTAAAGTGACTTTTTATTTACTCAAATTGTTTTTAGAAACACTGTGCACAATTATAGCACTAGAGGGTCCAGCAATGGTCAGCTGGAAGTGCCTCAGCCAAGAACTAAGGCCTTATCACAATCTTTTATCTATAGAGCAATAACTCTGTGGAATAATTTGCCTCACTACCTATTTTGTACCGAAAGTAAACATGTATTTAAAAAGAAATTGAAATCCTATTTTATACGAGCTGTACATGAGTACAAGTGGCTCCATTTTGCTGTCTAAGAAAAACTCTGTTTAAGATTTGTGGAAATTTTCCAATGTTTGTTTTAACTTTTTAACATTAGGTATATTGTGATAGACTGTACTTGTAAATGTATGATATGTTGAGGATGTGACATTCTTGTGTATATTCTGTGTTGTTCCTTGTGGACCCCAGGAAGACTAGCTGGCTACTAAGGTACCAACTAATGGGGATCCTTAATAAACAATAAACACTTCAGGGCAAGACCAGAAAGAAGTGTCACTGTTTGTGTTAACACCAGGAACAAGATGAACTGTACCAAGGTACAGGTATGACACCATCCTATCCAGTTTTAAGAATTTAAAGTCATGGCTGACTCAAGAAGGCAAGTAGCACAACTGCATCAGTACTTGCTAACCACCTTTACAATTTTACAAAGGCAACATGGCGTATTTATTATCATAGGTTTGATAAAAGAATCATGTAACTTTTTCAAAATGATATATAAATTCATGATTATCTCTCTACACACAAAACAAACAGCCCCACCTACATGTATCCATAGAACTATATCAATGACAAAAAAAGTACAGAGATCTTTGAAGGTTTGTATATCATCAGCTAATGACACATTTATTCATAGGAGAATGTGACAAATGGTCCAGTACAAGTCAGTGGTTTGACATAACAGTAACATACTAATGATCCGTTCAACAATAACTTTTTAAAAAGGAAAAAACAAAAATATAGATCATCCAAAGATGATTAAAAAGAAAATGATAAGTTAGCATTGCATTGTTGCATTTACAAACAAAGAATAAAATTACAAAAGCTCCATAAAAAAAGAATCCTTCGACTATTTACAATTTCTGTACAAGGATGGAGAGGCCGTCTTCCTGCTGCAAGAAAAACAAAGAGAAAAGAATATTGTTAGATGAGGTTGTAGACTTATACATTTTTTGTACACCCCTATACAAAAATATGCACAAAAGAAAATGTGGCAGATTTTTCAAACCAGGATATATGTTTTTAAACTGCAAGAACCCATAAATGTAATTTCTGTCAAACTAGAGAAACAGTTGCATACTTAATCTGCCTTCTTACCTATAAACGATTGAGCAGGTTGTTCTGAATGTCCTCATACACCTGGTTGTAGATCTCCTCTTTGTGTTTCAATCCATCCAAGTACTCTGCAACACACAAAAGGTTGATGAGGAAACAGACATTTGAAATCATCCTTAAAAAAGGTTGAACTGTTGGCCCTGAATTACCCAAAGAAAATATCAAAAAACATACTGATCTGATAAATATCCACTGACATGAACCGGATAAAGCATTCAAGCTGCAACATACCAATATTCAAACTGCAGTCCTCCATCAGTGTCCTGTGCTTCAGGTACATTGGCCACACATGGCCATCAAACAGGCCGGGAGGGTCGGGGACAGTGTATTGTCTTGTACTGAAAATAATAAAAACACACTGTTAGACAATGTGCATTTGCCATGAATGGATTATGGAGAAAACAAACTATTATGTATATATAAATAAATATAAATAAAAATAAAGGTAGTGAAGATTGAGCTATTGGAGGAAAAAAAAAAAAAAGGTGAACACTAAAGGTATAAACAAATCGTTATTTGTACTCTCACCTTCTCCTTCTTTTGCACTCCTCGTAGGGAATTGTTATGTAATAGCACTTGTTGAAAACGTCCAGCAGAGGCCTAGAGGGGAAATGAACAAGGCGATGAGCAGGGCCCTTAATAATGATACAGAACGTGTTCAGCCAAACCAGAGTAAAGGAGCATAGTTGTGCAACTGCTCATACTGTCTGTTATCTGCATCTTTACAGAGTACTCAACGTTCACCCAGCAGCAGTCAACTTTAAAGTACAACTCAGAGATAAGGCCTTCAGCAGAAAGAGGCTCTCTATCTGCAGGACCCACCCCAGTTCGCATGCAGAGGTCCGTGAACGTATACCAATGGTGAGCAAGCAAAATTACCATGTGACACAACAGAAGTAACACCGCCCTTCTAATGTTTGTTGTCATGAATTTCTGAGAATTTGCGAGAAACAAAATGGCCACTTGCCCTCACTGAAAATTTGGTGGTCTGAAGGCAATTATATAAGAGAACTTATTCAATTCAGAGCGAGTAAAAGCAAACAACTAACCACCTTTCATATCAATAAAACCAGTTAATGTCTATTAACATTACTGGTCAGTTGTTTGTGATGATGCATCAGGTAGAAACTTCCTTGTAGTTAAATGGAGTGAATTCAAATTAACGTACGGGAAGTTGTAGAGCAGGAAGCCCTCCACGATCAGGATGTGGGTCTGCTCGTCGGGGTCGGCCACACTGGATTCAGAAGACAGAGTGACGCCGTGGGAACGGGCGAACTTCACTGGGTTCTCAATCCAGCCTTTTACTGTGTTGGTCATGGCCTCCATATCCAAAGATGTGATCACTGTAGTGCAAGATTGATAGAAAGGAAGATGGTGGAAATGACAGATAGTGAATTAGAATAGACACATGTTGAGAATATAAATGTGTTTGAATTTAGCTCCAAGTTACTGGAGGTCTTAATGTTGATATATTGGGTGTATAATGTGTTACAGCTATAATGTATAATGTTGTAGGATGGAGGGGGTATATGACACTAGAGTAAACAACGAGTCATTGGCAGTCTTCAGTGAAGTCTTACCATCCCATTGTTTAAAGCCGTCCTCCCCGACTTCTATCTGATCAGGTTTCTGAAATAACAGTCACCAATAAAACATTGCTGCAACCTCACAGCTCCGAAAACTTCCCACTCACATGCCAGAGTAACAAGGTCAAACAAAGACACACGCACAGAAGAAAAAGGAACATAGGGCATGCACAGAGTAAAGCAAGCCATTTACAAAAGTACACAGCTTTAGTGAAACTGGGAAAATGCCAAATAAATATAATGTGAAGGTAAACTAGGAAAAAACAGATGCATATGGCCATGTTAGAGAAGTACTGTGAAGTTGATTTAAAGCTTGTTAGATGGCTATCACAGTACATAAGGACTATTATTAAGAAATGTCAAGGATAGAAGGGAGAAAAATCATGAATGACAGAATAAGAAGAGGAAAAACAAGCAAAGAAACTCTGTTACACAGAGATCAAGGCCATTATTAATCTATCTACTGTGGAGAACAGAGCAAGTGGGATGTGTAATCACTCATGGCAGAACCAGCTGCTTAGCTTACATGCAATGCCCATGCAGTACACACAGGAAGGACGAATAACACCATAACACTTTGTATCATTCACACAAAAACTCACCTTGAAAAAGTCATCTTGGTGCACAACACAGCAGTTGGGCAATGTCTTGATCAACTTGTTTGTCAGGGTGGTTTTACCACCATTAGTGACTCTGTGAAGGCAGAAAATGATAAAATGCATATTAATAATAATAATAATAATAATAATAATAATAATAATAATGAATTGCTCACCACGTTTATGATTTAAAACTAAATTATTTTTATGAGGAAAAAATAGCAAATATGTAAGCTTTCAGACAGAAGATACTTGGCTACTTCTGTTTACATTTTATTTGATTATTTAGTATACATGACATAAAGTCATATTAGCCTAAAACACAGTTTAAAGCAATCAAACGATGAGTGTGTATGTGATTAAAAGTGAATATGTACAAAAGGTAACAGTCAAGTCGTGCTGAACAAAAAGCACATGGCTCTGTTTTCATAAAAATCAGCTGAAATATCATACATTCAAAACTGTGTCATTTCCTCATTTAAACCTTTTATTAATGATAATTATGATATTAAACTGTTTGTTGTTTCGGGCAACACTAATCTGTACTTATACCAATCTCCCTCCACTTTTGAACTGAGTGTGGCGGTGAATTTTCAAAAGTCCCGCTCAGTTGATGACAACAAACCAGCCGCACCGGACGTCGCTTTGAACCGGTTTAACAACACGCCTTTACTACTTTCTGGCGGGCGGCTGATAAAACATGTGGCCAAAAGGATAATGTAGGTACATGAACCAGAAGCTAACGTTGGCCACCATTGTGAAATAAATAACTTCATGCGAATAGTTTACCTTGAGATGCCTGAAGCGAACAATAACAAAGGCTCTTGTTATCATTTCAGTCAAGTCTGGCATAAACTCCACTTAACTGTCAGTTAAACTAACAATGTATAGATTTAAATAGGTGTATCTTCACGTCAAAGATGTTAACAAATAACGGATAGCTATTTTAATAAATGCAAAAACACTTACCCGCCAACTCCTATAATGTATTTCATCTTCTCTTCTCTTCTCTTCTCTTCTTTTCTCGACAGCTCTGCTCAATGTCAGCTGAAGAAACAGCCAAGAGTATTTTTTTTTTAACAAAGCCGAGGATTAAAATCCACCAGTTGAACCGCTTCAGCAGTTTGTGGACTAAACTTCTGGTCTGAATGACTTTTCTCTCTACTGCTCCATTGACTGAGAGCGCGAGGTACTGCAGTTTATATCCAGCCTGCGTCGTGTTGCGTCACGACTCACGCAGCCACGGGGCGTCCTCGTGATCCGACGTGCTCGTTCTGTTTTCCACTCGTCCTACGTGCCTCTCCGCTGCAGCCAATCAGCGCCCGGAGAGCTCCTGCCGCCAGCCAATCACAGCCCCCGAACTTTCGCACATTTACATATTTAGAAGCAGCTGCTCCTGTCCATCAGAGCTGTGGACGATGTGCAGCTCGTACTCTTACATTCAACAGTTAATCCAGCTGGTGATCATCTGTCGTGGAAAACTACCATTGATGGTGTCTTATAGATACATTGAAATAACAGCTACATCTCTACTGCTCTACTGTGTACTAGAAAACTGGTTACATTTCTGTTATCAGGGCTGTAATATTCATTGAGAAAAATGTTAATATATTGTGATTTCCAAATATTATTTAAGAAAACGCTCATTAATAAGGGTTTTAGAGTAATATAATACTTTAAACCATTATAATTAAAAGTATGCAAAGCCAACATCATATTAAATCCCTATTAACATGGTGGAATTTTCTTAGAGAGCACAAATGTGGAAAAAGTACCAGCCAAGTAGGTCAAGAAGTATTATTATTGCTGAGATTTTAGGGTCTGGGTACAGCTAATTAAAGGCAAAAAGTAGGTCATTTTATTCTTCAAAAGGAGGACAGATTAGTAGTTTTCTTTGTCTGAATTATGGCCAGTCATACCAGGGGCATTAGGTTCTCGAGTAAAAGTAGCAATAAATTACATTTAATTCAATAAATGCAAACATGTAAAATGTAAATTGTACTACATATATCTTATTTAAATGTACTTTAAGCATAAGAGGTTGAAGCACTTTTAGGCCCATATTCAGCAGTATCAACATTATCATTATTATTATTGATTGACTGATTATTATTGAATGTGGAGCCGTTTTCAATTACCTTATATAGTCAGTGTTGTAAAAAGTACCCAAAAGTCACACTAAAAGAATAAAAGTAAAGATACCTTGTTAAAAGATTGCTTTGGTAAAAGTGAAATTCACAATAATAGTTGAGGAAAAGTCTTAAATCAACTGATATTAAATATACTTAAGTATCAAAAAGTACAATATTTACCTCCAAAAAGTATAAAATAGTATAAAAGTAAGGTGAAAATATCTCAAAATTGTAGTTGAGAATAATGCTTGGAACAGAATAGAATCAAGGCTGTACAGATTGTAAACTTGACTCCTTAAGTAAATGTACTTAGTTACTCTTCACCACTGGTCTAAACTTGTACAATGCTACAAAACACTCACTTACACAGATGTAACAAGATCGGCTCAACCAACTTTTGACACTTCCTTCAAATTATACAGCACTGATTCTTTCTACAAATCGCAGTAATATACACCTTAGAGAATTTTCTAGATATTTGTTATGTCACAGCCCAGATGAGCTTTCATATGTGAAGTGTGTCAGGAGTGTGAGCGCCACTGTGCAGCAGCAGGAGCACTAAATTTAAAGCGACAGATGTCATGGGTTCAGACGTGAGCCAGAGCAATGTAGCTTCCCTGATGTTTTATACATATTCAATATTCACAAAGGAGGTTCACATTAAAGTAAATCTCAGAGAAAACAGGAAATGTAATATTTTCAGATTTTATGCTGCACTGTCTCCAGGTAAATCATCTTCTGTTTAGTGTCTTGCTCTCTGCCTGACAGTGTGTGTGGCATCCACGTCTATTTGTGTGAACGTCTCCATGTGCAATGTGAATCCTGTCACAGCCGTCGGGGGTCAGGGGTCGGGGGTCAACAGTCAGGGTCTCTCTCTGTCAGTGTGTAAGGGAGAAGGGTGTCACGGGTGACTCATATGATAATCTTATGGCCATGGGGACGTCACAGGCCTTGATCACTGCCTCGTCCAGACATGTAGTGCATCCCCTGAAGTGGTGACATCACGCTGACACAGCAGCACCAAAAGTAAGCTGCCTTTTGGGATTTCTAATGCACCTGCATGTCCTCATCCAGCAGGAAGTTTGACCTCCACAGCCTCACATCAGCTCTCATTAAAGTATTAGTAGGGGTAAAATAGTGACCATTTTCCTTTGACGTCTGCTGCTGTGTTCTAGGTTGCAAGTCATCTAAATGTCGATGATCTGAGAAATTGTTGATCAAATCAATTTACCACTTACTGGATGATCATCGCCTGAAAAGATGATGGATAGTGAAAATCTTGAGGGACATCGGGCCGTATTTCAAGTTAAAACAACACTGAGTTTTTACACCCAAAACACACAAGACTCTACTGCCATATTGATAATGACACGCAAATAAGAATTAGCCCTTCGAAGCAAAACATGTTTTAACCTGGGGCCTCATAAATAAAATTAATTAAAGGTATGTGTACACACAAGCAAACACAGTCTTCATTATATCTTTATATGTACTTTTATGATAAAGATCAGTTTGCAAAGAAAAAACAGAAAGCCTTGGGTAAAGAAAACCTGATGCGACTTAAACCTGTAACAACTGATTTGTTGCCTCTTGGGTGGCAGCAGATAAAAGCTGTATACAACACTGACATAGTAATAAAACATAATATGACCACAGCCGCCTATTTACACATCTAATTTAATTTAATACAAGGCTATAAATTTAGATTTTGTTTCCATAGTGGTCTGCACTGGACAAAAGTCATCTCAAGTACATGTTTGTAAGTCCAGTTGTTTCAGCCATTGCAAGAAAATTAAACACATGACAGATTTTTGTGAGGAACAGTTTATTCAGTTATATTTACAAGGCAGAACCGATCATATCAATCAAAACAACTTCAGAACCACGAATGATAAATCATCTTTCCCACTGAAATCTGAGCAAACATTTTACAGCAGACAATTGGAAGGCAAATAATTTGTATAAATATTGTGCTTTCATAGTCAAAATGAACATTTTGATTTTTGGAAATTTCATATCAGCCATTTCTATGCAAGCCTTGCTTATGATATTGGGTCTGACTTGATATAGTTAACCTACAAACTAACATAACTACAAATCAAAAGGTTACATGTTACATCCCTTCACATTATCTGGATTTCTTTTGCCGTTTGGTTCAAAAATAGGCACTAAGTACAGCCAACAAAACTCAAAGGAACTTTACAAAGAACAATGAGCTCTGTTTGGATTGTGATAAACATGTGATGAAACTGCTCAGGTTTGGTTTAATGGTGTGAAAACACCCTCACATCTGAAAAGAATTGAAAAGTTGAACCTTTTCATTAACATTCCTGTACCAGAAAGGCAAAAGAATATAAAGAAAACTAGAATTGAGATGGCACTTATGAATTAAGAGTCCTATTTTCTGCTTCAAAGAAGCTTTTCCATGCCTTACTAATAGCTACACAACTGCATGGCATTAGGTAACAACACAAAATACATTTTAGAAGAACCTCCTGAACATAAATCAATCCCATAATATGCTGAAACCATTCAAAGGTTATGTGACAACCAAATCCAATAGTGCAAAACAAGGCAGGCAGGAAACTAAATAATGCAGCTCTTTACAAAAATAAAAATTCTTACTCCGTTGCCCTCCTGCTACTACTAAGTTGCACAGATGGAAGACATGAGAGAAAATCAATGCAACCCCAGAACGATCCATAATGCATTAGGATGTTTGAGAAATGCTTGTTAAACATGACAATGTGTTGACATCGACTCAGAAAAATGAGATGTCACTCTGATGAAATGAACAAAAGTTTTGAAATAATCTCCACGTGAGCTACATAAACCTTATCATTCTGAAATCAGATCAAAACGTCGTCCTTTACACTGTGAGCTGACAACAAATGATCCCATATGAAACAGATCTGTAAGAATAATACAATTGTGCAATTTATAAAATTATTATGCCAACACGTGGGCAGTGCTTGTGTCTTTTGTCTTCATTATGGCCACTTTGATACGAATTTCATACAAAATTATTGCAGATGTGTTTGGTTAGTGTTATATTTATCTTAAACATGACATACAGTTTGCAATATGAAGTCTAAATATGGCGTAGTAAATATAAAGCCTTTTTGTTTAACGTTGTATGAAGTCTGTTTATGTGGCCATAACCATGTACAGGAGCCCTAAACGGTCATTGGTCAAACATATTAGTTTCTCAGTTTTCTCGTGAATCAGCATGTCATTCATTCATGTCATTTTCATGGAATAACAAATGTTCTCCCAAGATAAGGAGATAATTTTCTCGAGATCTCAAGAAAATGAGCTTTGATATCCGGAGATAACAAGATAAATGAACCAGTTATCACAAGAAAACAAAGGTTGTTCCTTTTATTCCTTATAGATGAATCTTCTTTAGATCAGCAGAGCCATGCTAGCATGCACACACTGCGTTTTGACAAGTGTTGCAACTGATTTAAGCCGAGAATATCAGATAAAGGTGTATTATTGCCGAAAAGTGCACATGGTTTGCTTTTAAACTCCAAAATCCCACTTCACTGAGCAGCGTGTATGTCATGGTCCTCTCTCACGAATCTAATCAAGTTGTTTTCTCATGATAAATCATCTCGTTATCTCGGGAAAACAACATTTGTTATTCCGTGATAATGACATAAGTAACCTGTGATCTCAAGAAAACAAATAAAAACTGAACTCGTTATCACGGCGAAACAGAAAATAATATGTTTGAACGGTGACCGTTTAAGGCTTTCAGTAACCATGTGACACAACAAGCACTGCTTCACAAACACATGTATGATTCTTACACATTTTCTCATATGGGTTTCCAGGCCACAAAATGCAAATATTGATCATGTTCCCACGTTTTCTATGTACAGACGACTGAGGCACATCATAACACAAGGTAGAGTACAGATGTTAGTACATTTGGACATTTTCAAAATGTCAGTACAGCAGAAGGCCTTTTTATACAGCATTTATGGGGCAAAAAAATAAAGATGAAGGCATCTGATACATTGGAACTATTGTTATTTACATCAAACGCACATTATATTCACAAGAATATAATGTGGCCACACACTGACCCAAGCTCAGCATCTGCTACATCAATAAAGTTGCTGTGAGACATCGCTAGTCTCTTAAATCTTTCTTAACATATTTACACACCACTGTCATCAGCCTAAATTCTTACATCTCCAAAAAAGAAAGAAATACCTTCATGTATTACATTTGCTGAATTCAGAAGAAGGTCCAAATAGTCAAAAATCTGTTGTAGACAGCGTTTACTGTTAAGTTTCTCTTAATGCAACTAGTCTCAAAATGTAATGCTGACTTTATTAGTTATTGTTTTCTGTATTCAAATTCAAAAATACAACCTGGATTTTGGTTGCAAAACCTGGTTAACTCAAGATATGTACCTTATTATGACCGAAAAGTAGAATTGTAAAACTTCCTTTAATCACAGTAAACGTCTGTAATCCTTCATGTGAAGTTACACCATGAGAATCTAAACTGGAGTTACAATCGTTTCGCCCAAAACTGCCACACTCGCACAAAGTTTCTCTCAATGTCCGGAGCCTCACGATGATGTAATATTACAGTATGAGCTATACAATAGGTCCGATGACCGGCAGAGAGGCAGAAGAGGTTCCAGACAGAAGGAAAATGATGCGCCATCTTGATGACAAATAATGACGGCACAAATCGCCCGCTGGATGTTGGTAAAACAAGAAAGCACACGTAGACTTGATGTACCACAGCCTCATAAGGGTATAAATCGAAGGCTTCATGCTCCATATGTCTGTCACACTGCATAAAGAGAAGGAAATGTTTGTTTAAAACAGTTAAGACTCGATAGTTTGCAAACAGAAAAAAATCTCACATCCGAAAAGACGATTTTGTTTCATTTTAAATCAATCATCTGTTCAATAAACCTCTAGACACCATCATATATGTGCTTGGAAGTGAAAACCTGCCTGTTCAGTAAAGAATTAGCTAATAAGAGCAGAACATGAACAGTCAGAGTCAAGTAACACTTTCATCCTGCTCACTTCTTTGTATTAATGAGTGGCGTTTGAGTCTTATGACCTTTATCAGAAAGTCAGTTACAGCACACTACTGTATTTATCCTGCAGCCAGCTGGTTTCATAACAACAATGTGCCTCGTTAACACTGGCTCTGAAGGGAGCTGGTGGTATGACTTACTACTAATAGATGGTGTTTATCCTATGACGATATTATATTATGTAATGAACAGTGAGGTGTTTTATGCAGTGGAGGTTTTGGGGGAGATTTGTGTGGAGAGTTGATTGCAAACTTATAATACACTTATAATTATTTGTTTTCCTCTTCTCCTCTTTATCTGTAGCTGCACCTGTAGCATTGTTTTGTTTGTCCTCTTTGTATTGTCCTGTCTGTCTTAGGGTGTCCTACACATAGAACCATACCAAGTACCAAGGTTGCCAGATATGGCAAGAGAAAAAAGCAGTTGGGTCGATGGAAACAAGTCCAAAAGAAGCGACCTAGCTAAACTGGCTTAATATTTCACACTAAACAAACAGTATCTGCAGAGTGTTTTTGAATCGTCCGCCACCTGAAGTCGAATCCAGTCCATCAATACAGCCTCTTTCTCCTACTCTTTTTTTGTATTTTTACCTGTATTGTCCACCTCGTCCCTCGCATTGTTAGCTAAGTAGCTAAAAAACCTCCAATAATGGCGCTTTTTTCTTTGAAATGTCACCAATATTTGTGTAGTGTATTGGGAAAGGGGAGACGTGGAGGGACAGGGTTGTAGACAGATCATATGACGTGAAAAAATAGGCATTTTCACTAAACAGGAGACATGCCTCCAAGGAAGCAACTACACTGAGAAACAAGCAGAAAAAAAGCGACCCGTGACCACCAATATTTGTAAGCGACTTTACAGAAAAACAAGCCCAAGGTTGCTTATAAAAAGCAGACTTGGCAACCCTGCACAGTACTGATTCTCACTCTGCAGGGGTGAGTCAGTGACCCAGTTCCACCTCTGCTGGAGAGAACAGTTTTGCAAATCAAGGGGAGGATGTAATTTTCTGTACTGAACTGTATTGAAATAAAAAAAAACTTGTATATTTAAAAAAGAAGATATTATTCACAGTAATACTTTGATATGTTTCTTGAATCCCAGCCCTCTTTTTGGACCAGAAAGGCAAATTTTAAAGTATAATGGGCGATTTAAATCCGGTTTCTGAGGGACTTTTTTACTTCCTTAACAATATGCATGTGATCTACACTTAACTAGACAGGATCTTGAATAATCAGGCAAGAGAAGAAAAGGGCGACTGAGAGAAGCTACTCAGAAAAGGCTGAAAAACAAACCCATCTAATGACCAAGCGTCAGTGTAAAGGTCTGCGAGACACACCAGATAAGGAGGACACAATGGAGGACTATCAACTGGATGAGTGTGAATCTGAATGTAAATGAAAGTTTCAAAAGGACAACAGTTCAACCCCCAATATAAACACACCTCCTGCATAAATGACAACAAATCGTTCACCCAGCTTTCACACTGCCTCTTCCTCTTCCCAACAATAGAAAGGGTCACTGTTTCGATATCTGTGTGGCGATATTAAAAGCTAGGTGGTAAATCTGTTTCACACTGGAGCTTCAAATAAGAAATACAACAGTGTTTTATTACCTTCACCTGCACGGCTACGTCCTTCTCATAATCCTTCACCTACAAACATCGACTTTGGCCTGAAAACGAGAAAACAAAAATGCACTGAGAACTTTTATAAAGTCAGAAGGAGGACACTGCACCAAAAACTCATCACATCCCGACTAATCAAATGTCTGGAGTGAGAATATGACAGGTAGACAGGTACCTCTCCGACTTTTTAATTGGCTCCTGTGGGACTGACTGCTGCTGCTCCTGCTGTCTGCGCTCCTGCTCCATCCTGGACACCAGACACACACACACACACACACACACACACACACACACACACACACACACACGATGAGTGCAATTCTGTATGAGAATTATATGTGCAATTATATCTGCATTATATGTGAATGCACGAGTTACCAATATGAAACAAAAAAGGACAAATGTATTTCACCTTTCTCTCCGTGCTTTAATCCTCTCCTCGTCAAATCTGAAAATGAGTAACACTGTTATATCCTCATTCCACACAGTAAAGTCATTTTAAAGAACCACAGTACTAAACATATTTGGTATTTAGGATGTGACATTAGACTAGTTCTCCACCAGGTTTACATGAGTAATCATTTTTAAAAAGGGCAGCAGTAGGAACTGTCGCCTGCAGTTAAAGGGTTTCTTCTACAGCTATTTCCCTCCATCTAGTGGTAAGAGGTACTTACTGCACCACACACTCTGGAACATGGACGTGCTCCATGGGGACGATCTCTGCCAGCTCATCCAGGCTGTGGACGTACTGGATCTTGTTCATGAACTTCACACTGCAGAGGAGAACAACAGAACAACAGCGCTGGAGAGCTCCTTCAGTGACAGGCTGCTTCCCCCTGGAGGACTGATATCAAAGGTCCTTCCCTGCTGCTGCTGTTAGACTGTACAACCAGCACTGCTCCCACCATCCACTTTAAACTGTGCAGTCTCATTATACCAATGTGCAGTTTCCCAGCGTGCAATTTCTGCATCTCAATGTGTAAAAGTGTAAATACTTGGAGTTTTTTGTTACTTATTTATATTGTTTACATTGTTTCTACTGCTTTTTTACTTATATTTTTCAATATTTTTAACATATTTACTGCTATTGTTTTAATTGATGCTCTCTATTTTTGTTATCCCAATTGCTGCTGTGATATATTGCAAATTTCACCGCTGTGGGACTCATAAAGGATTATCTTATCTTATGTTATCTTATCTTATCTTATCTTATCTTATCTTATCTTATCTTATCTTATCTTACTACCTTGGCTTTTCTCTTTATAAAGCCCAGATAATCTATCCTCTTGCCTTAACTAAGGACTCTACGTGACAAAACCTTCGACTTGACTTGCCTAAGAAAAAAAATGACTTGGAACTTGATTGAGACCTGGAACAAATGACTTGAGTCACAAGTCTGCTAAATTAAAATGCCTTTTTTTTTCATATGACAAAGACAAATCAAAAGCACTGAATGGTCTTTACTAGTTCACTACAAAAGTATTTGTCCTTGTGCACCAAGTTTTGTGTATTTTCCACTTTGAAGCCTACTTGTTCAGTTGTTGGTTTGCGTGTGTTACCTTATAAAGGGCCTGGATATCGCCAGGACGGTGCGTATGAACCATGTGGGATGCGCGATGACCAAAGACTTCAGGTTCTTCCTCAATCTGCCGTCACAACACAAACAAGTACATTCTCAATTAGGTTAGTAAGTTTAAAGGCTTCTGCTAACACAGACACAAGATGTTAAAAATATCAAACTGAGAATTAAAAAGAGGTTTTCTCTAAATAGAGTCCAGCTGCAACTGTAGCCTGTGAGTCATCTTCAGCCTCCTGCTCACTGACAGCAGGTGACAACTTCCATTGCCCTCCATTTTGTGTCTGTCAGTATCGATGTCATGCATTTCTGTACGTACGTAGCTCGGTGGCTAAAAATAGCAGAGTGAGCCTAATTTTTTTCCCGTCCATAAAAGTTGTTTTTGTTGAGTTTATCAACCACTTTGTTGGAAGATTTTCCCCTTTTCCCACCTTCTGTCAATCATCTGGTAACACTTCTTGAGCCAGCTGATCCCGGGCATCTTACTCCGAGGAGTGGCTCCGTTCATGTAGATGATCAGGTAATCTTCAGCAACGAGCATCTCCAGACTGCTCACCACATACCTGTTTGAAAGGGCACAGCGTCGGGGACAGATTATGAGACCAAATGTCATGGGTTGGGTTTTGGTTTGTCATTTCCTGTTTTATTTTGTAGAATATATCCTTGTTTGTCTGCTTGTGACTTTCCGCTCCCTGTCTTTTTCCTGCCCTTATTTTCTGTGTACACCTGTGTTTCATTTGTTCATTAGCCCTTGTGTATTCAAGTTTTCCCCTCACTCTTTGTCAGTTTGTCTCTTCTCATCCTGCCTTTCTGTGTTCTGTGTGTTCCTGATTTGTTCCCCGTTTTGAGATTACTCTTTGGTTTTCTTGGATTCTCCTTGTTGCATTTTTGTTGCCAGGTTTTTGTTATGTCCCTTTTTGTTGCTTGCATTTTGGATTTGGACATGATCAATGCATGCACACTTTTGACTGTGCCCGGTGACTTTCCTATGAGACGTGATATTAGGTTACTTCTGATTTAGGGGCCTCTGCCTGGTATGTACATGCAATAATCCATCTATGTATAGCATCAAAGCTTGAGCCTGTACTTGAAAACTAAAAGTCAGTCAGGATGGACTCACAGGAAGAGGTTTTCCATGATGTAGTGGTAATCTGCACAGCTGCTGTCAGGCAGGTAACAGGCAGAGAAAACAATGATGGCGTTCAGGCCCTCGCCATAATAACCTGATGAGAGACAGTTTCAGTTAATAGCGAATAATGTCGTGACCTTTGCAGTGTAACGACAGTCTGTCTTGTTGGTTGTGTGCCTGTACAATATAATATGGCTGAGAGGTTGCATGTTTTAGTCATCTTCCAAAGTCTTTCATGAGTTGTGACTGACTGACCTCCGTGTGTGATGACCCGGAGGTAAGGTCTGATGACCTGCATGTCAATACGATGCTCCTGTTCTCCGATTATCACTGTCCTCCAGAGACGTCCGTTGTTGGCATTCCCATCCTCGCCTGCTTCTCCTGAACCGTCACTAGGACCTGCTTTGGCTGAGGCCACCGGTGTGTCATCTGGACAGACATGAGATTTGTTCAGACAAAAAGTTAAGTATATTGTCTGAGTGTTAGCTCCTTTTAGATGGAGTTTAGGCTGAAAACCTGATTTAGTATTACTTCCATTCTCAGCAGTTACCTTTTGTGTCACTGTCTAAGGATTAAGATTAAATTAGGATTAGGTGACATTTTGAATTAGACTTTGTTTGAAGATAACTCTTTAAAGTAATAAGGCGTTTTAAATAAAGAAATAAAGATTAAACAATTAATCAGGAATACAAGTACAGAAAATGTAAAATAATAACAATAAAATAAGAAACTTGAAAAATTAAACTTAAAGGTAACATTAATAAAAGGCTTAAATTAAAACCACTTACCTTCCCACTCCAGCTCGTTGCCATTGGTGATGAACTCCAGCGAGTCTGTCTCATCAGGCGTATCGATGTCATCAACATTGATGTCCAGGTCATCCGGTGTATCCAGGAAGTCGTCTGACAGCAAAGAGCCCTCGCTCTGGTCCAGTGAAAGGTTCATCTCCGGGGCAACCAGTGTGCGGCGCTTACGGTGTGACGAGGACACGCCGCCGCCTCCTCCTGGTGGGCTCACATTCAGGGAGTTAGGGGGAGCTACAGCAAGACCAGGAGGGGAGAGACAAACCAGGAAATGTAACTGATGTCATAAAGTGAGAATATTATGGTGATCTGCCAGTTTCTAGTGTTACTTACAGGCTCTGTCGTCTGTGAGACCACAGGAGGGATCCATGTCTCCGTACTCTGGCAGTGGTCTGGAGGGAAACATACACAGGTCAGCAACCAGTACTCTGCTTGTCAGTGGTGGAAGAAGCATTCAGGTGCTTTACAGAAGTAAAAGAAGTGACACCGCACTGATGAAATATTCCTGTACAAGCAAAAGACCTGCATTGGCTGCCGTTAGCCAGTTAGGCAGTTAGCCATACAGCTAGCGGTCCGGACTGGGAGTTCTGGGACCACAGAAGTGTTGGTGCTTACAACACTAGCACAGGAGCATTAGACCAGGACAAAGATAGCTAGTTAGCATGCTAACTTCATTAGATATCAATGTAATACAATGGATAGACATTATAACTGTTGTTTCTTTACAGTCTGTTGATAATTTAAGAACATTTTTGAACGTTTTTAACTAAAAGTCTTACATAGTGCAGCTTTAATCTACAGAAATGCATCATTCTATAAGAACATCACATGTTTGTAGTGTTGCTAAGTCAAGGGATTTTTAATCTTACTTAGCTGTAAAAAAAAAAAAGGCTCAAAATCACAGAAATTTGGACATTTCTTCGAAGAAGACGTGAAATAACTTGCCGAAACGACAATTTGTTTCAGTTGTTTAATGCTGCTGGAGTGTGATTTCTTTGTGAAGGACTCGGGTCCGCGACAGTCCATAGGATGTGACTTTATGCATGTTCTCCAGTGCCTCGTCTCAGTGTGCTAATAGAGAGCAACAGCACAGCACAGAAGTCCCACAGAGCCCAAGTACAGCAAGCAATTTATAAGATCTGCTCACTGGGTTCTGAATAAAAGCAGCCTTAACTTTTGGCTAATAAGATTATTTCACATATTTCAGATCTATGTTCTCTGTACGCACTAGTCTACATCTAAAATGTCACATTGTGATAAGGATGCGGTTAATGGACCAGTCAACACGTGGGTGATGTCACTAATCTGGCGAAGCATTAAAAAGAGCAGCAAGTCTAAGAGGATAGAGATGGTAATTAACTTCTCTCTGAGGAGAAATGAAGCTTACAGGGCTGCCAGGCGAGGAGAAAGGCGAGATAAAAGAGGGGAGAAAAGGGGAGAAATTAGAGACAGAATGAGGGAAGAAGTGTGTGTCTGCAGAGACAAAGTGGTGCAGCTCTGCCTGTTATTTACTGCTGACACCCTGCGCAGGAGGAGGAGGAGGTGACGGGAGGTCACAGTCTTGCATTTGCATGAGTTTGTGTTGGTGCGTGTTTATGTGAGAGCAGGCAAAACTACGCACATTAGGACAGATGTGCTTACACGTATGTATCAGCGACAACACAACAGATCAAAACACAAGAGATGCGGAGAGCTACAGCGCAGCGTTGTTCAGCAGAGATGGTCTTAACTGCAGTCCTGTCAAAGCCAACTGCCCCTATCTAGAGGAGGGCAGTGTGTGACAGTGTGTGCGCCTCCTGTGCCAACAGCACTGGCTTTAGCCCACAGAAACAGGCGCTGATGAAAGGTCCGACCCTACTCCCCGGAGACCCCTGCAGTGATTACCAGTTCAACGCTTCCTTTGTCACAAAATGAAGCCTTTTCTACAAACACAACAGATTTATGGCTTTATTTCCTCTTCTAACAAAAGCAAGACAATCCCTTTTGTTCCTATTCATGGCTGCTGCTACAACAACGTCAATATCGAACCGATGATGCTTACCTTCTGGAAAATATCACGGGGCTGTTTTTGTCAGAGCCGATTCAAATGAGCTCTCTAACCTCACACACCTTTTTGTTTGGTTTGCTTACTCATTCCCTGTCTCCTCCGCAGAGAAGAGCAGAGCGTCTCTCAGTTAATAATCCCTTAGCTGCTGGATATTCCTCCGTGTCTGACTGTGTCTTTAACCCAAACCTTCCACCATTTTCCTGGCGATGCTGTGTTGCTGATCGGCGGCTGCTGTTGCGTCACATGACGTAGCCTGAGACCATTTACAGACAGAGCTGCACCTGCTCCCTGGCTTCCTCCTGCCTCACAATCTGACAGAGGAGGGGGAGGGAAGAGGGAAGAGGGAGGAGGAGGAGGAGGAGGAGGAGGAGACTGCTGACTGTCTTCTCTCCTGCTCCTTTTCTGCCCATCAAGCTGTGAACATCAGATACTTTCTAAATCTTGGTGGCGCATTAAGAATAAATTGTGTTTTGCCTTCATCGATCTTTCGCTCTGCTTTTCTCTCTTCTCCTGGTGTGGCAAATAATTGATCAGCTGTCTTATCTCTGAGAAATCCTTTCACGTCAACATAAGAATTGTTAAAGCCTTTAATTATAATAGTACAGTAACAGCTTTGCTAATCCTTAGAAAGAAGAAATATTAACAAAGTAGAGCTGGTAGTTCAGCTAATGAATAATTAACTGCACAATTAATTCCAAAATAATGAGTTATTCATCCATAAATTAAAATGTGCTGCATATGCATCAACACACACAAACACGAGAATTTGCTATATAGCTGAAGACACACACACACACACGAACACACACAGTAGGTAGATCAGTAAGAAGTCAAAGGATCTCACCTGGGGAAGTCTTCATCCTGCCACTCGTCTTTCACTTCCATGTTCTCCATTCGTAGAGTCGCCTCTGTGGTGCCCATCCCTCAGAGAGGAGAGCCGGGGCCTGGAGGTGTGAAGAGAAGGGTTTATCAATGAGCACCATTCACAACTAAAACAACTGTTCTGACTAGACAGTTGGCTTCATGGCTGCACCGCAGGAACACGTGTTTGACTTTGAAGGGAGGATTCTTATCCAAAATATTTTCTCATTTAACATTTCAGGGGCTGTAACTCACATGGTTCTGATCCCCCTGCCTCAGAGGAGCACATGTGAGAGGCATGTGACCGACTCGGGCGCGTTTTCTGAGCTCAGCTCTCCTCAAAGTCAAATATCACGTATGAATTTCTTCAAGGGTGGAACTCAAGAGGCCAATGAGGAGGACGACGTGCAGACCTAATCCTCCCTCCCTGCTCCATAATCCTACTGCGCCGATGTGACTGTGGCTTGTTTGATCTCTACTCACACTCGGGCTTTATTGTAACTTCTTTTCAGATCTAATATTCATTCATTTGTTCTCAAGAGTGAATGCCTACAATGCAGAGACTTCACGCTGCATAATCAATAATGGCATTAGGATGCACTGGATTTAATGCTGAAATCAAAACGCATTATCACAACACAAGAGTGACACATTAATAACAGGAGCACAGGCCTGTTTTGGGCTGTGAGCTGCATGAGAGCAGCACAGTGGATATTAAATTGGACCTGTTCTCTTTGTAGTTCTCCACTCAAGTAGAAAATCCACAATATCTGAGCAGGTTCGGCTGAATGAGAGAGGACTCCCAGGTCTGTGTTGGAGGATATTCTTAGAAACAGACTTGTGAGTGCTTGCCTGGTTGGTTTTGGCAACGTGTTAAGTGAGTGCAGCGTGACAAAGATACCGTTTTTTTGATAATAAAACACTGCAAACTCAGTGTTGATCACAATGAGAAATAATGCAACACAGGTTCCTGACTAGAGGATGTGGAGCGGTTTTAGTGGTTTTGGTGGTTTTGGCAGCGACACTCCTGGTTGATTAAACGGGACGACAGCCAAGTCTCACACAAAGGAAATAATTCGTTTCTACTTATGAGCAGCATGAAGTCAAACCTATTAACACATCACACACTTGTTCATAGCCAGTCCCAGTGAGACAGCACCCTGTGAAAGGAAGGGGTGATGGGTGGTGCACACTGTCAGCTTGTTTAACAAGAGTGGAGAAAGAAAACAGAATAAATGTATCAAAAACAAGCAGGTTTCTTCTTAATCAAACCATCTTGACAGGCTGGGAAAATATCCCAAGAAACATTTAAGATGTCTACAAAATGCTGTGTGTAGAAATTAAGTTCAGATGTAAACCAGATGTCATTAAAAAACCCAGATCCTGTACAAATGTTGTGCTGCTCATGTAAACCAAAGATTTTTACAAAATGAATCACCTCCATCGCAGGGGGGAAACGGCCTCGCTGCCTTTCTAGGTCATCTTAAAAGGAACGGCCAATAGGAGAGAAAACCTAGATGGATTTCTGTTAGTGGACCATCTAATGTGCATGCAATCAGAGTAAGGTGTGTGCCTTGTGCAGCGAGCAGAATAGAAATGCAATCAGTGACTATACTCACATGAGCGTTGTGAGATCCCCACAAAACCTCTCGCTGCTCCGTGTCTGTGCGTCCTCCCTCCTCCTCGGTCACACAGATTCAAGAAGAGAGAGTCCTGATCCTCCTCGCCACCAGGAAAAGCAGGGGTCAGGCTGAAATTTCTCCTCTCACGCTCCCTGTCTTTCACTCATTCACATGCACACACACACGCTCGTGCACAGACACAGTCATACAGTGTCCTCGATGTCAGCCGCCAGCCAGCAGCAGGTGTTTGAAGACAGGGGGCACCTCTGTGTTGGACTCCCCCTCCTCTCCTCCGCCTCTGGCCACCTTTGTTGGGAGATAGACTGGCCGTGAAGAGCGAGCCGACAGCCTGCCTCTCAGCTCCGACGTCCACACCACCAAGACACAAAATTCCTTTAATCAGAATGCATCTGCTCTGGCATCATGATCTCCCTCTCTATCTTGCTCTCTTTCCCTCTTTTGTCTCCCTGTGGCTCCTAATACCTTTAGACCATCTTTCTCCTCTCCCAAATATCAATTCAAACCCTTCTTTGAGTATCCAAATCTCTCCGAGGAGGCAGCTCATTTATCCCTACAGCAACTTGGGAAAAATGAGCACCAGTCTCTTCACTCCATTAGATAATCCTACTGTTGTTTTCGGTGGTCCTGTGTGGCTGCTGTTCCCTGGCAACAGCATCTCTCTCTCCATCCATAGCTTCTCCCCTCCCTCTCTGTCTCCTCGCCCCTTTCATACATACTATACCCCAAATCTCACCACACACATGAATTATTCAGTCCCTTACTTCACTTGTAACTAACCAATCATATCACGCCTGCTTAGTTTCCCTGCATGGTAGCTGCATATTGCAATAACAGGTCTCTTTCTATATTGGTGCTATAAGCCTATACCCCGCCTGACATATGTATGCGTTTTTATATCATAGTTTTCTTTCTTTTGTGCTTCTCCTGAGATGAAGCCTAAAACCCAAGGTCATTTTTACCTAATTATCTTCTCGAAATATTATGATTTCCATGCAATTTAAAATCACATTGACAGGGCACTTGAATGTGATGTTATGTTGATTTTTGTCGATTGATCCCCCGCCTGGTCGTTGGATTTACATCAAGTTTTATCTTTAACATCAGTGCAAGCGTGACTGACACAGACACACAGCAGGTTCGCGGCAGAGAAGGCGAGAGGATTCACTTCGATCTACTTCCGCCTTCGCGTAAACACCGTGTTTTAGATAACACGAGGGGAGAATTTAAGCACGTAAGCGCTGCATTTTTCGTTTTTGCAAACCACGCTCGAATAATAAGCATAACTAAACACGTTTATGATATCCATTTAATTTTGAGAATGACGCTAATTCCCAACAGGCATGATAACGATTAAACGTCCTCCTCATCTACCTTCTTTCTTTCTTTTTTTCTGTTTGTTGTTCCTTTTTGTTGTAAAACTACAATTTAACAGTGTTTCTTTCAATCATTTTCCATGTCTCACACCTGAAAACTTCATTCCCAAAGATCGGTTTTCTATTTATTGATTTTTTAGCGCGCATGCGTAATACAGTTATGTGGGAATGCCAGACTATACGACACAATCTATGCTAATAATGCAACGGTAAATTATCTGAAATCATACACTGAGTCGACACGATTTTTTCCACGCGTTAATGGTGTTTTTTTCCCCACTGTGTGTAAGATATTTTCCGTCGTACGCAGTTCCGGTGTGGCAGAGCGGCGTTTCCATTGGCCGCAGCAGAGGGGGTGAACTATCTTGACGGTCAGTTTCGGGGGTTCACTGCTGTCTGCCAGTACTGTACTGTACTGGAGATGCCAAGATGGCTGCAAGCAATTATTTCGGCTTCACACATGGTGCCGGTCCACAATACAGGTAATTGAAGTGATGCAGGTTGGTGTCAGCATGCCTTTTGAGGTGAATTCGTCAGCCGTAGGTGTTTGTCGATGGAGAAACAGTCCCTGGTGGGATTTCGCTGCGTGGCGGAGGAGAGACAGGCTACACGGCTAGCTTGACCCGCTAGTTCGGTTAGCTTACGTTAGCAAGTTAGCTAGCTGAGTTCGCAGGCCGACACGCTGTTTGACAGAGGGTGAACCCGGTACATCCATCATCGGCCGGGGAGATAGTATTGATGGTTCAACTCTTTCACACTCGGTAGACTTTAACTTCAAACAAAGCGTCAGTTGTAGTGTGTGTCAAGTGTCACGCAGCTGGTTTAGTGAACAGAGCTGGCTGCAGCTGTGTCGGGTGAGATTTTGGCCGGTGTTTAGGATTAAGAGGGCTAGCCTCGGTCCAGCTCTGCTGAAGATCCGGTGACGGTGTCTCACGAACAGTACATTACTTATGATTGTATGTTAATAGCAACATGCTGCTGGAAAGGGAAGTTTACACAGATACTACTTGAAGGTAGAACAGTCACAGCGGTCACCAGTACATTTACCTTTGACAGGTAATCTGATATAATTTGCACATCATGTAATTATCATCATTAACTGCGGTTAGTGAACTGGGAAGGTTTCCTGTCGTTTTGGTATGTGTTGGACTGAAGTCAAGCCAACAAACCTGACAAACAGGAGTGGGCTGTTCTCTCTGCACCTCATAGTGCTTTTGTTGATGTGCTTATCTCTGCACGTTTCCCCTGAGTCTGTACTTCCCCTGATTTTAATTCATCTGTGTCCTAATCCTAATTCTTGATTAAACATAAAAACCTACAGTCTCATGTCACTTCACTGTGCTGGAGCTGCAGAGGTACAGCAAGTTTGTAGTCTTCATGAGGTGCTCACTATGTGCAGGGTTATCTCAAGTGAGGTGTGGATCGTGGGGTTAAAATCCCACGACTATACATGTAGTTTAATATTTTTAAATCAACATGAATTGCTATATAGTATATTTTCTGGAAGAATCAGTGGATCAAATTGCTACAGATAGAATGACATGATATAAATGGCCAATTCAGCAAAGTGAAGATGTGTGAAATCAATGTACTTCATTACTATGAAGCAAAAATGCAATAAAAACAAAACAAAAAACAAACTAACAAAAAACACAGTAATGCCTAAAGTAGCAACCAGCCGATAGCTTGGTTGGATGATATAACGGGTAAATCAGTATCGGTGTATATGTTGTCTGGTGTGCGCCTAGATGAAAACGTCTCATGGTCATAATGCAGAAAAAGATGCTGGAGTAATTTCTTATTATCAAATTCCCAGTGACGTTTGCTGTTTCAGTGCACTGATGTCATTTTAGACCACAAAGTCTATTGTTAAACTGTAAAATATACTACCTAAGTGTTTGATAACCTCACTGGGGGATCACTGCAGAAAATATGTGTATATCGGCTGATATCAGAATGTCTTATTCCCTAATTTCAGTGTCTGCATCAAACCAAAAAAAGTCACGTATAGGTCGTGCTCTAGCCTAAAGCACCTCTGCTCATTTATTGCAGAATCTTCCGCATTGACTTCACACATCCAGAGATATTAAATGGGTAGATATAGTGACATAAACAGCATAGCTGATGAATAAAGACACATTGGATGTATTTATTACAGCTCTGATTCCAGGAAACGGATTCCTGACATCACAGGCTTCAGTCTGTTTACTAATCCTCATCCCCTCCAGCCTAGATGCAACAAATCTGCATTGAACATAATGTCATAAAGAGGAGGCGTTTATGGCTCTTCTGACAAGCATACAAATAGACAGTCTGAACCTTCTCTCATATCGAAGGTTGCAGTCCCCCTTTTACGTATACATTTGGATAATTTTTCTTCGACAACAACAAAATCTAAGTAATTTATATTGTCTAACGGTTTGTATAGTCACATCGCCTGGTCCTGTCTGTACTCCTTAATAGGCATTTAATAGGCAGTAAGTGTCAGTGCTTGTGTTCAGTGTTATGAAAGCACAGGCATCCATTTTCCAAAACTTTAACACTGACTGAGGCGTTCTGTTAGCAGTTTTTGTTGGAGGGATGGGTCAGAGCACACAAGTAGGTCAACAGAAGCGTTATCAACCAAACTTATTGATCTGTTTTCCTGTTCATTTTCGGTGAAACGGCTGATATGAGACTTGTTCAGAAGTGATTCACTGTGTGGCATGTGGCACTTGCATAATCTAATTTATTTAATCTTGGAAATTCTTTCCCACTATTATGAGATAATGTCATTACGGCCACTTCGAGGAATGATTCAGCTACTCAATGGACAATCGCTAAAGTCAAGCCCAGAATTTTTTTCTCGGATCCCTACTTTGTCACATTTGTTATGTTACAAACACAGTTTCCTGTTTAAATTCTGTTGTGCAACTGTTTTCGTATTTGCACTGGATCCAAGATAAAAGATATGATAATTAAAGATAAAATGGTGTTGATTTATCTCACATAGGGCTGCATAATATGGTAAAAAAAAATTAAATAATTCAGGATTTTTCACTGATATTCACTGAAAAAACTATTAAAACGGTGATATGACATTTGTTGATGTCTGTACGTATGTCTTCTTACATCTGGAGAACAAGATATATAGGCAAGGCCATCTGTACAGCCCTAGAGTTGCTCATGACAATGGTGTTTTGTCACACATTTTACCTTTGTCAAAACATCGCAGCTTCGTGCTTGGTCATAACGCGATTTCAGTAACATTTCGATTAATTGTGCAGCCCTTCTCTTAAAGCATACTGACTCTATGTTCTCTACGAAATTAAGGTGACATTTAATAGTAGCCTTCGTTTTCTTGTCTATCCACACTGAAAGCTTAATATAGATCCTGATAGCATCAGTTAGATGATGTCGTTGCCAGCAATAGAGGCTGTCTGCATGCTAACGGCTAGGCTGCTGTGGAGTTGTCCTTTCTGTATTTCTCTGTATGCTGATGAAGAGATTAACCAGGTCAAAGCAGGCAGGCTCAGTCAATCATGTTATATTAGTGATCACAATTTGTTCCTCCACAATTAATTAATTAATCTTGATTTGGTTTTGACATTTTGCATTTAATTTGCCTCCCTGTTTTTAGTGTATGTCAGTAGCCGTGCTACCAGCACAGCTGCATGGATGGTAGTGTCTGTCTGCTGGTTGTTTAGTCATTCGGTATTTGATGAATAAACATGACATTTTGTACAGATATCCATGATGTCCAGACTATGAATTCTATGATTTCTTTAACTCCTTCATTTGAAAGAAGTTTTGTTTACTACTAAGTGAGTGTGGATTTAAAAATTCTGGAGAGCAATTAAACTTTTGTTGGAAGAATTATTATGCAAAGCCTCAAGTAGATGCTTTCCTGAAATGTAATGTACTTAATGTCCCCTCCCTCTCCTCTCCGTCAGTACCCAGCCTCCCCCGGCCTACTCCCATCCCTCTACAGCAAGTTACAGTGTCCAGCAGGCTCCAGCTGTAGCTCATGCAGTGACTGCGTCCTACTCTCCAGCTCCAGTCCAGGCCGCCCGGCCTGTGGTCTCTGCCACTTACCCTGCCTATCAAAGCCACCAGGCTCCGCCTGACTACGCCTACAGGCAGCCAGACCCCCCAGCTCCCCCACAGCCCACCACCACCCCGCAGACGTACCAGGTATACTCGGACACGGTCAGTCTCTTTCTGCTTCCTTTATGATTTCTGCTGCTTATTTTCTTATAGCATGGTGTGCTCATGTTGTATGTTGTGTAATGGCTTTTTGTTTTGGGTCATGAGATGTGGATTTTAGACACTGATATTTGTGCGTTTTAAAAAAAAATCTTGCTGCAATTATCTACTCAAATATGCTGTGTGACAGTTGGATTAAATACTCTCTTCTAAACACCAGCAGGACAACTACAGCTATGGACGCCCTACTGTGGCTGTGACTACCTACGACAACAAACAGTACTACCAGACGAGTATAGCTTCGGCTCAGAGGACAGCCACAGAGAACTATTACCAGACTGGTGAGTCACTTTATTTTTACTCTTATGTTGTGTCCAAAGTTTCATCACTTTTAGAGCGCAGTGATTATTCAACATCAAAGGGGAGCTCCAGTGATTTCACACAACACATTTTTAAACTCTAAACTGATAGTCAGGTTTTTTAGGCTAGCCTGTTGACAGGTGTTACCGTTTCCACCAAGCGGTGCAGTACCGTTCAGTTCGTTACCCCTTAGAACGGTTATTTTTGTGTTTCCATTATCAAAAGTTGCGGATGGTACCAAGAGACATCCTGATTTTAATTACCCTTCTGCTGAGGTACAGCACACTGATCCAACACTGAAAGGTGGAGTGAAAACACTGCCTACAGCTTTTTCTTAAGCAGAGCTTGTTTCTTTTTTGTAATAAGCAACCACATGTGTGCTGTGTGTAGAGATTGTATGGTCAAGCGAGAGAGCAGAAGTAGAAAAAAGACTGAATGCCAGCAGAGTACAGAATGAAAAGGTTAGCAGTGTGTATATGTTGTCAGTCGGGCAGTAATGCACATTACAGGTCACAGTGCATCACTTAAGAAATGTTGCAGTTTCTCAAGAGTCCCAAGATTTTGAATACAGTCCATATCAGTTTACGAAAATTATTTTTTGACGGTGATATAACAAGTGTTTCAGATCTAGTTAACAGTGTGAAACACCAATACTCACACTTCAGCCCTGCTGGGGTTTTGTTGGTCATCAGTTTTGGTATTATTTACCTCACACTTGGGCGTGAGGTAAATAACGGTAATATGCCACGTCTGGAATGTGTCTGCTGCTCGTGTAATGAGGATCCTTCCTGCCCTGCCAAAAACCCCTGACAGGCAGTCCCAGAGGGTGTGACGGATGTTTCATATCTCTTTTGCCCTCCTCACTCTAATGCCCTTCCCCTCCTTCCTTAAACTCCCTCCACTCTTTTCTGTTTCAGTAGGAGTAAAGAGTGCTTACAGTCCAGCCCCCACCACTGTGTACAGCCAGCCGCCTCCTCCCCAGAGGCAGGTAACTGCCCTGAAGCCTCTGGCCCCCTCCAGCGCAGTGTCCACCAGCTACAACATCTACCCAGTGTCCACCAGTGTCCAGCAGCCACCCACACCCATTTCATCCTACACCCTCGGCTCCTCCTTCGGCTCCACCGTTTCAGCCACCACCTACTCGGGTAACATAAGACAAGATGGAACCTTTTTCACCCCAAAGGAAATATTTGAGCGCAAGACGCTGGATATACATATTAAAAATAGATACAGTATATGCATAGTCATGTAAATGTATTGTGTGTATATATATATATATATAGTAAACCCAATAAAGAAACCCCTGCAAGCATGGCTGGGGAATATATACGATATATATCGTTATTATGATATGAGACTATATATCGTCTGAGATTTTAGATATCGTGAAATGGCATAAGTGTTGTCTTTTCTTGGTTTTAAAGGCTGCATTACAGTAAAGGGATGTAACCAGACTGGTCTACTTGCTTTAATACTTCTCTTTACCCACTTAGTCATTGTCTCCACATTACTGATGATTATTTATCAAAAACATCATCGTGTTAATATTTTGTGAAAGTACCATTAGTCATCCCTACAATGTTTAGAGAAGTAGGGCCTATTTGGTCAAAGATATTGTGATATTTGATTTTGTCATCCAGTCCAACATTTAGGGAGTGCTTTTGAGAAGATTTCAAAATTGAATATTTCTGATAGTGTTGAGTCAGTTAAAATGAACTGTGATAGTTCAGATTTTATGTTCAGCAAAGAAGTGATAGAGTGAAGGGGTTTTATGGTGGATGACAGAGGTGTATGTAAAACATTGATACCTTGCTAAATAGAAGCTGAAGCTTAAGTTTGTCGTTACGTCACTTGCCGAAGAGGATTTTGGGATTGTATTTGTCCTCCTTGGTCTTTAAGTGCATCTTTTTGCTTGTATGACTGCTGGCCATTCATGTTTGACCCAAATCTTTTATGCTTTTCTTCTCTTTAAAGTTCTCTGTCGTCACTCTCTTCTCTCTGCTCTCTCACCCTCAGGCATTAGTTACTCCAATTATGATTCAACTGGCTACACCTCCACATCTGCCCCCTCCTACTACCAGCCGGCCCAGCAGACTCTTACCCAGCCGCAGCCTCCACCTCAACAGCCGCAGCAGCAGCAGCCCCAACCCCCCATCCAGCCACCACCCAAACAGCTGACGAGCTCTTCCTGGAGCAACTCAGGCAGCAACATGGTGACAGCTCCGGCTGTAAACACCTACAAAAAGCCAACATTTCACCAGAACAAGCTGCAGAAGCCCAAAGGGCCTCCCAAGCAGCCCCAGCTACATTATTGTGATATCTGCAAGATCAGCTGTGCAGGCCCTCAGGTAGGAGTTTACAATATTTTTTTTTTTTGTTAGTATTACTAACATTTAAGACCAGGGTACATGTTTTGATGTTGATGATAAAGTATGTTATGTTGTTTTCCTGCTACTTAATGTCATTAATTATCAACAGTTGTGGGATTTTTTTTATATCGAGTTAGTTCACCAACAAAAGGAAAAGCAAGGAAAAGTAACAAGTACGACTATTTCTATAAGTGCATTTGGAAGACTCATCTTGCTGACTGGTTTGATTTACTGCCTCAGACGTATCGGGAGCACCTTGAGGGACAGAAGCATAAGAAGAAGGAGGCAGCCCTTAAATCAGGGGGACAGACAGGGGCCAGCAACGGGCCCAGAGGGGTCCAGACTCAGTTACGCTGTGAGTTATGCGACGTCTCCTGCACCGGAGTGGACGCCTACGCTGCCCATATCCGTGGGGCCAAACACCAGAAGGTAAGCACAGCTGTGATGCTTTTTTTTCTTTGTCTTCAACTGTTTCCAGATTTGTTGTTATTTAAGAAAACATAGGCAGCTGTAGAAGGTATTGATGCAACATGCTTTCGTGATCGGACATGACTTTGGTGTTCTCATGTGACATTCTATCTGAGCTGCCAAGGGTTGGAACAAGACCTGCCCTAGGGATTTGGGATGGGATTAAGTTTCAGCTGTCTTAAAGGTTTGTATCTCCCGCTGTGTCTCTTTGTCAACCATGGAAAGGTGGTGAAACTTCACACCAAGCTGGGCAAACCTATACCTTCCACCGAGCCAGTGTTGGTGAATTCGACAGCAGTTATCACCACATCGACAGCTGGGAAACCTCCAGCATCCACGTCCACTTCTGCCTCTGTCTCAACCACTTCAACTCCCACTGCGACACCCAAACAGGTGGCTGTGAACACCATGGCCAAAACAACAGCACCCGTCAAGAAAGCAGCTCCTGCTAAAATAACTGTCATTTGTAAGTAGTTATGTAGATGATTTGAGATGTCTATCATAGGACCTGTTTAATATCACATAGCTACTGCTCCACTGCCATCTGATATTAATGTTTATCTCTGCAATACAGCTGCACAACACACACTTTTTAAAAACTAAAATTTTAAAAAACGTAGCGATGCACCAATCGGTTGGCCAGGGACCAGAATCGAGCAAACTTTTTTATTCTGCTCACATGTCAATTGCAGCGCATTACTACTACTACTGTTTTTGCATTTCACAATAAGAGTCCCGGAAATACCAGTATACACTGCGTTAATGCTGAAATTCACCAAGACATCTCAGTAACATGGTAATAAAATGGCTTACAACACTTTATTTTGTTTTATTTAAAAGTCAGTGTTATACTACGAATATACAACAGTAATTAATTAAAATGTCAGTATCAGTTGTAAAATAATTTTTCTAGCTACTAGTGTAAAATAACGTGACATGGTGGGTTGGTTTTCTTCCTGTCCGACCCAATCTTTTAAGTCAACAGCTCCAACTGATGGACTTATTTTGATTCAGCTTTGAACTGAATACAAAAAAACCAGTAATTTGGCTCCCATGTAAGCTTAAAATCACTCTAATCAAAGGATTGGATTGATCTGTCTCTATTATTGTCAAAGCAAGGAACATTTTAATGAATAACACAAAATTTAAAACTAACAAATGAAATAACTGCTGGTTGATGGCCAAGCCGGGCTAGCCCCACCTCCAAGTAGGCGGTGAGGTCTTGTGACTGCGGCCAACCCGTAACAAGCACCTGTGTCCCCCTCAAATTGATACTCAATTTATGTCCGCGCAGGAAACCTGATAGAAAGACGTTTTTAAAAGTCAATGTGTTGCTGTCAGTACTTTTGTAGCTTCTAACTGAATATCTACTGCTGGTGAAAACACATTTCCTGTGATGCTGATTCATAACAGAAGCTTGTAAATGACTAAATAACGGGGGGCTTTTATTTTGAAGAAGCTATAGTGAATGAAACGTGTCTGTAGCTGAATTAGAGCCACTTTGTTAGCGGTGATACTTTGATAGTAGTGCAGGGATTGGGAAAGGCACGTCATTGGTTTAAGACACACCTTCAAGCAGGTAGCTCGGTTGTGGTGGAAATGCAAATCACGGCCGGGCCAGGCTACTGTGCCGAGTCAAACCGAGTAGAGCCAGAGTAGAAATAGATGTTTCAGAGTTTTTTTCCCCCAAACAAATGGGAATGTAGCCTTCCTTAAATGAACTCTCTAATCTGTAATATCTTGTCTGCCGCATAGCCAATAAGCCTGCCAGTGTTCCAGCAGCTGCAGTGACAGCGGCAGCGGCAGCGGTGGTGGCTGCCAAGGTGGAGGAGCCCATGCAACAGTCAGCTCAGAAGATGGAGTCTCTGAGTGACAATGAGGACAGTGACAGAGCTGGAGGCCATGGAGATATCCAGCCGGTGGGACATGACTACGTGGAGGAGGTAAGCAGGAAATGAGAAGAAAAATGGTCATGATTGGATACATACATGGATTGATACATGTTGGTTAATATGCAAATAAGATAAATAAAGCACATTCTAAAATAAGAATGGTACAATATTATTTTTGAATAATTTTTATCGACTTTGTTCAGAGGTCTTTACTGTTCACAGTCATCTGCAACATTAATTCTAGTTGCCTTATGTACTGTAGCTGGCTGGATTAAATTCTGTCTTTCTGATGGTGTGATCAGTGCCCTGGCGTCTTTGATAGGAAAGCCCTGAGTGGCCACAAGATGCGTCATTTAGTATGAAGTATTATAGACTAATACATCTTGATAAGAAGCAGATGCAAAACAAGGTTTAACATCTTTCCTGCTGCAAATTCTGGTGAGCTACACATGTAAATCCCAGTAAAAGCTTTTTGAAAAACTGATGGTTATTAATTATACCAGATTGTTAAAGTGAAACTCTCGCAAAATACAACCTAGGCTTTTTTTGTGAAGGAACCCGAGTCAAACCTTTGTGTAAAAGCATAATTACGACGAAAAAGCCACTTTTAAGATTTGCCGTATTTTCGTTTTCGGGTCAGAATCATTTTCAATGGCGTGCTAGGGGCAACTTTACGGAAGCATTTAAATCGCTATGTTTAAAACACTAAGAAGACTCGACACAACATGAAACTTTGCTCATAGTATCACCAGGGTCTCTACACATGAACACGAGCATTGAGAACATTGTTTGTGTACACAGAGTTTACTAAAAACAAGGTTTTTGAACAACTCACGCTAGCAGTAGCTTGTTTTGCTCACCGCTGTCCTGCCAGTCAAGAAGCGAATTTAATTAAATTAAATTAAATTAAATTTAAAATAATTTAGTTTAATTATCCATACATTTATATGGAACTAAGCTTTAGGAGCTTTCCACCTTTACTCTCCTCCATGTTACGTCGCACTCGGGGATCAACGCTTCTCGACTGGCAGGACGGCGGCGAGCAGAACCATTATGCTTTTACACAAAGATTTGACTCGGGTTCCTTCACAAAAAAAGCCTAGGTTGCATTTTGGCGAGAGTTTCACGAGAGTTTCGCACCCCTACTTCCCTCGTCCATGGTATAGAGAATCACAGCAGAGAAGATGTTTTGTGGTTGTAATTTCTAAAGAGCTTACATATAGATTGGTATCAACAAATTTAGCATATACCTTGGAATTTGCATTAGATCCACGCATCTAGTTTTGATCAAGCTTCAGAAATCCTTGATGATTCAAAGATATGTTGGAATTTTATGTCAAATATTTTGTCTCCTTTTAACACAATTAAAGAGTTTCTCTTATAAGAGCATAAGATAAAATGTAGGTTACGAATGTAACCACGGTTCTGAACCCTGAATGACTGCCGACAAGCTCTCAGTAAACTTAGTGTCAGGTGATTCAACTCAATGCTACTACAGCAGTTGACCTGCGGAAGTGATAAGATAAGGGACTGTTGTTCGGGTGACACTGGTAGTTATACCTGGCTAGGGATCATCCAAGGTCAAACATGACTTTGTTGATATGAAAACTCGACCTGCCCGTGACAGAAGATATCCAGTGATAAGCACTGCGTCTGGCAGTCAGAAAGGGTGAAATAGTACCTATACTACGTTTATTGTCCTGCTTGGTGTTGTTTACCTGAAGTCTCCTGTCTGTTGCAGGTCCGTAATGTTGACGGCAAGGTGATTCGATTCCACTGTAAACTGTGTGAGTGCAGCTTCAACGACCCAAACGCTAAAGACATGCACCTGAAAGGAAGAAGGCACAGACTCCAGTACAAGGTAAGAGGGCTGGAGCATCACTGAGTTCATTACTGTCTGGCTGGTTATCCACAGAGACGTAATGAAAGGGGGTGAGATAAATAAAATTTTGGGTATTTAAGATTACATCTTTAATTTGCTTGCACGTGATTACATGGGCATTAACTAATTGCTTTGAAATATGTTAATGAGGACACCCATACGGTATGATTGACTGTATTGATGCCAAAAATGAGCAATCAAAAAGAGTATGGATGCACAATATATATCGGACCGATTATTGGGTAATTGGTATCAGTGAAATTATAGCTGATAAACACAGTTGATAATACAAAGTGAATTGCTTTCAGTAACTTAACAAACGCAGCATTTACACACTGCAATACAGTAGGAAAGAAGAAGAAGAAGCACACTTGTTAGACTAATGACGTCAAACTGCTGCCCCTGGGGAGAGCATGCAGGTACTAAATACTTAATCATTCATCTTTGCTCATTACATCTTAGCCTTTCTAACCCCCAGGTGTGCATGAATTATGTGTTTGGAACTATTTTTGTAAAATACAAAAGGACATAAGAAGCAGATAGTTATCAGTGTCGGCTGGAAAAATCCATATCAAGCATCCCTAATAAAGTTTTAGGGGCACCAGACAAACCTCTAGTAGTGCCTTGGAGCTGTTTTTTAAATTGTTAGTCCCTTTTGGACCAACCAACAGTTTTACACTATTCCACTGGTCAATGGGTGGCAGTTACACGCAGAGATATACAGCAATTAGCCAGCAAAGGCATAGAGGAAGAGAACTGCAAGCTAGTAAACATGGATGTAAAAAATGTCTTTCTCAGTAAGTCAGGATAGATGTTAATGATGCTGGATTTAAAATAAATAAATAATTATATAGTGAGTAACACTAAATATAATTGTATTGTAAACGCCACAGCTGAGGCGAGGAAGACTTGTTTTTTTTTTCTCCAAAGGTTTGTCATTCTGCTGTGTCAATGGAAGCCCAAATGGAAACACTATTAAAAGTTTATCTGCACTAATGTGGCCTAGAATATGCACCGACTTTCATTACATGCTCTTTACATCCCCCTTACATTTGTCCTGTCTCCTCTCTGTAGAAAAAAGTGAACCCAGAGCTTCCTGTGGAGATCAAGCCCAGTAACCGGGCCAGGAAGCTACAGGAGAGCAAGCTGAAGAAGCAGAAGCAGAAGGCGGTGCTGAAGCGGCAGAGAGACGATGAGCAGCGCTGGCACATGGAGATGAGGTCAGACTCATGGCCAAAGTTAGTAACCTAAACTTGTTCCTACTTTGATGTTACGTTTGCAAGTTTCCTTGGTTGGCACAGAACAGATTAAAAAAAAAGTATTCATACAGTTGAACAGCTGACTGTTAGTGTGACGCATTTCAAAAGGGAAAATTGTCATTATTTTTATCGACTCTTTTTCTGTTTTCTTGACTCTTTCTGACACTGAGCTTTCATAAAATACAGTCAACAGCCAGAGGAAAGCCTTAAATTAATCAAATTAGATGTGAGGTTTTATCAGAAAAACTGTACTGGGGCTGATTCAGGGAGTTTTTGACCTGCCAGTCATGTGCTGTAATTGTTTGCTTGCAGGAGGAAATGCACATTTTGTGTCTCTGGATTATCTTTAATTAACGCAGTGCTTTTGACATAAAATCTTTCTGTAATGATTATTTTATATGATCAACTGTAGATTACAGTAAGTGTTTTGGTAAAGGTTTTTTTTTTTTTATGGACAACTGTGTACTTTTAATAGCAGCCATAACATCCCCCTGTGGGAATAATTTACTTTTAATGACAGACATTAAAAAACCGCCTCCTCTCTTGCAGGCGATATGAAGAGGACATGTACTGGAGGAGGATGGAGGAGGAGCAGATGTACTGGGGTGAACAGAGACGCAGGATGGCTCCTCCACCGCTGATGAGCCGCCCTGGTATGCCAGTACCCCCTCTACTGGTGAGCGTCGCAATTGCAGTTCTTTTAAACATAAAATAGCTTTTAATGAGACTTAATTCCAAGTGTGACCAATCACTTTTTTCCCCTCTCTCCCTCAAGACGTGTGTGCGTCGGCCAGACTCTCCTGATGACCGTCACATCATGGCTAAACACTCCACTATTTACCCAGTCGAAGAAGAGCTGCAGGCTGTTCAGAGGATTGTCTCCCACTCAGAGAGAGCCCTCAAACTGGTGTCAGACACACTGCTGGATAAGGAGACACCAGTATCCAGTGTTACTACTGCTGCTACTGAAGGAGAAGAAGAAAAAGGGTAAAAAATGAATAAATAAATACAAGTGACCTCTGACATTTTTCTCTGTTCATGTTAGTAAAACAAGTATTAAGGTAGCTGAAGCCTAAAAGCACTTTTATTATTCTGACATAAGAAAAAGAGCAACACAGAGCACAAAAGATATCATTTGCCTGTGTTTGTAGGTTTTTGACACGTGGATAAAGGAAAATCTTGGTGTTTTTATTGCAGAGTAGGTTCAAAATGCATAGATACTGTAGATAGATAGATTGAAAGGAGCTTAATTTAATAACAGTATATTAGCACGTAGAAGCTTCAGTTTAAAACTGTATATCAGCATGTAGGATATTAATTTAAAATAGTATATTAACATGTAGAAGCTTCATTTAAAACCAGTATATTTTACAACATCAACAATACCAAAAATACAGGCAATAAATATGAAATAAATATACATACACAAGAGCTACAGATTTGTGGACAAGTAAAAACATGTAATAGAATATTAATTATGTTTGTGATCCATTAAGTTACTGCAACAGAAACCCCTTTAACTGACTGAACTGTTTGTAAAATCAGTCCTGCGGGTCTTTATCTCGTTACTGTCCTTCTCTCCTGTCAGTACTGAGAACGCAGCCCGGATGCTGAAAGGTGTGATGAGGGTGGGCATCCTGGCTAAAGGCCTGCTGCTTCGTGGGGACAGAAATGTTGAGCTCATCCTGTTGACTGCTAAGAAACCCACCATCTCTTTACTGAAGAACATCGCTAAGCAGCTGCCCAAGGAACTGGAGGTAAGAAAACAGACTAAACTAACAGACTGTTAATTTAGGACATTTTTTGAGGCTGTGGGACGGAAGAATTGTGGTAAACTTCATAACACTGAAATGCTTTAAGTTTATCATGAGTGTGGGATCATACAAACAAACTGTTGGCAAAAAAATGGCAGGAGGAAGTCTCCCTCTGCCAGTTTATTGCCAGTGGGTTGTTAAATATGACGTGATCAGATACAGTAGAATTTAAAAAAGAGAACTATTCTACTCATCCACTGCCTCATGACTTGTCATAAGAGCTGGGTACTGAGGGAAGATTTTATTGTTATGTAACTAATAGACTGGGAAGGAGAAGTTTCACTTCTGATACTTTTGTTTTAGATCCCAAAGAATTTGCCATAAAACACAGAAAATTCCACTTCAGAATCACTTCATCCTAGATGGGGTTTTCTCATGTGCTAGAGCAGCTCATTTATTAAGAGCGAACATGCACAGCTGTGTCTATAGCAAGAAACAACACAGCCGTTTGTCCTCCACACATATAATAATGATTAAAATCCCATTTAAGCTTTGAACACATGGTTGGTGGTTCAGAACGGACAGTCCTTCCCCTGTAAATCAGTTTAGTATGTTTTTTATTTTTTTATTTTAATATTTTTAGAGGTCTTGTAGGCTGTTAAATCTGTTAGGTTACACGAGTGCTGTGTGGTTTCTAGCTTTGGGAGAGATTTTTTTCATGTTCACAAATGAGTGAAGTGCCTTTAGCATAAAGAAAAAAAACTTGTGAGTTGTTTAATTTGCTGACATTTCCATTTAAGGCTTACACGACGGAGGATTCACACCAAATACAACGTTGTGATGTGTTGTAATGCCGCACTCTTCCTTGCTCCTGCTTTAGCTGTAATGAGTGTTTCATTAAAGGTGCTTTTGACTGATCTTTAGATTCACTGCCTGGTTATGACACCTGAATCCTACAGAGTGAGATGGGGCTTTTCTTCTTAAACTGGCCGATTGCTTACAGTTAAAGAGATGATAAATTGTTGAGAAATATATTTATTGTAAAGTCACCGACCCTGTTTAAATAACTGGGAACTGCCTCGAGAAAACAAATTGCATAACCCAGGGATTAAAAACATAACAGTATCACCCTGTAACCTTTGCCAAACAAGGCTATTCTTTGCCCCTTCACCCCTCCTCCTCTGTAGTGAGTAATCCCAAGTGTCCTTTTAACCGGCAGACATTTTCTGAAGATCAGTATGAGGTGCAGGCTCACCCCGAGGAGGCGAACATCGTGATATTTTCAAGCAAGGAGCCCAAAATGCAGGTGACCATTTCTCTCACCTCGCCGCTGATGAGGGAGGACACTGCTGCTGAGAAGGACAAGCAGGCAGGAGGAAAAGCGGCTGAGAAAGGTTAGAGAAGCCAAAGCTTTCAGTACCAGACAACCAAATGTAAGCAATGTGTGTAATACACTTATATCTATATATATTTATATCCCTTGCTCCAGCCTTCCACCCAGTAGCAGCCTAAATTTTAGGCTAAGATTACAAAAAAATGAGAGGTGGGACTTTTAACCAAGCCCACATTCAAGTTTTTTTTCTTTAACCCCTAAAATAAGAATTAACTCACGCATTCATTTGTCCCACTCTTTTCATTTCCCCCATTTTTTGCAGTTATACTGGTCCCCTTTATTTCTTTTCCACAACATGGGAATCAAAAGCCGGGCTCTCCGACCTTTCTGTGCCATGAGGGTGTGTGTTTATCTGGTGAACACATGCTCAGATAAAATCTTTGAGAAACTATAATAATGGATCAGTGTTCAGATAATGCCCAGGGATGAAAATGCATCAAATGGTTACACTATTTGTACAAATTTACTATTTCTAGAATTCAGAATTTTTTGCTTCCTGTTGCATTTTGGCCATGAAACCTGAGGAGGGGATTTTGAGGTCCAGCGACTTCCCATTCCCTCATCTTTCATCCCTACATCATAACGTGGCATTATCACTGACAAGGTGTTGGAGTGTCACTTTATCGCCTCACAATGATCAGTATTTCAATAGTAATAATAAGATGACGTTAGTACATTCATTGTCATGACTTCCCCCACCATTCAACAAAGAAGGTACTTTCCAGGATCATTGTGTTGCAAACACTCCTCCGCCTGCTCCAAGAACTGTCAGTGTTCAAATGTGTTTCTTCCCATTTGGAAAACATGGTAGAAATGTTTTCTGTGACCTTTGTCTTTTATTTTTTTAAAATTTTGTTTGGGTTTGTTGATCAGTTCCCCAAATTCTGTATCAGCAGACCTAGGCAAGCCAATGGTTAATCTGAAGACCACACTTGTACACATACCACTATGAATAGAATAATTAAAGGAACCAAAACACTACCCATGCTTATTAAGCTTTTCAGAGGAGGAAAAGCCTCTCATCAGAGGGGCTCTGTTGACGCTAAATGGAAACTCCCAACTCTAAGAGGCTTGATAAATATGAGTCTTTGATTCTAAGTGGTATGGTAGTGTAGACTTCAAAAAAGTGGCTTTGTTTTTTGTTACATATTTCCCCTGTAAGAAAGCTAATGTCCTCTGTTGTTGCTGCAGTTCCAGTGAAGTAGAAGTGTGGAAAGCCCCACGTCTGATCTTGTGAAATATTACATCATTGCAGTATTAACTGACCACACTGAATGATTTGGACGAACCTGTCATGTGTTATTTTTGTAAATTTGACTTAAAAAATGATTACTGTTTCATTAACATCTAAATCCAACACAAACATTACTCTGTATTCTCCAGTTTTTAATACGACTAATTAAGTTAACCTTGGCCTGTGTCATATTGTTAAAAAGGTCTTCACCTAACTTTAATTGGTTTGCTCACTGATGTTGATATTATATTTAGAATATGAAGGCATGAAGTACTGCTGCTCTTGTGCCTTTATTGACTTGGAAACCATCACTATCAGTGCAAAGCAGGGCTGATTTGAAAAAGTTTGGTATGAAGTGAGAACATTTCCAAAGGGATAAATTCATGTTTCAATTGTTAACTGACCAAAAGTTGGCTTCTGTGCAAAGTCAAATGCAAAAAAGAGGAAGTCCACAACATTCAGAGTTTAAGTTTATTAAAGGGAAATTCTAAATGTGACCAGTTAAAGTTAATGTGCACAGCCTAAAAAATCTTTATATATGGCTTAACTTCATAGTGGTGTGAAGAAAGCCACATGTTTCTAAATAACAATGATGTGGAAATGACAGGACTCAATGACGAGTTCCTGAAGTAGAAGAAAGGTTACAGCATTTTTTAGATGTGTTGAGAGTGATGAAAAGAGTGTAGCAAGGAAAAAAACAGGCCCATTAAAGACTGTTTTATTGTCGTCATCAAGCTAGTTTAAGCCTCAAAGCAGAATACATTTTGACTTGCCATAGCAGGAAAACAATTTCTTTGTTCCAGTTTAAGTGTCCGAGTAAGCCACGTCAGTGAACCAGCATGCTCAGTGCTGCTGCCTCTGCACTGACGCACATAGTCTGACTTGCCGGATGTAGACTGTTGGTATAAAGTATGCAATTGGGCACCTATTTCCCCCTTTTTCAAAACCCCCATTGCCACATGAAACATAAACAACAACCTCCAGGCTAGCAACCTACACGCCGAAACCCCACAAACATAAACAGCTGTTACCTTTTGTTTTGCAGAGATTTAGCCATTTTAATGCCAGTGTGTGTAAACCCCCCCTTATAACAGAATGGGAATTGGTGCAGTCAGACCTCTCTCCAGTGCTAACAGTGCTGTGGAGACAGGTCTGGCTATGTGAGACTATGATACACCTAATTGTAATGTCAACGCTATTAATTTATTCGTTACACCAATGTTTGACGAGTCAAAATGTGTCTGTAGAGAAAGATGTCCACAGGCAGATGATAATGGCGTCCAAATTTTAAGTCGCTATTAAATCCAATGGGTCAGGCATCAAATTTACACAATATTATACAATATAATATAATTATAATGTAAACTCCTTTCTCTGACTGCCTTGGATTTCCTTCCTTTTTGCATGTGCCTTCCACTCTGAAGAACACACTGGTGATTGTACTACGTTTTTTTGCTATTTTTTCCAAACACTTAAATCTTCCTCATTTGTAGGTCAATGCTTGACTTTTCTCTCAAATCATCTCGTCACTATTTTTCTCCCAAACAAACTGAAACAAGCCAAAGAGTATTTATGGATTTAAGGAACTGCCTGGTCACACGAGACAAACATGAACGACCAATGTTTTTATATTATCAGCATCTACGTCAACAGTGACAACACTTACTATATATTGCAGTCATCATTTTGGTTTTGCATTAGTTTGACTGTAAGTCATGAGCTAGTGCATGTTATCTCCACCAGATGTGGCTGAGAAGGACCCTCCAGATCTTCTGAATAAGAAGAAATGTCTTGAGTACCTGGCCGCTCTCCGCCACGCCAAATGGTTTCAGGTAAACTCATCAGAAGAGCTTCAGTTTTGTCTTTGGGTTGGGGTTTACCATCTTACAGTACCTTCTTGTACAAAACTTGCATGAATTAAATTCATTAATGGTAGCGGTAACTACCTACCTGCTAACTTTTTCAGTCCATTCAGAAATGTGTGGTGACAGGACATTGATCTCTTTTACAGCGACCATTTTGACTTTGGTTGACTTATTTTGACTCATAGCAAGAAAATCACGCGTGTTATTATTTACACTGCTCAGTTAAACTGAAGTTCCATTAAAGTGTCTGATTAAGCCGATGAGCGATCCTGTACAACGCGTCAAAATGTCCTTAGAAGTCGATTATTTGTGTGGAGGTGTTTATGATTTATTATTTTAAAATGTATTATTTTGCAGAAGTGTTGGAGCGTTTGGAAATTAACTCACTTCCTTTTAAGATAAAAACAGGAGGTGGGATTTTGTTTTTAAGTACTACAATTAGGTTTTCATGTGTAACTAGATATTACGTCAAATCCTGCTGACTCTGTGGCTTTACCAAAGAAAACCCCCCAGTAGCTATGACTGTTTTTGTGATTTCTTATGAGGCTGCTTGTTGTGTCCTGTTTTGTTCTAACTATGGAGGAAGTCTTATAACAGAAATGTTTCACTGTCAGCAGAAATCACCACAGTGAGAAAAAATGACATTTATCTTGTAGAAGTTTCTGTAAAAAAAATATTTCTTATCAGTGTTGCAGTTTTCAAACAAACAAATAAAAAGAGTGCAAATTTCATAGTTTTTAAGAAACGCCACAAATGCCTCAAAATAATAACCACAAATTCCCAGTAGGTTTGATTTAAGTCGTCATTGTGATTAAGGATTTCAACAATCCACAGTTTAGGAAAGAGTGTGCGATCAGCTCCTCTTCATTTATTAAGGTTTTTACTCACAAAACATGGTCTGTAGTTTTGAATAGAAGTCACCAGTCAGAAGTCCAGTTCATCTGAAATAAAAGTCCCTTTCTTGTTGATTGATGTGTTTTGTTTTGTTTTGTTTTTTGGTGTTTTTTTCATGACTTCTGAAGGCTCGTGCCAACGGGCTGCAGTCCTGTGTGATCGTCATTCGGGTGCTCAGAGATTTATGTCAGCGGGTTCCCACCTGGGGGAAGATGCCCGGATGGGTAAGTCACTTTAAACTGTGTGTTATTCTACTTTTTCTATTTTTACCATCTCATAAATATTCTGTCACATCTGATTTTACCTTTTAACTAAAGTTTGTTGTAAATTTCCGTCCTCTTTTTATTGCATGTCTGTCTCTACTGGTGGCGCCTGTGAGAACAGTTACATAACAGTATATTTACTTGCATACAAAGTTTGTATCTTATGGGAGGAGGGGACTAAGGGCCCGTGTCCACAGAATGTTATTTGGGCAGAAAAGGGCTGGCTGGGCCCTCAGGAGCACTGAGATGAAGCGTTTGTGCTCTGCAAGAAAAACACTGCATGTGCGTCTTGTCTTTATGACAACAGTATCTTGACAACTGACGCTGTGTGATTGACACTGTCCCTTTGTGGTTTACGATCTGTTTGTTTTTTATTTGACATAGGGACATCAGAGCAAGAAGGATGTGGGTGCATGACATGATCTGTAGGAGACAAAAATACCGTCAAATATTATCCCCTAAGCAATGAAAAATAAAAACAGTGATGGTCATGTCAGCAGCTCCTTTCTGAAAAGTTGAGAGATTTTCAACTTGAAACACTCGGAGTGGCCGCGCAAAATAGGCGTAGCGCTCGTACAGAAGACTCTGGGCACTGTCCCTTTTCTCTGGGCGGCGCAGACGCTTGCTCCTTATTCAGAACACTTTTAAAAAGACACTGGTGTTGAGAAATAAAAAGCTTTGTGAACACAAGCCCTAACACACAGTTAATGTCTTGAGCAGGGGTTTTATAAAGAGTCGAGACATGGAAAAGTAGAGAAGGACCTATAAAGGGACTTTTGGAGTCTCTTCTTTCATTTCAGTGTCTGTTTCCTCTGTGTGTCTCTCCCTCCAGGCGATGGAGCTGCTGGTGGAGAAGGTGATCAGCAGTGCCGCAGGCCCGCTCAGCCCAGGAGAGGCCATGCGCAGAGTCCTGGAGTGCATCTCCACCGGCATCCTGCTACCAGGTTAGACAAACCAACATGTTAATGAGATGAGATTTCACAAGATCAAAAAAATCTCTCCAGCTGGTGAATGCCACATGCTCATACAGAACTTTTAAACTAAATTTGTATTCATATAGCACAGTTTTATACAAAAGCAGTTCAAAATGTATTACACAATAACAAATAAAACAGCAAAAATGTGTTTCAAAACAAAAACATTTGTATATATAAAGAACAAGAACGGTGTGTTAGTAATGAAACTGAAAAAGAAGGCTAAGTTTTGAGAGAACGTTGTGTATGTGGATCAGAGTGCAGCGGAAGGTATCTTTGTACTTGCTACGCCTGCGACGCATGTACTGTGTAGGGCTTTGTGAGTCACAGGTCAAAACAAGACAGTGAGATTTCGTTTTTGGGATTGTGTCTTCAGTTTTTGGACCCAACAGTGCTGTGAAACTTTTCAGATTGTGTTGTGTAAGTTAACATCTACAGAGTAACTGCATAAAGGATAAAGTTACTCAATGTTTTGTCATCTTCAGTTAGCTAGTTCAGTCTCTTTTGTCAGCTATTGTCAAAGGATGCAGATAAAAGGAATCAAGAAAAAACAGCAAACTCTCAAGATCAAACTGCCAGCTTGGGTCATTTCCTGTAAACTGTAAGAGTCATGTATAAAGTATATATATATATATATATATATATATATATATGTAATATCACATTTCCATTTCTAACTGGTTTCTCCTCCCTTCACTCAGATGGACCAGGGTTAATGGACCCCTGTGAGAAAGAGCCAACAGACGCTTTGGAAACCCTCATGCCTCAAGCCAGAGAGGACATAACTGCCAGCGCACAGGTACCCGTACAGACTATTTAGACTGATTCTGATTGGTTGCAAGGTGGTAAACTGTGGGTAAAGACAGAAAAAATGCCTCAAGAGCTTGGTGCTGGAGTTTTGTGTCACCAACAACATCCAGGAAGATTAAATGGCTGCTCAATGAAAACCATGTAAACTTCATTTCAAGCATGTTTGGTATTTACTTAATTTGGACGTCCAAAGCGACGGGCAGAGGACGAAAAAGGAAGACTTTCAAAATAGCATTTGCCACAGTGAAGCTAGTAGTCATCACATACCCCCTCTTCTCCTCCCTTCTTTCCTGTGTGCCTCTACAGCATTGAGTTGTCAAAACAATGTATCTAAAAAAAGATGCCTTCAACTAAACAGACCTATATTTCTATCTCCTGTTTTCTTTGTCCCCAGCATGCCCTGCGGCTGCTCGCTTTCCGTCAGATCCACAAGGTTCTGGGCATGGAGTCCCTGCCGGCGTCCAAGGCCAGCGCTCGCAACCGCAAACGTCGACGGGATGGCAGCGAGACGGGCGAAGGGGAGGGGGAGGGCAAAAAAGACAAGAAGGAAGAAGCAGAGAGTGGTTGACCTCTGCCTCCAGAGCGGGAGGCGTTTGCTAGTTTAGAGACTGGTAGAATGTCACAACTTTAAACCTTTTCTTATCTTGAAAACAATCTTAACACGCAGCTATACATATATGAATATAACTGACTGTACATGTTACCCTTGAATTAAGAGGAATAATGTGTTGGAGGAGCTGTTACTCAAGCTGACGTTTGAGTATCCGTACTGAAATTCCTTCCTCCGTATAGTTACTTCCTGCAGATTTAGTGTCTTTTAAAGTGTGCAGAGAAAATTGGCTCAGTAAAAAAAAACATGAAAATTACTGATTGAGTCATTCCATTTCCATTTAATTGCACACTAACTACTGACCATCCCTCCCTGTTTATTCACTATAGTTAAAACACCACTGTCAAGTACAGTTAAATTGCTTTCTTTGATGTCAAAGCCTCCAGTTAAATCATCAGCACCTTAAGCTTTATTTCCAAAAGAGTCTGAACTGTGCTGCTCTTCAGGACAGTTCAGCTTGACCATCCGACTCTTGAGTCTGGACTCGCTGAACTAACGTTGGTGCATGACATGTGTAAACTGAAATGTTTTTTTTCAGGCTGTGTTTAAAAAGAAAACAACAAAAAAAAAAAAGATAAGTGTGAAACTGATCAGTGAGGCTGTCTGGAACTGGTATTAACATCCTGCCTGAGAGATGTGATCACAAGTAGACAGCTCTGAGTACAGGTGTGAACACACGCAACACATTTGAGAGCTGATCAGGGCCACATGTGACCTATGTCAGTATGTCTATCTAGAAAGTCCCCAGATTCCCTTAAAAAATCACTAATTTTTGTGAGTTGTTAAGTTAGGAGAGACTTTATAAACTTTGTGAAACGCAGGCTGTGAAAAAAATCGTAATTATTTGACCCTTCTTGTAAATTCGGCGTTAAATGTGACACATTAAGTTGTTTCTTTTCTTGTAAAAAGAGACAGTTTCTGTTTTTCTTGCCAACATTTAACAGCTGTTCGAACACACTTTTATGAGAGAAGACAACTTTTTTTTAATGGCAAAACATGACAAATTTTACAACTGCAGTAAACAGTAACCGATAAAGTCTACTTCCTTGTTGCCCATCGAGAAATCCCTCAGACTCCCTTAAAAAAACACTTAATTTTGTGAGTTCTTGAGTTATGAGAAACTCTGTATCTTTGTGGAACGTGGCCTATGAAAATGTTTTATTTGGGAAGACTTGCAAACCAGGCAAATGTTATATGTTAAGGTCTTTCTTTGCGTAAAAATAGTGTCCGTTCATCCCAGTGATGCACATGTTTGTTTACATGTAGAACAGGCGGGTGAGTCAGGCGTGAGCTGACAGACTTAGAGCTGTCGAGTTGTGACGGATCACTGAGAACGGATGTTAATGCCGGAACAACCTCAGAGAAGACTACCATGGTTTAGGATCAACATAAATGCAGTACTGTGATGTTCATTGTGCCTAAGATGACACATTAGTGATGAAATAGTGTGACTATGTTGAGCCAGCGGAAGTGGCTGAACTCTTCACGCCATCTTCGATCCTCTGAAGTCTCCCGTCAGGCTGTTTCAACATTTCCTTTTGTACACAATTTGAAACGAGCGAAAAGTCGATTCAGTTGTGAAATCCAGACGCCCTGCATCCCACCTTTTACAACAAGGCCAGACAACAATAGCTTAACCTTTTGGAAATACATCATTTAGGATTTTGTGAGAAACATACAAAGACACAGGAGCTCAGCTGTGGGCAGCGTCCCCCCTGAGGTTTCCTGTGGAGGTCACACTGGAGAGTAAATGTGTCTGAAGAAAGAGAGAGAGATAGATGATTATGTTGCACAGTCTGTAGCATGCTGAGGGAATGAAGCACTTAAGAAAAGATAATGTTATTGTATGCAGCCATAATTTTATCATTAAAATAATATGCCTAGTAATCTTTTTTCTTCCAGAGTATGGTTAGCAGAAGAGAAGAGAAGCTTAAGTCCGAAAACTACGACTGAATATCTACTGTAATGATCAAGCAGTCCTTTGACTTTCTTCCTTGTGCCTGCATCATGTTGTACGTTACAGAAGACTGAGTACGGGAACATTTATGAGTTGTCTAATGATCTTATTTCACAAAGATGTAGGACAGGGAAGGGACAGTTGCACAACTCTTTTGGCTTAAAAGTTGATGTGAGAGAATTATCGTGCAGTCTTTAGTTCGATTTTTTCTTTTCTTCATTTACCAAGAAGAGCATCATATAAGTATTGCTTATTTTATTTCTGAAGGATGTTGCAATCTTTTTGTATTGTTTCAACAGAAAGTGTGAACGTTGCTGTCCTATTATTTGAATGTCTTTGTAGTGTTGCCTAAAATTAAGGGGAGATATTAAAAACACTTTTAAGCCACTTTGTCTCCTGGGCTGGTTTTTTGTCTGCATCACTGCCAAAACACACATCAACACATTTCTACACTTGTTTCTGCGGTGATAAAGACAAAGAAGTCGCAGAACAGCGTCACCTCTTGCGTAGCTTCATGAAATATGAACCACATTTTCCTTAATATTGAGGAAGTGATGTGACAGACTTCACAGCAGCCTCGCATCCCAGCTGCAGACCACGTCTGGAGCACGAAGAGCTACAGAATCGGTTCCTCCTGAGTTTTAATGAAGGAGTTTGGCAGAAAACGTCCTCAAAGAGAAGCTGCTGAGGATTTTATGAAGTCGTCATGTTGGTGTTTTCCTCCAGTTTTGTGAGCCGGCAGCAGCTGTCCTGAAGAAGAAGAAGAGGAGGGAGGCTGTTTTCAGTGGAGAGCTGCAGGTACTGAAACATTCATGTCGATAAGAGACCAGTCCAGGGCTCTTCATCCTCCTCATCCTCTGACGGGCTTTTACTTTGAGTCTATGCGACAGGAGCAGTGAGGCGCGAGGCTCGGCAGCCTCACGGTGGGTCTTCACTCCACAGCTGCTCTCCAGGTCTCTGTCGAGGCGTTTGGACAGGACGACAGTGTGGACTTCTTATGACGGACAGGATTTGATGTTATCTGCTCGTTCAGAGACATTTTTTATCTCTTCGACAGGTGTTCAACACAGAGACAGCCCTTCATCCTGCTCATGGCAAAGGTAATGTGACTCAGAGCAGCTGCGTGCGACAAAGTCTAGTTAGCTTCAAGTGTAAGTCCATGAATCATCTTCTTCATCTCTGCTGGCTGTAGCTTTTAGTTAACAACAGCTATTAAAAAATGTATATCCGCTGAAAAATTGTAAGTGTAAGTAAAATACTTATACCGCCTTGTAAAAATACCCGATTGCATTTCCTGCATTTAATTATATAGTTCAATAGTTATTTCACTGTTAACAAACAATGAAATGTTTTATAAAACATTTAGGATGTTAAGGAACCTTAAAAGTTTATAAGCAACTTCACAATAAACAACTTATTGTCAAGTGTTATTACAACCTCTTATATCAGTAGTTTATTATGATTTTACGTCAACTAACAAGGCACAGCTATTATTGTCATTATTGATTAAAGGGGCACTATGTAGTTCTGGAGAAGAAACTCAAATTCAGAATTTTAGTATTTATAATAATGAGGCGATAATAAAAACTCCAAAGCTGAATAAACAAACTGTTCTCAGAGGAAAATAAGGTCCCAGAACACTGTTTGAAGCTGGCAAGGTGGCAGGGTCCGCCAAATATAAACAAAGTAAAACAGTAGGAAACTGTGTTGTCCTTTAAGGTCAGTTTGTCTATTCAGTCATAAAAACAAAGAGTTTGTTTATTTAGTTTGTTTACGCTTAAAAAAATCAGTCAAGGAAGATCTTTCTCTTCTGATTAAAATTTCTTCCGCAAAACTTCACCTTCACCTTTTATCTGCTGAGTATTCCCTCTATTGTTTGAACACTAGTGAGAATTGTCGCCATTGTTACTCAGAGCCCAAGGTGACACTTTCACAATGATTTTATTGTTGTAGGTGGGAACTTGTTTTAAAACATAAAAAAAGAGAAAACAAAACGAATGACAATGAAACAGCTCCATACAGCTCGTCCAGTGTAATCGAAGTACATGAAAGCCCTGAGATCCCAAATTGACCTGAAAAAGACATTATTTACACATTTTTAAATGTCAGAATCTTTTCAGATCAGCTTGGGATCTTGGGGCTTTCAGGGAGAGTAAAATTTGTAATAATTAATATTTAATAATTAATAAATGTTGAGAAAATGTTTACACAGCTAACAGTCACAGAGCTTTGTCTATATTTTGCCTATCGTCAGTACCAGATTACAGAAGATCTTTGAAAGACAGTTATAAGTTTGACTCTGTTGTATCAGACAGACACGCAGATGTTACAGGGTGGATTTCTCTCTCTCTCACCATGATTAATCTGCTGCTGCAGATGAGCTGGGCTGCAGGGACTCAGTGTGTAGCCAAGGGGGACCACAGGAAACCCAAACCTGGAGAACTGGCCTACCACAAAGGGGACTTCCTCACTATTGTTGACACGAGCACGGTACTGTCATGTGTAATGTCGTGTTTGTTGTCAGTCTTTATTTTCCAGCGTTTGACACAAGCCTCTGATCGCTGTTTTCTAGAAGAAGGGACATTACAAGGCCAGACACAACACCACGGGAGAGGAGGGACTCATTAACTCCACTAAACTGCGTGAAAGAGAAGCTCTCCGAGTGGACCCCAGCCTCAGCCTCATGCCGTATGTCTCCTCTTCTTCTAAATTTGACACCTTCTCGCTCGTGCATTGCTTCACGTCAGTACACATGTTTACATTCAGTGTGACTGTCACATGAAAGCTTTTTCTAACTTTAGCTGTAGGTCACCCGCATCTTGTGACCACACAGTGTGGGCTGATGTTGGGCGTGCAAACAAACATTGTCTCAGGATTAATCACCTCAACTTCCTCTTTTTTTGGGCAACTGATGTTGGATGATGTTTTCTCCTCCTGTCTTTTAAAGAATTTGTATCTGTAAGATATTTGGGACTTATTTAGGATCCCAAATGGAGGGTATCAGTACCCTTTTGTGTGGTTGTGTGGCTCATCCTGTGTTGTCTGTCACTAGTTGGTTTCATGGGAAGATCTCCGGGCCAGAGGCGGTGTGTAAGCTGCAGCCGGCCGAGGACGGCCTGTTCCTGGTTCGAGAGTCCATCCGCCATCCTGGCGACTACGTCCTGTGTGTCAGCGTCTCCGGAGAGGTCATCCACTACCGGGTGATTTATCAGGACAACAAGCTGACCATCGACAGCACGCAGTACTTCTACAACCTCATTGACATGATAGAGGTGAGAGGCTCTTGTGTTATTCTGTGTAGCTGCAGGTCTTTGATGTGAACGTGAAAAGAAAAAAAAAACATCACTCCAAGACTTCATGGACATTATTAACATCTAAGGGTTATTTAACAGCAGAATTGACAGTAGAGAAATTCACTTCCAAAGTGAAAAGACAAGGGGAAAAGTCTGAAAAGGTCTGTCTGATAGAACACAATGAATGTTGGTCCGGGTCCTTATTTTAGATGCTGCTCTGCTACATACCTGATTAAAAATCAATGGGTTGTTGTCAGGCTCTAGCAGGGATGATGACGAGCTGATCATTTGAATGGGGTGTGTTGGAGCAGGGAAACATGCAGGGCAGGGGGCCGACAGAACCAGGATTAATAAACACTGAGCTGTGGTGTCACTTTTAAACTCTGTGTGGGAGTGTCCTTACAAAGTCGTTAAGGACACGTGTGAGCTCTGAGTTTCAGAGTCGTTGGGGCCACTTGTTGGTTGTTGACCCAACCGGCCTTCATGTGGGTTGCTAGGGCTAGCTGAGCGCAGGTGTGAATGGTTGTTAAGCTGTCCGGGGAGGGAATTCAGTACTGCATTGTAGGTGGGCGATAAGTAGTGTCTTAGGCCAAACAACTGTGAAACTCAGAGCTCCCACGTATCCTTAATTTAAAAAATACACTACTTTGGCTCTGATGCAGCATGCAATCTGCAAAGTAACTCGTAGCTACAGTTATCAAATACATGCAGTGAAGCAATTTGCCTCCAAAATGCGGAAGTGGAAGTATAAAGTTGCAGAAAATGCAAATACTAAATAAGTTAAGTAAATGAAGGCCCCAAACTGCAACATGTTGGTCTCACCATAAAGTTACAAGTTAAAGCTACAAGCGTTGCAGCAGTGTTGACCTCTGCGCTCAGAATTTAACCACATTGCAACATAAATAATAAGTTCCTCAGAAAAGATTTCTCCCATTACACACAGACAAGTGGTTTCTGAACCGGGGTTCCCTTTTCTTGACTATTCTGTCATTTGGTGCTATTTTCATACGAAGGACTGAATTACACTGACAAGAGTGTACAGCCATCCTCGCAGCTCTGTGAGGCTGTGTGTCGGCACAGCGGTGACAAAGACAATGCTAACACGTTGGTGTTTAGCAGGTGATCTTCACCCTCACCATCTTAGTTTAGTGTGCCAGCATGCTAACATTTGCCAATCAGAACTGATGACAAAGTACAACTAAGGCTGATTTTCATAGCAGTAGATGTCGGGACGTTTCTCTCAGTGAATGCACACAATTTCATGCTGACCTTTCTAACAGTCCATGACACTCTGAGGCAAGCTGTATTTGTGTTTGTCAGTTCGTCAAACTGCCAGCTCAGTGAACCCAGAGTAAAAATACACGCTTCATGAGTCAAAGGGAAGCAGAGACAGAAAACCCACAGCTTTTATGGTTTATCTATATTTGCTCTGCATCTGTGTGAGGTTCCTGTCAAAGCTTTGCTGCTGTGAAGATGGACTCGACTTGACTTATCAGCATGCCACAGATGGTTAAGTCAGACCGGCTGACTTATTCCTGCAGGGAAGCAGAGGGAGGACACTCCAGATGAATATTTGGGCTGAATCATGTTGGAAGTGTTCCTCTGCTGGCAGACTGCTGATGATATAAAACTGATGTGTCAACTACAATGACGACATGCTTTACTAGCTTAATTCAGCTGCTGTGTCTTGATGCTTTTTGTATTTTGCAGTTAGGAAACAGAGACATTACTCTGACTCTGAAGAGGTAGATGCTGTGGAGCGGTTTATTTAAAGCTAAATATAGGTTTACATTGTACTCTCATTGGTTTTCTGTCAGTTGTCAAACAGCTTCCTGAGTGCTGTGAAGTTGTTCTCACAAGGTTGAAGTTATCTGTGTCAGTTCACTTCCTTATTCTCTCTGTGGAGGTGGAGAAAACAATAGTATGTTCTGGACATTCATAAACCTGATGTATGTGGCAACATTTACAAAACACAAGTGTTTATTGTGAGCATACCAAAGGAAATTACATTGTCTATAACACTGTAACTCTTTGTGTGTGTGTGGTTAATATCTAATACCTGTTGTTGGGTTTCCATCTCTGCAGTTTTACTCAAAGCACAAAGGCTCAATTGCAACAACTCTTCTGAAGCCCAAACAAAAGCAAGGCACCAAGTCAGCCGAGTTGGAGCTGTCTAAAAGTATGTTTGTTTTTTAATCAACTCATTTAAGTGAATCATTTTTTATCTCTCAAGTATAATAAAGATTTTGTAAGCCTGTAAAGATGTTTTTTGTTAGGTTTAACGTCCTCTCTCCTCTCCAGCTGGATGGCTGCTGGACATTACGAAGCTCAAACAGGGAGAGCCTATCGGAGAAGGGGAGTTTGGTGGTGAGCTTTCTTTGATTCAATCTACTCTTATTATTAACGGCTTATCTCAACATTTATTATGAAAAGGGCATTTCCAAGAGTTCAGTCTTAGTAAGGATGTGTTCTGATGTGTGATCCCAGCTGTTTATGAAGGAGAGTATATGGGCCAGAGGGTGGCAGTAAAGACCATTAAATGTGATGTCACAGCTCAGGCCTTCCTGCAGGAGACCACAGTGATGACGTGAGTCTGAAGATTTCATCACTTTTGATTTAGCAACTTCTGTCAAAACACTTAATTATCACTAGAACCAGTTTTCAGTGAGTTTGCTCAGTAGAAAATAAACTCTTATTGTAAAAGTGTTCCAGTCATTTTGATTCGAATGTATCTGTGTGACTTTTTAATGTGAATTCACTCCTTCCAGGAAGCTCCAGCACAAAAACCTGGTCCGTTTGTTGGGAGTCATTCTGTACAAAGGGCTTCACATTGTCACAGAGCTCATGACTAAGGTAGAGTCTACACATCATCAACCAGTGGTCCTAAGCTGAAAAATAAATACATTAAATGAGTGTCATGTAACAATTAGTAGCAATTTACATGTATCAATCACTTTTTTATCGGCCATATATGAGCGGTTAATGCTCGTTCTCGAGTGCCTCATCTCAGGGCCTCTCTCTGCTCCACTAACAGAGAGCAACAGTAGCAAAGGTTAGTTTAGAAATGGAGTCTGCTGACATAAAATAAGGACAGAGCCCCTTAACAACCGGTAACAAGACACACAAAAAAATATATAAAATAAAAAAATAGGTAACATTATGAATGAATATTGAACTAAGCGCATGTATTAAAAAATTGCACAGTACATCAAACTGAACAGGTTTGTCCTTTAACCACAATAATTGCACTGGTCAACACAAGTTTTTCCTGATAAATCTACTTGATGTCTCCTGATAAAGAAAGCTCAACTCACCAGCTCTGAATTCACCACCAACGTCCAGTGAGAACAAATAGTTTGGTGGTGGTTGGTTAGTGTGCTGGTGTTGTTTTACTTCCTGGGTTGTCAGGTACTTCCTGGAGCACAGCCAGGAGGCACTTAGTTAAGATTTTGGTCGTCAAAGCTCACAAAAAATGATCTGGCCATTATTAAACGCCACAGCTCAGGAACAGAAACAGCAAGGTGGTAATTCTGCGGCGACTTTCCTGCAGGGTCTGTTTTTTTTTCCTGGTTAATGATGTCAAGTCAAAATCCACAAGCTAATTCTGGTTCCTGGGCCTCAAGTTTATTTTCTTTATTTTATAGACATATTACTTTACAGTGTCTAAGTGTAGTTTTTGTCATGCTGAGAAGTCTTCAAATACAATATTCTTGAAGTATTTTAACACTTTTGTGTGTGTGTGTTTATGTGTGTGTGTGTGTGTGTGTGTGTGTGTGTGTGTGTTTGTGTTACAGGGAAACCTTGTTAACTTTCTCAGGACGAGAGGACGTTCAGTCATAAACTCAGTCCAGCTGCTCGGCTTTGCTCTGTGAGTTCAAACTTCAAAAACAATCTTTTAACTGCTTATACGTAACATTTGTGTGTGTGTTTGACAGTTTGCAGGACAAAATTCAAATGAGAAGTGTGTGCGTGTCTGTCTGTGTGTGTGTTTACAGCGATGTGTGTGAGGGGATGGAGTACCTGGAGTCCAAGAAGTTGGTTCACAGAGATTTGGCAGCTCGTAACGTGCTGGTGTCCGACGACGGCATGGCCAAGGTCAGCGACTTCGGCCTGACCAAGCTGGACTCGAAGGTGTCAGATAACGCCATGCTGCCGATCAAATGGACGGCTCCTGAAGCTCTGAAGAAAGAGGTCGGTTTGAAGACCTGCCGTGTCATCTTTCTGTTTTTTCTGTTTCTGCTTCTCTGTGATACCTCAGTGTTCCCTCCAAATGCCTCTGCTTTGACTTCCTGATTAAGCATATTTTTTGTATTTCGTGGTTATTTCCACTAAAATAAATATAAAACTCTGTTAATAGTCATCAAACAATCTTCTCATACCTTATAATCAATAATACATGATAAAGAAGGAGCAGGTTGGTGTAAGGACCTGATGCATATGTCTCTCCAGCATAACTTCCCTTTTCTTTATATTTCCTTCTTTAATTCATCAGGATGTCAGAGTTTTGACTGTTTCCTGGAGTTTTAACAGATCTTCCTAAGTATGCCTGATTGTTGAAAGGGTTCAACATTTTTTAATGTGTGTATACATTTGCTCCCATGACACAGAAATTCTCCACAAAGTCAGACGTGTGGAGCTATGGTGTTCTTCTGTGGGAGATCTTCTCTTACGGGCGACAACCTTACCCTAAAATGGTAGGTAGCACCAGCGCATGTTGCCGTAGTATTATTATAATATGTGTAAGTGTGTGTTTATATGAGTGTGTCACGAGGCACATATGTGCATTACAGAGATGTCACTTACAGCAAAAACTGTCAATACCACTCACATGTCTGTCTGTTAAATATCAGTCAGGAGAGGGTTAGCTTAGCTTAGCATATTGACTGGAAACAGCTCAAATGCTCTGCCTAACACTGCTAAAACTGAAACTCTAATCAAGTGTAATAACTTTCAATTTAGATAAAAAATCTAGTTGGTCTTGTTTTTAGTATAAATGGATTATGTAGTGCTTTCTGACTTAGTTCAAGTATCACTTGTCTCTGTCTCGATACGTGACTTTGTCTTTATTTGAGTTATTTCTAATAGACACAAGGTTACTGTAAAAAAAATCCACCTCAAGGCTAGAAGTTATTTTTTTCTTGCCAAGTAAAATGATCTTACTGCACTGGCAGATAATTGTGGTTATCCACATTTATTTATACATTTTTTTCTTATAGTTCCATGTTTAATCTTCCCTTAAATCAGATCAGCTTCCATCTGTGAAGTTATCTGACCTCTGTGAGATATTTGAAGAGCCTAATATTTGCAATCTTTTGCACTTCACATGTGATTGATATGATTAATAGGACCTTCTTCAAGTTTGACATTTTGCTTAATCAAACAACTGCACAACCACTTCATCTTATCTCTGTCTCTCTCTGTTCTAATGGCTACAAAAATGTAAAGCCGTAAAGATTCTGCAAGATAAGACTCTGGATAAACCTTACTATCGTCACTATCCTGAACTCAACAGGAAGGAGTATTAAGCTTGTTAGCTAACTGTTTCTCGGTCACGTAGTAGGTGTATCGGTGGACGCCTGCCAGGCCTAGCGACGGATCTGACCACAACTTACTGTGTCAGATCAGGATCAGATCAGGCCTCAGGTCACAGCAGTGCGTCAGTGTTGATGGAAGTTTAGTCTCGCTGCTGTTACTCAATGACAGCAAAACATGCAGAAATAATCTTATTGTCTAAGTAAGTAGTTAATCTACTTTATGTTTGTGCTGGAAGAAGAGGAAGAACTCTTTATCTGTGTTTTACACGCGATGCTGGAATGCAGTGACTCAAGATGTTATAACATAAAATAAAAAGAGCACCAGCTGTATGTGGTGGTTGGTATTTCTGCTACGATGGAGGCATCCAAGGGGACACTTTTGCTGCTTTTAATCGCACATGGGGGCACCAGGATATCATTAACTTAAGTACAGTTTTGACATACTTTGACGTTTCCTTTGCTCTTCCTTGTCACTCAGACACTGAAAACAGCTGTCAATGTCTTGTTTAAACGCTCCGATTGATAAAATGCAAAGCATCGTCCATGTTGCTCCCACATTTGAACTTGACGCACATGAGCGCAACAAAGTCGTAAGAGCGACTTCTGATCTCGGGAAGTGGGACCATCCGAGGAGCGTGTGAATGCAGCATTATGCTGTGACCCTTTGGAGGGTTCTGACCCGCAGGTCGGGAACCACTGGACTAAACTGTAGAACTTATTTCAAACTTATTACTTCTGTTCTTTTACTGAAGTAAGATTTTAAATGCAGGACTTTTACTACAAGTGGAGTATTTTCACTCCGTTGTTTTGGTTCTTGTACTGAAATAAAGGATCTAAATACTTCTTCCGCTGCTGTGTATATGTAGACATCGAAGCAGGAAGGTGTAGGTGGTAGACGGAAGGAGCAGAGGTTGACGTCACATGAAGTCACTGCCATGGAGAGACTCTGGAAAGGAAGAAGCTATTAAACACAGCTCTGTTTGTCATAATCCCCACGCCCTGACCACTGAGGTGACCTGTGTGTTGGCTGACAATTCATTTTGAGGACAGCAGGATCAGGTGGCACTATTCAGAAGGTTAACTAGCACCGCACAGCCTCGCATGTGTTTTTTGCACCTCACGTCAGGCGGTGTCCTTTTAAATGCAGATGATTACCTCCTAATTACAGCCTCTTTAACATATACGCAGGTTGATTTATTTGGGTCAAGTTTATTTTCTCCTTAATTAAACTCTGCGCCTTCTAATTTGTTGTCTGTTGGCAGAAGGAATGAACCCAGAGAGAGAGAGAGAGACAGAGAGAGAGAGAGAGAGAGTGTGATCAATATCCATGTTTTGAACATAATAAGGGAGGCAATGACACAAATCACATGACACTTTTTATTGCAAAGTTCATAAACACAAAACTGAGGTAGAGACATTAAAGTGAGAAAATATGATAAGAACTAGACATTACCCATCAAACCCCCTAACATTACACACAGACAAAACAAACAAAACAAATGCTCGTTGTTTGCTTATTTTTCTCTATTAATTGTCAAGAAAAGTGGTCAAAAAATGGGGGAAAATGTCAAACAGCCAAAAGATGACGTCCTCAAATGTCTGACCCTGACCCTGCTGGTCCATGCAGAACAATATGGTGCCTTTTCAGAGCCGGCTCCCATCAGTGCCATAATTTTTAAGCAACATAACAATCATCACCACTATCATTATCACAAACCGCTGCATTATAATAACCAAATGTGGGCTTATTAGTCAAAATGCTCACCTCCAAGGAGAGAGGGACGTGGTAGTTCAATACAAAGGTTTTTTTGTCTGTGCACATTCAGGTTGGTGAAATTTGTTCAAAATGTTTAATTTACTTATCAGGATTCACTATTTAGCAATTTGTACGGCAAACTAATGTTTCCACCTCTTCCTCTTTGTCCCCTCTGAGGCGGCCTTATGGTTTAACACCTCATATTTCTGTTTAAAATTAATACTCTTACTCTAATGGGTTTATTTTCCCAACATAAATCTTTTTATTAAACATATGCCTCCCACCCTGTCTGAGAACAACTAGTCACTAACCTAATGAGGCTTATCCTGGTTAGGTTAAGAAGCTCTTTGGCGGGCTGCCCCGGTAGCTCTAAGTGGGCTAATTGATAGAGTGCAGCAGGAATCCTGGAAATAAATTAGCATTTTTTCACCTCTGGTTCCTTCGTCTCAAATCAATGGGTTTTCAGTTAAATGCCTGAAATAAGGGAATAAATAAAATATATTTTCACATTTTGTTAAAAGACGTCAGTTAATATCCTACTGCAAATCCTCACACTCACAAATCCCATAATATTGCTGTCCAGTTATGTTTGAGTTGACTAATGTTTCCACCCTGCCTCCTTCCTCTCTCTTTGCTCCTGTAGTCTCTGAAGGAGGTGAAGGAGAGAGTGGAGGGGGGCTATCGCATGGAGGCTCCAGAGGAGTGTCCCTCCGGTGTTTACGCCCTGATGAGGATCTGCTGGGAGCAGGAGCCACGCAGACGGCCTGCTTTCCACAAACTGAGAGAGAAACTTGAAGGAGAGGTGGGTAAATGCAGCCCGAGCCCTCGGTCGGAGCATCGAGTTGGGATCAGGTCTGCGTCTGGATGCTGATGGTTTGTGAATTTTGAGCTCCAGAGTGGCAGTTGTTGGACAGCTAATCTGCACCTCTGGTGTTGTTGTGCATCACATTACGGATGGGACGAGACAATCACCATGTGACACTGATCATCGTGTAATGCCAGTGAGAAATGGTTTACTGGTTGGAGCCATGAATATACCAAACTTTGGTTCAATGGATCTGAGCAAAATGGGTGAATCAGACTGTGGTATGATCGTATTTATCCATGGATGAAAACGACATTCCATCACTTTGATCCAGACTGAAATATCTCAACAACTATGGGAACGACTGCCATAAAACTCTCTACAGACATTCATGGTCCACAGAGGATACATCCTAATGACTTTATACATTGAAAAAACATGTTGATGTTATTTTTGACCACAGAAAGGGATGTCTAAAGGTGATTTCAGTTGGACTTTAAGGGTCAAGATCCCTCACTGTATTAACAGAGCACAGCCACAGTTTTTGAGGTCTGTTGACACTATGCTTCACATAATTCAGGTGATGTCCTTATTTATCTCAACAAATCCCATCCAAAAAGACAACAAAGCAATATTAATAAAATAATAAACAATAATAAAACTAACAAGTATTGTCCGTGTAGCCAAGGCCCTAATAACTTTTCCTTCTGTTCCACAGAAGTATATTGTTGTCCGAAAATCATTAAAAGCGCATCAGTGAGCCACACCTTTCCACTGGATGTCATTACAACAAGCATGTACACTGTAGTTTCTGTTGAGTCAATAGCTGGAATAAATGTTGGCAATCTACATTTCTGCAGACCCCGAAAGTGATGAAAATTTACATTTCTTTATGTTCAGTTTTCAATCTAATGTTGTGACAACACTTTTTCTATGGTCTGGTTATACCTAGACACTAAAGCATTGGTTAGGGTTAGAAAAAGGTCATATTTGGCCTAAAATACCTGGTTCTGCTTCCACAAACTCACCTAAGACAGCCTAAGCCTAAGCCTAAGACGGTGGTCTTAGGCTTTGCAACTGCCTCACCTAGCTGTCATGACATTGACATCCCCTCCACCTTCTGACATGAATGTCAGCTTATATACGTACATGCTCACATACATCTGAACATGATATGACACATATTGTAGAGATGTTGATAAGATGTATGAAACATACGAATGTAACGTATCCGTGCAATGCCAACATTTTTTCCAGCAAAAACTACACTGTTTGTTCCTGTGTGATTTACTGAAAACGTCCCTGCACACCTTTAGGAAATCATTTAGCCTCTTTTGAAAATATGAAGGTTTACATGTAAAGATTTAGAGGGTGCCACAGACAGACTGAGGAAGTCAGAACAATTGTATTTTAATGGGATTTGTTAACAACAATAAAAATACAGACGCTCTTCAGTCTCGTTCCCTAAACAGTATTGTGAAGCTTGATGTCATAATGTGACGGAAATAATGAAATGGAAAATACTAAACAGATCGAGTTTCCTGACATGTCATATGTCTGAATGTCAGTTCTGTTGCAGGCCTGCTTATTGCCATATGAATATGGCACCTGTATGCTCAGAAATATACACAGAGTAAATACATATATTTAATGTCGGGAGATGAAACATGTACAAGAATGAGAAGGACTGAAGAGAGATGGAGGAGAGGAAAATGTTTTTCCTGGATTTAATCGCAGATCAGCTAAATCTGCTTGTATCCCAGCAGTAATACTAAGCAATATGTTATGGACTGAGGGCTTAATATGACGAATATTTAATGTTATTGCTGATGTATGATAAGTAAAGAATTTTGCTTGTGTGCAGAGGAGATTTAGAAAGTCTGTCATTAGCTGCAGATGCTCTGTAGACCTCTGGTCAGTTCTGCTAAAGCACAGGAGCAAAGATGTGTTTTAATTGTTCAGATTTCTTTTTACAAAGTCTCAAACTGTTTTTAACACTGTTAAGTCACGCTCCCTGGACCTTTATTCAATTCATTCAAATTTAATTTGTTCCATAAGACCAATTCTATTGGAAATATGACATTTATTATGACTTTCTCCTCTGACTTTATTGGGATTTTGAGATTATTGCAGTGACTTTGTGTTATCCAACATCCTCTTGGGATTTTTGCAGGTACAGAATGTTTTTTTGCTTTCCTGCAGTTGATCATTTAACATACATATTCTATTTATTAAAGTACATGTATTATGAATGCAGTTGTCAGCTGCTTTTCAACAGAAATGCAATGAAATATTAATCTTTTGGATAAGACTAATACACATTCAGCTCAAAACTCACCACCAAATGAAGCCTCTTTTTTTGGATTGTCGTCGAGTCACAAGACCAAATGAAAGATGTCATTTGATGTAAGTCTACGTAAGCCTGGTATTTGTCGCCGTCCCAGGAGACGGACCCCAAATTGAGGCTTGATCCTCCGTCTCTTGTTATAATACGGTGCAGGCGAGGGTCCTCCACGATTTGTTCAATCTGCTCTGTGTTTCCCAGAAGCTCTCTAATGGGATGAACAGCAATTTTCTGCACAAGGATTCAAAAAGGAGCCCAAAAATGATAATGAAAGATTTGCTGTCTTCGATGGGGATGAGTTATACATAAATGAATATCAGAGGTTATTTCCTTGATGTTTGTCAGTGTGTATTAGCACTGATGCAGGGATATCTGGACACAGCTTTTTTCCTGGTACCCATATGTTAATGGCTGAGCTTTAAGGATGTTTTCATGAAGTGTGCTTTAGCTAATCTACTGGAGCGGAGGCATTGATGGACTGATAAATGACCTGTGAGCTGTTGCTGTCAGCAGTTCCTTTAAAAAAGGGAAGACAGAGGAAGTCTTGTCACTCTGAGCTGCAGCACATCAGATATGAAATCAAACAGTCAATATGATTTTAAGGTGCTGACTTTCAACTTTAATTTTAGGGTTAGGTTTTTTTCTTCTTCTTCTTTTTTACTGTTTTCAGGAATTGTAACACTTTTTTTTTATTATTATTATTAATAATAACCAACAATGTGTTTTTTCTCCAGTCTAGTCCAACACATGCGTGTAAATGGCAGCTTTATCCCAATGTAGTCATTTTCAAATATTAAGGCAGAACACCTCGTTCTGAACACCTTTTTTGACAATGTTTGCTCTAGTGGAAGTGGAGCCAGTGAACAGGATGGGCTTATCTTGGTTAGGGTTGAAGAAGATCATCGTCACCTCAGAAGGTTTTACGTCAACGGTCACGGAGCCCAGCTCTCTGAGCCAATATAAGTATTAGACATAAGATGCTTTTCAAGGAAAACTGTGCCTTGTCCTTAGAAAGCAGTAAAACTATATTATCCGAGCATCTGAATCACCAACCTGTACAACCAGACTGATTGATGTACATTTTACAACTTTAATGTTGTTCTTCTGTCCATTATGACTTTTGGTCATGATACATTTTACTCACCATGTTAAAATGATGAGTCTAATGAGTCTATGAGTGAAGTTAATTCCCAGATAGTAAAGCCGCTGTAGTCCAGATTGGGCCCACACCAGTCAGGTTTATCAGGCCCACATACCGCGCAGGATGACGACACGTGGACGCTCCACTCCTGTTTGCGAGGTCTGAGCCACAAGCAGGACATACCATGACCACATATCAGCCAAGAACGAATCAAATAAACCAGAACTGGCCCACAGATCAACAGGGAACGTACAACCTAGAAAAATGTCCTAAGAACTGGTATGTTAACCCAGAATACACCAGACCGTAAGTAGCTAGGCCCGGCTCAGCACAGTCTATATGCGTCATCGTCTGGCAGTTAACAACACTGACCATGCTTATCGATACGTGGGTTTGCATCTCTAAAGAGGAACTGATAATGAGCTTTTCACATAATCCTTTCTATCACTATGCTTACATTATCTGCTTTAAATTTTCTCTTATGCATATTTGTCTCTCTAGTGGTCCTAATCATCATCTAACTGTCTGTGTGGAGACAATGACTTCTTAAATTGAAAAAATTTGAATGAAATATTTGATTTATGATGACATAACTGCACATTTCAAGGCTTTTATAATACAATTTTATATAAAAACAATAAAGATCAAACTGGGAAGTCTTCATATTTCAAGAGAAATTCAGTTTGACGCCGTGGAGCAACGACAACAGATGTTTTGCTGCCCACAGTCATTATATCCGTTAAGACGAGTCAGGTTTGATCTAAACATGCTGCCACTGAGTAAACGTTGTGAAAGCTCACCCTGCTGGGGGGGCAGCTGTAATTCAATTATGGAGATAAGGATAAAAGCAGCTGTCTATCTCTTTGTCAAAGCCTAACTTGTTATGTGACAAGTTGACTGACTTACTGACTATACTTTTATTTTCACACCTTCTTACTGTACTAGATTTTGAACTTATAGTTGCTCATTTAGTAAACAAAACAAAACAAAAATCTAATAATGAATAAATAAATGTAATTATTTTTTCTTGAGTGCGCGTAGTGTTGTAGTCAAGACCGCACCAACCGAGACCGAGACCGAGACCGAGACAAGGCCAAGACATTTGGATGTCGAGACCGAGACAAGACCAAGACCATATATATCAAAGGAAAATCATAACAAAACATCAAACTGTGAGTTTTCTTTTTTTTTAGCTGGGGGAAATCTTTACACTAGAATGATGTGTAACTTTAATATGGGTTATTGCATTTTGGTTCATGTGTCACAATTTCCATCCATATTTTTGTCGAATGATTTCTGTTTTAAATGTATTAAAGCGTCCTGATAGTCATATTACTACAATCCAGACATTCACCTGAATGTTGAACCTGAACCAAGGAAGTTGTTTTGGTTCAGCTCTTGAGAGATTCCATTACCATTACCTAAAGAGATAACGGTAACGACTATTATGTCCTCTAAGCCATGATAGTGGATCTAATTAGCCTGGCATGGAGTTGATGTTACATCTGCAACTGGGACATCATCTGTCATGCCCTCAAATTTAGTGCAACCCTAAACTGAGGCCACTCCTTGAGTGGCTCTCTGCCACTCTCGCCTAGTGTGTGTGTGTGTGTGTGTGTGTGTGTGTGTGTGTGTGTGTGTGTGATTCAGGTGTGCCAGAGTCAGAGCAGAGTCACCTGCTGCACCTCATCATCATAACTAAGCCTATTCAGATACTCAGCCTTGCCATCGTCTCCCAGATCATAGACTCTGCTACCGGTTAGTGTTTGCCACACTTAAAGACATTATTTACTAGTTCGTACTATTTTTGGCATCAAGTTCTTATTGTTTTTTCTCTGAGACACATCCTCATCATTGCAGTCCTGCCTATTTCTGACTCAGGTCCACGTCTCCCCTACCTCATCTGGCCAAGTCTGCTGTTCTGCCTTATTTGTCATGTTCCCATTATGTGCCATATAAATCTGGGGAACATACTGTAGGTCCCTGGGAACATATTACTCTGGGAACACAGTTCTTTAGGAACACAGGATCCTGGGAACAAGACTCTTTGAACATAGGTCACTGGGAACATAGGATCTGGAAACATAGGTCCCTGGGACCAGGATCCTAGGAACATTTGGACCCCAGAACACAAGTCTATGGGAACATAGGTCCCTGGGAATCTTGAATCATGGAAACATATGACTCTGGGACCATAGGACCCTGTCAGCATTGGTGCCTGGGAAATACAACTGTGGAAACCCTTGGAACATAGGACCCATGGAACATAGGTCCCCAGGAACATACGACCCTGGGAACACAGGATCCTTGGAACATAGGACTCTTGGAACACAGGCTCCTGGGAACATGTGACTCTGGGAATATAGGTCCCAGGGAACATAGGACCCTGAGAACATTAGACCCTGGGGACTGAACACTATGTGAATGTCAGACCCTGGGAACATAGGACCTTGGGGGAATAGGATCCTAGGGACTAAAGGTCCCTAGGAACTTATGTCTTTGGAGTTATAGGCTCCTGGGAACAAAGGACCCTGGAAACATATGACACTGGGAATATAGGTACCTGGAAACGTAGGTCTTTGGGAACATAGGCCCCTGCAAACATAGGACTCTGAGAACACAGAACTTGGGAACATAGATGCACTCCTGCAAAATGGCTTGCAAGCTTTGCTAGAAAAATTCCCAAATTAACATTAATTTACTTGACGGTCCAACAAGGAACTTTCATGTTTCGTAGATTCTGGGAGCCCCTGTGGGCAAAGACAAAACAAAATTAACTAAAGTAGCCAAAGCAGCTAATTTACGCTATTTACATGATCATTTAAATGATGGGATGACAAGCACAGGTGAAAAACAGAAGGTTTCCTGTTCATCCCAATCTCCCGACATTGCGTGAAAACAGTCCTTACTGCCAGTGTTAATAAGGAAGGAACTAACTATTAGCAGTTTTAAGGAATTCTGAATTTCTAACCCAACAGGAGAGCCAATCACAGCATTATTGTCTTTGCATGTGTGTGCTTTTCCATGATTAGTGAATCACATGAATTCACCTTCCCTGTGACACCAGTACCTCACTCTTTCTCTCCCCCTTTCTGCCTCTCTCCGTCCCCCCTTCCCTCTTTCTTCCTTCCTCTTTCATCCCCCTGTCTCTCTCCCCCGCTCTCAGTAAGCTGACACTGCGCATTTACACGTTAGCTGCTTTTACCTCTAATAGGATCAGAGGGACTTACATTGTCATCTGATAAAACTAAGCAGCTTGATAACTAGACTGCTCTTTCTTAACCAATTTATGTTCAATTAGGATAACAGAGAAACAGTGAAAGGACCAAAATGTTTTAACAGGGAATATACAAGAACCTTTGATTATTATTACTTGTTGGCAGTGAGGGTCATTTTGTGAACAGACTGGTCACACCAATGGGAATGAAGGCTTTTTGAGGCAGAATAATGTTATTGTGCTCCACTCTGTTTTTCTCGTCTGAAACTTAAATGATTATTCATGATGTTAACTCCTCTGTTATTGATCATTCTGAAATCTGAATGTAAATTATTGGTTTTGAAATCAAAATTGAAAATGAACACGAAATGTAGCAATTCTTAAAATACTCAAGAACTGAGCGCAGGTATAGTCACCATACAGACCGGAGTGGTGAAGAGACCGGGTGATATAGCAGGAGTGATGAGATGATGAGTCGCAGGTGCGTCTCTCCGCTGCAGCAGCACATTTCCCCAAAACTCAGCCTGATACATGCGGTATCTGTAGAAACTTTGAATCTGCTACAATTTAAAATAATGTTCTGTTGGTATAAAACAATCACAGCGAGAGTTTGACTGTCCCACCAACAGTGGTACTGAAGAGGTTAACGCATTCAGAAATCACTTTAATCATCTTAGAGCCATGTAGACATAAGAAATACATCAGAATCAGATTTTTCTCTGATGTTCAAGGTACCAGGTACCATTGATTTTTAGTCAATCAGTAAATCAATCAAACTTTGTTTATATAGCATCTGTCAAACAAATCAAAATGCAATTTAAAGTGCTTTACAATAGATTGAAAAACATGGGATATTTAGAAAACAAAATGGGTTTAGAGACACCAACAGCAATAAAATATAGGTCATTAAAAAAACTAAAAGTATACAAGCAATCAAAATAACAATAAACATAAAATTATAAAATATTACACTCAGAAAATGATTTAAAAATGTTAATAGAATAAAATAAAATATAAAGAGAATGAGAAACAGTACAATATAGATAATAAAAATTAATATGATTTTAAAAAAGCACAAATAAATACATTAAAATAAAAAAGCCATTTAACACCACGTGTAATAAATAACTCCCTCGGCGGCTATCTCAAATCCTCAAATAATCATTCTATACAATGAAAGATAATTTCTGTTTGCATGTATGATTTGATATACATTGCAAGATGGAAACAACGTTACTATAAAGTCAGGAATAAATTCCAGTCACATGTTTAACGTTGATGGAGCAGCAGTAGATAGACATAGAAACCAAGGTCTTCCTGGTGTGTTTAGCTCAGCTGTCTAAGCTGTAATCTAGTCAATGGAAACTAAGTAGAACTATGAAGTAGGCATGTGTTGTACATGAAGGAGATGAATGATGGATCCTATAGAACCCGAGGAACCCACTTCACATTTTGTCACTGAACATTTATCATTTTGAATGATTTTCCCCATGAAAACCAAAAAAATGCATTTTTTAAAATCTTCTGTCTTTTTCCTCTCAGCTGACTCGTTTTACATATTCTGTCATGTGTACTTTCACCTAATAATAATAATGGCTGAAACTGATTAAATCTACATTGCTCTAACTTATGTTTAAGGTCACAGGAAAGCTCTTTAGCCTCTTTAGTGTTGTGACTGATTTCTGTGACACTAAGCCAAAGTCATCGCTGAGCTCCATGACACTTTTGGGCTCAAACTGACTGTGTGATGACAATGAGCCTGACTTTATTCCTGCCTTGTTTATACCTTGAGGAGTCTGTTTACTATCATCATATCATAATGTCACCTCATCATCTAAAGCAGCTTTCAAATCCAAAAGACATGTTAGTCCCATTAAAGATTTTTAAAGGTGCACTATGTAACTTTTTTCATATCAATTTTGGTTATATATTCCTATATTCTTGAACTGTAGGACTTCTAGATGTGTGTGAACAGGCTTTGAAGTACATCTAAAATGTAAGCTCTTGCAAACTGTTATTCCATGTATCAAGAGCTCTGTCTCTGTTTGTTTAAAGGCCTGTAAAAAATTGCATAGTGCACCTTTAAGAAATACTGCACCTCCACAAAGGGAGCTCTGCTGTATAATTTTTCAAGCCTGGCCCACTTTTCAGCCACCAACCTGAATGTGTCCAATTTCCTGTTTCATCACCCTCTCCTCCGCCAGGACAGTATCGGTCCGACAGTGTCTTCTTACACCACCGGTTCCTCTCTGAACACAACAACTTTAGATCTGTTAATCTGTCATGTATTCATTTGGTACATCAATTCTTTTATTAATTAATTTTTCTGAAGCTATAGTGCTCCTTGGGTTTCCTTCGTGTTGGCCCAACTGGGTGAAAATGTCAAAGAAATACCGTGAAGAATTTCTAGGAAATCACTGATGATGAAATGATGAACTTGGAATATAATCAACATAAAATATCAGCTCTTAATGATTTGATTTGCAAAGCATTACTATTTGTTTGTTGCTTTTCTGAACCCATTTCAGCCAAACTGTAGTGGATAATCGTGGGTCAACACTTTCTAGAGTTTAACTGTGATTATGTAAAGCTATTTAATATACATTTCATATAGTGCACAACAGATAGTATCTCAGTATTTACCTAATACATACAGTTATATATGTATGTATGTGTGTGTGTGTGTGTGTGTATATATATATATATATATATAAATACAACATTTGTATAAAAAATAACACAGTAAGCAGATTCCATAAACAGAGAATAAGGAAGTAGATTTATTAGCATTTTCTTTACAAACAATAACAAGCTGACCTCAATGTTTTAAAATCAGGTAAACGCAGTATTTATTACCTAGTTTCCTGTCAAGCAGTAATTATCATTCCAATTTACTCATTTTTAAAGTTTTTCTTGTAAGTTTTGTAAATTATAAAGATTTTTTTTACAAGATTTCTCTTTTTGAATAATGCAAAAAAAAAAGTTTATCTATGTTCTTTAGTCCACTAAAGTTAATAAAAGTAGCATGACTTACATTGCATTTTTAAAATAAATGCTCTTGTAGCAGGATGTCAGACTAGACAGAGATTTATTCAGATTCAGATTTTATTGTCATTGTACCCAGATACAAGGAAACTTAGTTTAGCTTCTCTCATTTAAAGATATAAAAGACAAAGCTTTAACGAGAAACAGAATACAGAATATAGAGCAAAGGCTAGATTAACGTTAATGAATAAAACAAGTACAATTTAAAAAGTAGTATCGGAGCCAAGAGAGAATACAGAAGGAATGTCAGACAATATAAAATATCCTGGGGGAATTTAATTCAGTGGCACATAATTCAAAGTTTGATAAATTAAACAAACATTATGGTTTTGGTGGGACATTAGTGTAAATATTGTTTGAGGAAAAATGTTTTTATTGCAAATGAATAAGTCAACATCATCTCTTTAAAATGACATTAGTTTGTACCTCATGTGTGATTCAGTATTTTCATGTAGCTCAATATGATGGAGGGGTCGAGTGAGCTCAGTGCAAACTTTCAGCGGCTCTTTTGTCTTTAAAACAATAAATTTGTGAAAGAAAGTCTTGTCCAGGCTTCATTAGCCTGGACTTCCTCCTGTGGGGGTGAATAGAAATGACATTTAAAACAATTACTTGAGCAGAAAACAGCTGCCAATCACTCTTAAAGGGGAAGGATTCCAATTAATAACCCTCTCCTAATCCCCTCGTTTCACCTCCTACGCCCCCTAAGCTTTGTCTACCTCTCCCTCTCTGTCTTTCTCCTCTTCCACTCTCCTCCCTGAGCTGGACTGCATGGCGTCTCAGCTCAGTAGTTGAATCTTCTTTTGCACCGGTTGGCTTTTTTATTTAGTTACACTTTATTGGAGCTTCTCTGTCAGGACTGTTCGCTACATAGAGAGATTATTTAGAGAGAGATGCAAGGTGAGCAGAGCCGGCTGAGTGAAGGCGAGCGGTGCACAGTGCGGATCTGGGAAGAGTGAAGTTGGAGGGCGAGCTGCTGAGAGGAACAGGTGGAGCACTGGCATCAGCAACTTTAACAGTTCAACATATTTACTTCCAAAAGGTAAGCTCAACCACTGTCTTGTTTTATGGCTGTCACACGTTTGAACTTCAGCTTTGTTACTTGTCATGCAAGTGCCTGATCGTGGAGATCTGTGTTCATGTCAATCTTGGGATGCACTGAAGAAACAATAATAATCAGTTTTATCGAAACCACACACTCCTACTCCTCTACGAGCTCTTCTGCACGTCTGTAGATCAAATACAGGAACAATTTTGTGCGCCAATTCAATGCAGAAAATGCACCCTTCTTTCCCTCTCACTTACTCTCTTTATTTCTTCTTTATTATGGGTGGTGCTTATTAGTTTACATCAATTTTTGATGTGCTGGATGTCCCAGATTGAGCCAAAAGCCCTATTTCATCATCCGAATTCTCCCTTTTCCACCTTTTTTGCACATAAAGCCTCATCTGTTTTTCACAAACATGCAAAAATAATTTAATCTGTGAATGAATTTCTGTGTAGAAAGAGTCAGTAACTGCAGACATCACACTTGTAGCTCCTTGAAAATAGTTTGCTGGTCTTTAAAGATTGCCTTGCTAGAATAACAGTCTATCCGAACTATAATGGGAAACAGCAATCATCAGTCGAATGACAAGATACTATGTGTGTCATTAAGTCTTTTTTTATTCCAATTAGGGCTGTCAAGACATCAGATTTTCACCACACATTTATTGAATTCACGATAACAATATTATCACAATATCTATTGAAATTTGAAAAAGAAATGCCAGCCATCAACTCTATCTGTAACTTTGTTTACTGTGTTTTGTTTATGTTTTGGAAAATAAATTACCAACTCTGTTACTAGTGAAATGGCGACCAGATGAACTCATAAGCAAAACATGCAGAAGGCCGAACATCTCCGCCGGATTATTCACACGATATTATCATATGTGTATTATTAACACGATATCAATATTTCATTGTTATTATCAAGATTATTGTGAATATCCCTACATGGCGACACCTCTAATTCCAATAGAGATGCTCTAAATCTGACACAGTGTTAAATGATTTTTTTTTTTTTTGTAATTTTTGGGAAATATAATTAGGAAATGCTGCATTTGTTTTGTATAAAAAGATTGAATGTACATTTAACACTGTAGGGCCGTTAGTGCTGATCATTCATATCAAAAGTATGGATCAAGGAGAACCAGCAGCACCCTTCAGTCTGTACTGAAGCTTTTCAGAGTGTAAGGGACAGACTTTTAACCCCCTGCGTCTCTGCAGAGGATAAGCGGGTTTAGATGGATAGCAAGAGAACAGAGGGTCATCTGAGGCAACCAGGTGATCTCTAACTCTATATTCAACCTATAGTCCCTCACTTACTGTAAACCTCTTTTCCTTCTTATTGCAGTGCCCAGACGTTCGAATGCATTTATCACTGGATACCATGAGCATGGTGGACGACAGCTGCCTCTCACCCAGTAACTTCCACGAAATGGGGAAAGGTGGGGGCATTGCTGCGGGGGGCCGTGTCCACAGCATTGATGTCATCCTAGGGTTCAGTAAAGACCAGGACCCCCTGCTCAGCCCCGCTGGGGCACCACGACCCCATAAAGTGGACATAGATGGCCTGGCAGAGCCTGGGAAGCAGGAACCCTCTTCACACCCGACCTACAGCGGGCACCTTTCATCTCTGAGGAACGGCAGCTCTGAGCAGCAGGAGCAGCAGTACCACGGTGAGTGCAGTTGGGGATGCTGGAGATGCTGGTCTCCATCCTGGCAAAGCAGAAGTTTTTCTGCACCATCAATTATCAATATTATTTTGGTCTGACTTCAGAGTTTGTTATTGAGGAAAAAGTTTCAGAATCAGCCGATTTTTATGCTTCTAAACTCAGAGATGTTGAAGGATATTGATCATGCAGCAGCACGTCTGCGCTTGGAAGGCTGGAGAAGTGCGAGCTCTGGGTTCACTGTGTGAGAGATTTGAATTGATTTTGCCGCACTGAAGTTAGGATATTTCAGTCTTTCATAGTCCAAACAAAACTTATCCAAGAACAAGAATGAAATTTTTATGAAAAACTTTAAATGGGCACTATGTTGCAGAAAACAAAGATCTTGACTGACTGTTTTTTTTTAAAATGCCTAATCAAACTAAATAAAAAAAATTTCATTAATATTGTGAATATTAAAATTCTGAGTTTCTGAATTTCTTCTCCAAAACGACATAGTGCCCCTTTAATGCCTAAATATGAGTGTTAGGCTTGACCGAGGAAACGTGTATTACAGAGCATGTAGAACTAAAAAGACTGACTTCTAAAACTTAAGCTGACTGAAAGACATCACACAAAGAGGCAGCTGTAAAACAAAAACATCCACAAAGCTTATTATTAGATATAACGTTAACCTTTTGTATGTTGGCATGATGTTGGTAGGAGAGCATCATTTTGGCAGATCACATCATTTCTTCAGCACCCTCGAGTGAGGAGACAAAGTGTTGAAATGAGTCCCACAGCAGCAGCCAGGTCTCTGTGGACACGAGACCTCTGAAACACAGTTTTTAATATTATTTTTTGTTCCATTATTTGAACCATTGTTTGATAAAAAAAGAGGCAACTGACAATTAGAAATCTGACCTATTTAGATGAGGCACTTTTACTACACTGGCTGCAGCATTTCCGTGCAAAAATGACTCGCATGTAGATTCACAATCACCTGTTGAGTGGTCTGGTGGGCTGAGATTGAGAGATAGCTCACAGAACAAGATGGTGCGGGGAGGTTTATGTCCCCAAGCCCAATCTCATCCCCTTGTGGAATTCCCCTAATCTTCTCTTCTGCAGATTAGATTGTACAGTAGTTCATTCGGGTGTTATTGTTATTGTACTGTCTCAGAGTCAAATTCATCACGTTTAATCTGGAGCTATTTTCACTTGCAGGATCTGGCAGGTGGTGGCTGGTGATTTTGTGGCAGAAGCACAAATGAGAAAAATGATTCTAAGTGATTCAGGGGGACGTTCGTTTCTCTTGATTAACGTACATCAACACCAATGACATCACTCCTTTGTGTGTAACTCCTGTGAAGTCAGCGCAGTTCCCCCTGAATGAGCAACTTTTCTGTGCTTGGTGTCAGTCGCCCCCCTCTCTCTCTGCGCTGAGATGTTCTGCTGGCTGATAAACAGTGGGCAGCCTTCAGACCAGTGGCTGCGATGGTCTGACAGGCCAAGAGCTGGTCACTGAACCAGACCTGACCTCTGCCTTTGTCAGAGCCTGGCCTTTGTCATAGCTGCTTAATGAGAGGTGGATAAATGAACCCCGAAAAATCCTGCTTTGCCTTTGCCTCTGCTCCCGTTTGCCAGTTGAAAGAGCACAATGTCCCCCTCCTTTATCTCCATCAACATGTCTCAGTCACAGAAACATGCTCACAGTTACATTTGGATCAGTTGGTTTACCGACGCAGTGGCAGCTGGACGAAATACAAACTCCAAAGTACTTAAATAGGAAAAATTAACATAGTAGTGGTTACGTGTAAAGGTTTATTTTTGACATTGAAATACTCAATACTAAAGCAGCTATAATCAACAGTTTTATACTAACAATATATCAAGCGAGCAATAACGTGAAAACAATATGAGAACGTAAAGCTCGAATATAGTGAAGCTTTATAAAGAGTTTTATCCACAGCTGTTTAAACACATCTGCTCAGCACCAATCACCAATCAGCAGACAGACACAGTTAGCAACTAGCTGGTGATCATAGTGGAGCAGTTAGCAGCTAAAGAGTCAACTATTCCCCTCAGGAGGTGGTAGAGACCAAACACAGAACTAGAAGTGAGTGACTTTTAGATTTCATTAAGCGTCCAGAAACACAACTCAACATGAATGCTAATGCTTCTGTGTAGCCTAATAAACAACCGTTTGCTAACAATTTTGCTATGTTAGCTTGTAGATGAAATATATGGCATTCACTGTCACTAGATATCGCATGAGAGCACCAGAATCTCAGACCAAAACAAATGTGCAAATCATAACACACACTGCTCATGAAACTCTGGTCGAACTGTAAAATTAGGCAAACTGGACACAATTTGAATCACAATTCTGTTACTGCATAGTCTATTTCTTGCTTAAATTTATTTTCAAAAACATATTTTAGTGTATTATTCAGCCAGGGAAAAAGGTTTCTAACCAGGCCGCCATGTTGAAAACTGACGTGGGAAAGAGACCCAGATGATCCAACATGCAGCGCAGTTGGCCCGGCCAGCGATCAAATAACAGGCTCTCCCAATGCGTCAAACACAGCAGCCTGGTCAGTTGCCCTGCGCTTGCAGGGTGTAACCATGAGTAACCAAGTATAACTGTCGATTTGTTTTTAAGATATGCGCGAGTAAGTAAACTTACATAAATCATGTAGGTTATGGAAAATGCGTAAGTGACATGAATGAACAACAAGCAGGATGTTTTTCTAAACCTAACCGAACCACGACTGTTTTACAACATTAATAACAATTGAAAAGTCATAATATGTTAAATGTTTTTCAGTAAGCTTTATTTTGAAAGTCTAACAGAATGTTGCATATCCATGGCCCTTCAAAATATCATATACTTCACCTTTAAAAGTGATGAATCAGTGATGTTTTCACAACTTGCATCTGCTGACCTCAAGAGGACAGAAACTCGCAGAATAGCTTTTTCAAATGAAATTTCAAATTTTGAATTCTTCCACTACTCTTTCTTGGCCAAATCACGACCACATAATTGCTTCTTTCTATTTAGATGCCAAATTTGGACTTCTTACACCAAACTGCAATGTGAATTGTAATACTCCTTCCTGGACAGTATTTAATAGTCAATTTAACCGTTCTGTGACAACATCTCCATCACATCCTGAGTTGTGTATAGCACCTGATTGACGTCCGATCCTGGCAGACAAACCCTTCTGGAGTAGTGGCTTCGTGAGAGCGACTGATCTGATTGTTGGATCATCATCTTTGTTTAATTCAATTACTTGCTGATTAGTCTAATTCAGCCAAGTCTCCTCCTGACAGACGTCACTCTGCTGCGTAACGATTTCTGCATTTCTCTGTTGTTAAAAATGAATGTTGACAAGGCCGTGGATGCATCTCAGTGAAAGCACATTTTTGTGGGAATGAACTAAGAGTGTTTTTTTTTAGTCCGCTGTCAATAGCACTGTTAAATAATGTATGTGATGCAGTGGAAACAACAATGTGAGTCACAGCTCATAAAAAGCAACATTTTTAAACATGTACAGAGGACAGTTTACCTTTGGAGAAGATAAACACTGGAAACAACTTCTCTAAATCCGATTAGGAATGTTTTCGAGCTTCATTGAAGTTCAGGGGATTGCTTGCTTCACTGACCTACAGTAGCCTATTGTTGCAGGTGTCAAATTAATGTCTGCTGTAGTGGAAAGTGAGCACTTCATTCTTCATTTCAACTTCCCATTCAACATTTGTTTTTATTCTACATTAGAGTTCACATATGCATAATCACAACTTTCAAATAAAAAACTTTGAAGACTTAAGAATAGAAAATTGCATTTCTGATTCATTTGTCTTGTGCTCCGAACAGACACCGGCTTATTCGCAAACAAGTGCGACGAGGAACTGAACGAGCTGAGGAAGTGTGTCGAGAGCGATGAAGGCAAGTCTCCAGAGCCGGGCAAAGACGAGCAGCCCAAGAAGAAGCACAGGCGCAACCGCACCACCTTCACCACCTACCAGCTACATGAGCTGGAGCGTGCCTTTGAGAAGTCCCACTACCCAGATGTGTACAGTCGTGAGGAGCTTGCCATGAAGGTGAACCTCCCGGAGGTCCGAGTTCAGGTAGGAGGATCTAAACACGTCTATAGTTATAACAGTCAACATCATTAATAATGATTTTGTCTACATGAGTAGGAACTCATATACTAGTACAGCAATATAATTACACAACCACATTACAAGCTGGAAGTTAAAGAGTTGGTGTGTTTCCAAATCCTGAGGTTCTCTTGAGAACAGCAGAAACACGCCAAGTCTTTAACCTTTGGCTTCTCAGGGTTCAGGTGATGAGATTGCACCAGTTGCGTAAACAGGGTGTGTGTTTCTAGCTGCCCACTTATTAAGTCTGAGTATTTTTGTCGGACCTAGATGCAGAGATCAGAGACAGAGCTCAGTCCAAAGGTGTTTATTTAAATAAAACTGAGATGCAGGGAGCGAGGAGGGATCCCAGCAGAGCAGATGAAGCTGTGGGCTGAGCAGAGAGACGCTGGAGGATGTCAGGAGCATTCGGGCCTTCATCAGTGTTGAAGGATGTGATTCAGCTATTGGTTTTTAACTATAACTAATATAAATTACCCCCTCCTTGCGTTTTGCTGTGGTATTACTGTTATCGCAAACATGGTGACCGCTAGCAGCCTGGCTAGTGTTACTGACTGATTTAGTAGACAGAATGTTGGTTTTGTAACGTCATGGTAAAGGGAAACACATATTAGCATGGTACCAGAAACACAATGAATGCCAGTCGGTTCACGAGGTTTCTATCACTCTCCCTCTTCAACTTCTTTGCCTCCTCCTTAAAGCAACAAAGTTGTCTTTTGCCAGTTTAAATGAGTTAAAGTTCCCTCTGTGAGATGTTTTTTAACAAATACAGAAACAAATACACTGAGATCTAAAAAGGCGGATCGTGCACTCATGCCCCTCGTATTCAGGCATACTTCATGATAACTTTTGTCCCTCAGGTCTGGTTCCAGAACCGCAGAGCTAAATGGCGTCGGCAGGAAAAGATGGACGCCAGCACCATGAAGCTCCATGACTCGCCCATGCTGTCCTTCAACCGCCCAGCACCAGTTCACACCAGCATGGGGCCGATGACCAACTCCCTCCCCTTGGACCCCTGGCTGTCCTCTCCCCTGTCCAGCGCTACACCGGTCCACAGCATCCCAGGCTTCATGGGTCCAGCTCAAGGCCTCCAGCCCAGCTACCCCAGCCACAGCTTCCTCAACTCCACTCCTCATCCACATACTCATCCTCATTCTCATCCTCATTCTCATCCCCATCCTCATCCTCACCCTCACTCTCACCCTCATCCGTCCATGGGCCAGGGGATGCAGAGTATGGCTCCTCCTCCCTACCAGTGCCCGGCACCGTACCCTGATAAATACCCTCTGGAGGACGTGGACCAGCGCAGCTCGAGTATCGCAGCACTCAGAATGAAAGCCAAGGAACACATCCAGTCTATGGACAAGACCTGGCAACCCATGTGACTAACAAAGCTGGCAGTCCATGTGAATGATGGAAAGGGAGATGCTGAAGTTGTTTCTTGGGGTTCAGGGTAACAGATAATGAGCAAAATGTTGGAAAATGACAGTGACATGTCTGTTACCCACAGAGCAAAGGAAATGCATCTTGAACTACGAAAGTTGGGGATTTTAGGACTTTCTTGGAACTTTCGTTTTACCTTTTTTTATTTTGCCTCATCTCAAGGACATGAAGCAGACAAGTCTACAGATTTGTTAAATTGTTGATTTAAACCACCAATTACTAGACATCACTTCTCCCTCCAATCTCCAAGGGTTTAGCGTTGCCTTGGGTGCTATAACAGTCTTCTTGGTGAGCACTGCTCTTATTTCTTTCCTTACTGACCATGCAATATGTCAGAACTGGCCACCACCAAACAACTCCAAACATCGCGGCTAACTGCTGCTAGCTGTAGCTGCCGTTAGCTAGTAAGCTCAGTTAACTGTGCAGCTAGTGGCAGTACTAGCTATTTGCCTGGACTGGGAGCTCAGAGCAACGGGAAAGTGTTGACGTTGTTTGTTATCACCTCTGGAGGTACAAAATGTCAAAGGGCTAGCTGGTTAGCATGCTAACATCAACGGTTATTTCTTCATATTCTGTTGATAATTTTAGTTTTTGAACGTTTTAAACTAAAATTCTTACATATTGCACCTTTAAGGCATGCTAACATGACAACCACCTAAATATGGGGATTATATTGTTCTCATCTCTTATCTGTTATTTCTTGCAGCCATCAACAATCGAATCAGACAAAAACATCTGACACTCAGCTGTTCATTCTTTACTTTTCCCATTTTGTCACCAAGTTTGTGTTTTTACTAATGAATCCAATTGTTTCATTTTCATGGGTCAGCTAATCAGAGTGTCACAGTACTTTGTGAATGAAAGTTTTCAGCTAATCTCCCAATTATAGCATTTAAGTTGCTACCTACTGACTTCTCACTTTAGATATTTGACCATTTAGCTTAGACACCCTGGAATAACTGGAGGAAGATGGAGGACCAGTGAGGCCTACTGCTGTGGTTCCCAGTATACAGGGAGAGCAGAATCTCTCAGTTATGGGGTCACAAACTGTAAAATAGGAACATTTATGCTAGTCATAGATGGGATGGCACCTTCCTTGTGGACCAGGCCTGAGAATATACCAAAAAATAATTCTGCACAATTATATTTCTTTTTTCTGAATTGTGCCGAGATGCTTTAAAGAAGAAAGAAGGTATGAATAAAGGAAAGGCGAGTGCAGGGCTGGCCAAAGTTTGTATGTTGCAGTAAGGTTCGATTTTGCCCAGCAGATGTTTGTAGTGAAAATAGAATTACAATTAATTTTTAAAGGTGCGTTATGTAGCTTTGGTAAAAATCTTTATTGATTGATTAATTTAATGACTGAACAAAAAAGAGAACACAGTGGCATACTTTTTACTTTGTCGGACCCTTCTCATCAAACACTGTTCTGGAGATCCTTTCCTCCTCTGGACATCTTGTTTATTCAGTTATGAAAATATATTCATCAATCAAATGTAAAATGTAAATATTACCTCTCTGATTCAAAATTTATTTTCCAAAAACTACATAGTGCACCTTTAAAATAAATTTGAATTGCTGTTTGTAATTTTTTATTAATTATAATTTTAGGTAAAAATGCTCTTTAAATATTTAGGATCCTTAATTATTTTAATATTCTGCAGGAAGTCAATGAGTGTAGGGAACTCTGAACTAGTATCATTTTGCATCTTAACAATACAACACAATAGGTGTTTGCTCTGGCCCGTGGTCCACCATTAAGTTCCAGTTTTGGCCCTCCAAAGTAAAAAAAAAACTTTGGGCACCCCTGTACCAGTGAGCAGAGTAACCCTCTTTTTGCTTGAGTGGCTGCTGGAGGAGAAAACCTGTTGGCAGCTCAGTGTTGGGTGGCTGCGTGTACGTGCAGGGCAACAGAAAGAGCCCTGTGTGATGCGTCACCCCACATAGTTTAGTCTTTGTTCGGCACAATTGATCCAAGTGTATCCTCTTTGTCTGAAACTGAAGCGGTGGGAGGATGGGGGGGGGGTCTCAGGCTGCACTAAATAGGCCCTTGTAACCATTTTGTCATGGAAGTTTTTTTTTCTTTCTCAATCAAAGGAGGAGAAACGTGTATTGTAGCTGCTATGGTCATTAGTGACACAATATTGGTCTTTTACCATCTGTTGTAGAGTCAAGCTGTAATTGTCTGAAAGGTAGAGAAGATCAAACCTAACCACAATGTGTTTTATATGAGCCGTAGAGCTAAACAGATTTGAATTTGGTGTTGAGACATTTCAGCATCTCACGTAAATAAATATTTACAGGCAGGAAAGCTAAATGGTAAGCCCATATGTCAACTTTTTCGACTTTATTATGAAACAATCTTAAAGTGCAATTTCAGTCTCCTTTTTATTTTATATATATTTTTATAAAAAAATGAGACTAATTTCTACCCCATGAATATTTTGGACCATTGTATGGTCATGAGTCATAAGTCATGTATCCACATAAACTACAGCTACAAGAACAATATCATGTAATTTCTGGTTGATTTTAAAACCTGCTCAGAGAGGGATGAACACAGTTTTGCATCTGCTGCTCTTCATTTGTCCATATGTAGTTTTTTAAATGTTGGTGATGTTTAGACTCCCTGTGGGACAATGCCAGACCCTCACACTGTAGAGGAAACAAGGATTACCTTCCACATTAAGAGCTTCTTTAGATTGTTACATAAATGTCATTTTGGACCAAGAACAAGCCAAAGGTTAGAAAATTGACAAAACTGCACTAGAAGTTTGACAGTTTTAGTTGTTTTTTTTGTGTGAAAATGTGCAGGATGTTTTTCTTGTACAGCTGTTTTGTTTCTTTCATGTCCTATTAGTTAAATCTGTCCTTTAGTGATTTCATTGTTTCCTTTCTTTTTGATTTTGTCTGGATGTCCATATTCTGGAAAGGATGAAGATCTACTGAAAATAAATATAGTTTGATAGAATATGTATCTCCACCTTCTCACTGCAGTTCTTTCATGTTGACCTGTGCACTCATTCCCACACAGAGCAGTCCAAGATTACTACAGCATAATCGTTATCATCTGACATACATGGGCAGAGACGTTTTTCTTTCTTTTCCTCCAACACTTGTGCCCTGTCTCTCTCTGTCATATAAGAGCTCTTTCTCTGTACTCTACCCCTCCCAATCCTCTCTGCTGTTCCACGGTTTGGTGGCAGGGTGCCAGCCTGTTAGGAAGATGAGACTCCAATCAATCAGGGCTTCCCAGGGGGCCCTCTGACCGCAGGGCCCGACTCCCTAATTGCCCCCAGGCAGGCAGGCCGGCAGGCTCAGCCGCTGCAACACATGTTCACAGAGGGACCGGTGCCGCCGTGCTAGCTGGCCTCCTCAGCGTGTGAATCACTTTCTTGGACAGATGGAGGACCTCACTACACAGGCCATATGGGCAGGCCAGTGGATGTTACAGAGAAATGTTTTTCTGAGGTGATTAAATAGTACATCACACTCCAGTGGTGTGTTGCTGGTTTGTGCCTCTCGTGAATTAAGATTACATTCCAGTCACACGGCTAAGCGTCTGATTTTCAAAAAAATTAATACTTGTTGATCTTTTATAAACCCAGATGGTCATTTAACTTACAACAAAAACAAAATAGAGCATATTGCAACCTAACTGCGTGTATATCTATTTAGCTATATAGATGTATGTGTGCTCATGTGTCAGTATTTATGTCAACGTGCTCAAATAAAAATTATCTTGTGCAACAATTATTAGACGTGTTATGGAGGCCTTACCAGAATCAACAACTCTTTTAGCCATCTGGATGAAATAAAATCTGGTTGTTGCACTATAGAAAAAGATTTTTTAACTAATTTCCCAAGTTGTGACTCAATATCTCCTTGCTGAATTTGTACGAGAACCAAATTTATAAATCGTATTATTAGTTCTATTAAAGATGCCATATGTAAGTTTACTCCTTTAGTGGAAACGCTAATATTACGCTTACTATTGATTTGCTTCTATTTCTGTCAATTCCTTCTTTGCTGACAAACGTGGTTTCTTGCCCTCGAAGCGCTACTTCTCCATCCTCTCATGTTGGACTTCGGGCAGAGTAAACACTACAGTTACTCACTATCGGCTCTTTTGAGTGACTAAGTGGTACTGCGAGACAGGACGGACAGAGGCTACCTGGTGAGCATGTTAACTTCAGTAGAAGTCTTTGACATGACGTCAACACTATTCCTTCAAACTATTGATTAGATTTGATTCCAGTATTTAAAAAAATCAGGCAGTGGACAGAATATGTTTTCATCCAGATGTTTTGAGGAGTCTTACCTGTTCCTTAGAACAGTTTTTGATTTTGTTGATGACCCACTTGGGTTTCCAAAGATTGCAAATGCGTTTCTTCAGCAGAAACTTGGATGCTTGGCTCTGTGACTCAAATGCAATGGTAATGCATGGGAGGCACAAACAGAGGCTTTTTGTTGATATTGAACAAAAGTAAAAGCAGTTATAAACTCGGCTCAAGAAAAACAAAATAAAACCAATATTTAAGCTCAAATCTCACGGATCACGTACATTTTATTTTACAGTTTATAAACAAGTGCACGTGAAAATCTAAAGAGAGAAACACTTTCACTTCTTTCACATGTTGCTTTTGTTAAATGGATTGCATGTCATAATGTTTTCGAAGAGGTGAGCAAACATTATGTTGAATGGATGAAAAAGGAGAAAAAAAGGTTTGAACAAGAATGGGATGAAAGTAGAGACAGAATGTGAGGAAGTCGGAGTGGGAGAAAAGAAAAAGAAAACATTAAGAAAGAGATTAAGAAGGAGAAAAGTGTGGGAGTGAGGGGGGGTGGTGGGGGTGGAGGCGGGGGGAGTAAGAGTAGAGAGGAAGAGAGGGAGGGAGGGTGGGATGGCTGCTCATCAGAGTTAATGATGTAGAAAATCCCCCAATTAGAGCGTTTTCCTGTGTTGCAGGATGAGTTCAGAGCGGGGTCCTCTGACAGCCCCGAGGATTAGTACCCGGGCCGGGCCGAGCCGAGCCGGGCCTGAACAGACACTTACTAACTTCTGGACAGCTTGGCACTGCTCAGCTGGGGCCGGGTCGGGGCTATAGCCACAGCCAGGGGGCCAGGGTAGGCATGCGTTGAGCGGGAGTGAGTCGCACAAAGAAAAGCATGGGAAAAAGAGCAGCAGCAGATCAACACGGGGAAAAAAAAAAAAGTTCTGGTGGAGAGTTTTTCTCTGCTATGTAAAATCACAAATGTTTTCAAATATGAGCCAAATAAAATTTTAGCTGTTATTTGTGTATCTTACCCCTCACTATGTCCCTGAACCTTTAAATTATGAAATATTTTGAGGAAAAGACAACTATGATAAGTATGATAAGTCCATGACTTCTAATAAATGATGTTAACACTGCTTCAGCTCAGTGTTCCTGCATGGCTGATGTATTTATTTTGTAACAGCGTTACTGTACATATGCGCTCATACAAAACCTAATCTAATCCGGACATCTGGATTATACAGAAAATCAATCTGTCTTCATATTGTTTGATGTTGTAAAATAAATCACAAGATGGTCTTTAATCCTCCAGACATGTTGCCCTGACACTTGGGACAATAAAATCTGCTCATCACTTTGTCTCTTCACACAATGATGAGGTGATTACTGTTGAAACATATCTACATACAACCAATAAATGTCTTGTGCCTTTCATAAGGTGTTGGAGCAAACAAATATATAGAATAGACGTGCACTGATTTATGGCCAATCATCTGTATCGATATTCAAAATTGGCCTATCAGCAAATAAGATGACATTGCTGCTCCTGGCACATTCATGAGCTACTGGCTCGGGACACCCCTGCCATCAGTTTGTAATTTGTATGATCAGATCTGTCCTCCTTGGTGAATGTAATAAATATCACAGCATCACACATGCACAAGTATTCAATTATTAGATATATGCATTGGAAATGATCAAAGAAACTCTTTGAAAGTTCTTCCCTACTACGCTAAATCTCAAGTTATTTTTAGTTATATTATATCATATTATCATATTTGGAAGTTAGTAATCTGATTAAATTAGTTTACAACAATTTCACTTGGACCAGCCCCAAAAACCTAAAAACAACAATACAAATAAATGAGGAAATCATGTTTTCATGTTTTTCTTCCATGTTTTCCTTTGTACTAAAGGTCACAGAAATGACGATGTCAGCCTTGTTGAAAATAGAAAGACAAGCCCTGACTCACCTCCGCTACACGTTACTGTGGTCATTAAGAACAACTGAGTCCCTAATGACTAATTGATTAATTGTGCAGTCTATTATTTCGCTCCTGCACACCAGTAGATCTGAAAGGGCCACGGCTGGAGTTAACAGTCTTATTGGAAGGACGCGTTCCTTGCAAAGGACAATAAGGGAAAATAGCGGAATTAATTGGGTTTGATTAAGAGAGCTTTTCAATGGGACACAGCTTTTTCGCATGACATAATTAGAGGTCAGTTAAGGGGGGGGTGGTGGATGGGGGGATTTGCTTGTTGGCGCCAGTGTTGTGTGGGTGTGTCTGTGAGAGAGACAGACAGACAGACAGAGAGGGGGGTGCTTCCTTCACACTTGTAGAGCTATGTTGTGTGTCTGATGTGGTACATTTCTATTGGCTCCCTCACCGGTAAGCACACAGTGAAGTTCACATGGGGCCCACTGTGCGCTCAGTGTGTGATTATTATCACTACACTTGCCAACATTAAAGGCACAGTGCTCGCTCTTTTGTTGCAGCCACATGCTCATTAGCAGTGCACTCCGGAGAATACATTATTGTATAGAGCAGGGCGAGGGGACGGGGACAGAGCAGTACATTCAGCTGTGTTTTTAGATGGGAACAAAACAAACGCCAAACAATAACTACACACTCAAACACGCACACTGTGAATTTATAATCCTGTTGCAGTATAATCTAAAATAGGAGGCCGGGCCATCAGATCTAAAAATACATCTGAACTGTCATGAACTGAAAACTGATTAGATTATCAAATATTTCATCACACGCCTGCAGAACAGTTGTGATTTCACTGTTCTCTGAGACCAAAACTGTTCAGTGAGGGGAATCTTTAATCCCACAGACAGGACGCATCCACCTTATTGAGGAGTCCCTTGAGCAAGGCATCACACTACAAGCTACAGGAAAAATGTTCTGTATTGAACAATATGATCTGAAAGTGGAAGGAGAATCTTTCCTTTGGGCATCAGATCATATTAGTTACTACTTTTACTACTAAAATTTAAAAAAGTTAATCCTACTTGGGCTTACATTTGCATGTGTTGTTGTTATTGATGTCCTTGATGAATTCCCACAGAGATCCATATCTCTCAAGACTTGTGTTTTTATTGTTGCATCAGAAGAATGTCTGTTTGTCAGAGGCTGGTTTAAGACTTGGGCCAAATACACAGCAGGGGAATGTGACTACTTAAACATTCAACATGCCTCTATATGACCTAAGAAAAAAGACCATTCGCAAGAAGTATAGTTTTTTTTGTAATTATGATAGTCATTCTTCATGCTTGTCACCAGACCACACTTCACTGGGTTGGATAAGTCATGAAGTTAAAACTTTTCTTTTTATGGTGGAGTGCTGAAGATAAATTCAGGGGTCTGACAGCCTGAAGAAAAGAGCTGCTCTGTTGTGGTGGTACAGTACAGCACTAAAACTAACTTTACTCTGCTTTACCGTCATCTTTTATCCAAATTGGCCGCCAGAATCAAATCAAAGTAGCTTGTAGTAGCTTCAGGTACTACTGTAAATACTTTTACTCAAGTACTGTACTTAAAATTGCACTACATAGTTTTCATGAAGACATTTTAAGAGAACAGAAAAATCTTCACTCATTTGATTTTCATGACTGAATAAACTGAATAAACGAACTGTCCTCAAAGGACAACACAATTTCATACTGTTTTAATTTGTTTATGTTGGCAGCACCCCTCTAAGTAGACACCTTTCTAGCATCAAACTACATTCTGGGGACCTTATTCCCCATAATTATGAAGTAACTTAAACTGTACAACTGTAGCTATTTCTGAGTTTGTATTATTACTCTATCAATATTGTGAATATAAACTTTGCTGAATTTTTTCCATGAAAATACATTGTGCGCCTTTAGGTAGACCTACAATTTTGAAGTATTTGTGTTTTAATTTTGTATTTTATTCTGTGCTACTTTACACCTCCACTAAATTTTGGAGGCAAACATTTATTAGCTTTAGTTTCTATTTTGCAGACTGGTAACACTTTATAATAACCACCATGAAAAAATAGTAAACTTAGAAGTTAATCTTTAATATCATTATTATTATTTCACCATTAACAAACAATGAAACCTTTATAAACCATCTTTTAAGCAACTGACGTTTATAATACTTGTAGCTAAATGGTAAATATATACTGTGTCGTTGATCTACAAACATTTTAGATGGCTGTTATAAAGTGGCAAAAGTTTTATAAATCGTTCATAAAGCATTTAGTTTTTGATTACTATTAACGTACGTATAACTATATATTTACCATTTATTAATGATGGTTACATAAAGTGTTACCTGCAGGTTTAGATGATCAATTTAAAATATAAATCAATTAATAAATAATGACTTTTGGTACTTTTATTACATTGTGATGCTAGAAATTAAACTTAAATATGATTCTGAATAATCATTTCTTGGTTGCAGAATCTACCCCCCACAGTGCGACAATGGACTAAGAGACTGAGACAGGTGTACATTATGGAGGAAATGACTGCACAATTACAATTGAAACAGCTTTTTGTGGCATTTATTTTTTATTTTATTAAGTTACCTTTCTTTTCCTTCTTAAGAACTGATTAAGTGGGCTAAGTGAAAATGTTGGAAGCGCTTTGTTGTCAAGGAAGGATCAAGATTGTATGTGATCAGTGTTTTATTTGGATACTTGGAAATTAGTTATTACTCCTTCCACCACTGTATGTACAGTAAGCCACAAAGCAGTGCACTGCTGTCTTCAGCTGCTCGGCAGAGTTTGAACGTAGAACTAGGACGCCCCCTGTGTTTGGTACTTGGTCATGACAAGGGCTCACCCCTTATACACAATGCAGTACAGTATATATATATATATATATATATATATATATATATATATATATATATATATATATATATATATATGACTAAAGCAGTTTTCAGTTTGATTTACATCATAAGCTCCCAACATGTTTCATGTACAGTTGGAGTAAATGCAACTTACTGATAACCACAGTAGCCACCTTTTCCTAAGTCTTTTACTGATATTTATAAATGTATCCCTACAGTTTATGATAGATTGTACTGTTGTCTTGGTTGTGAAATACCTGTAAGGACCCCATGATCCCTTACTTACCCACTACTAACCCAAACTGGTCAGTCAGCTCATCTCCTTCTGGCGACAACAGCTGAAGCATTTCCGTGTTTGGATTTGAGAGGTTGACGTCACAGGAGTGACAGAAATCCCACAATGCACCGGTCCTTTTCACCTCAGCTGAAGTGAACTACATTACATCTGAGAGTGAATAACTTTCAACATATCGCTTCATTTCCTCTGATATATCCGAGAAGTGTTGTTCCTGTTGGGCGTCTGTGTGCTGATATTCTGGGACTGGCTCGCTCTTGTATGTATGCTGTCTGTTGTGAATATGATGGGATTAGCCACTAGCTAAATTAGCTAACGCTGTCATGAGCTAGCTAGATACAAACATGACTATAAATAAATAAACAAGGTATTTGATGACATTTAGTTAATTTCGAACAAGGGGCTTTAAAAATATCTTTCATTGTTCTTTAACTGGTTGAAAGTTAGTTGTGCCGTAACGAATTTAACGGCTAGTTAACCTGCTTTTCCTCCAGATCTAGCATTGGGTTTGATAGAAGAGTTTGATATAACACTGAATAAATGAGACACTGGAAGGGTTATTTAGTTTATAACAAATAATTAAAGGGGAATTTTACAAGGAAGGATTAACTGTTTGACAGATATCTTTTAAAAGTGCTTTGAGATATGTGCAATACTACTTTGTATAAACAACATGCAAGATTTTTTACAGGATTTACATTTGTATTTTCATGATACTACTTAATCTTTTCTAACCCTACAAGCACAAACAATCAAAAAGCAACTGCATTTACAAAAACAGCATTTCAATTGAAAGGGGCACTATGTAGTTATGAGGAAGAAATTCAACCTCAAAATCTGGGTAATAATACAAACTCAGCAATAAGTCTTTTTTCCCCATTACTTAATGAACAAGCTGTTCTCAGAGGAAAAATAGGTCCCCAGAACACTATTAGGCTAGAAATGTGGCAGGGTCCGCCACATATAAGCAAAGTCAAACAGTATGAAATTGTGCAAGTTTGTTTATTCAGTCATGAAAACAAAGAGTTTGTTTATTTAGATTGTTTTAGAAATCAGTCTCTTCTGATTAAAATTTATTTCCCAAAACGGCATACTGCACCTTTGAGCTGATGAAATCATTGTTTTGTGTGTTTGATAGGTCTCCAGCCTCCCAGCCTCTGGCTTTGGGATCAGGATCTCAGCGTAGGATGGATCCAGAATATGAACATCGCCTACTCCGCCAAATCAACATTCAAAATGACAACTTGAGCCCTGTTGTGAGTCACTTCTTACTTTACTAAGTGCCCTTATAAAGTATATGTTGTATTTGTACATCAACACTGAACTTGTGGTATGTCAAGTTAGATTATACTGATCAAAAAAGTGCCCAAACTTCCTTTCATTCGTAAATAAGTATACATATACTTCATCATTTTTGCAGAAACTGCATGGTCGGACACCAACCGCCTCCCCGTTGTCTTCACCCAGTAAACTTGGAGACAGATTCATTCCGACCAGAGCAGGAGCAAACTGGAATATCAACTTCCACAGGATCAATGTATGAACATTTTGTGGTAAATTTATTGAGGTGTTTGTGTGTTACTTAGGTATTGTTTGGTTGAAGTTGATTACTGTTTGAAGAAAGTTTGTGTCTTTTAATCAATAACAATATCTTTTTATATTAAGGAAAATGAAAAGTCGCCAAGTCAGAACAGAAAAACAAAGGATGCTTCTTCTGATAATATCAAAGGTAAATACATTTCTTAAATGCATACGTACACAAATACATTTCTTAGTATCTTAGCTAAGTATGCACCTAGCATTGTGGTTTTGTGTTGTGGTATAAAATGATATTCTTGCACATGTAGCAGATGGGCTGGCCTACTCTGCTTTGCTGAAGAATGAGCTCCTGGGAGCAGGAATAGAAAAGATCCAGGACCCCCAGACAGAGGACAGGCGTCTACAGCCATCAACCCCAGAGAAGAGAAGTCTATTCAGTGTATGAGCATTTCATCTTATATTCCTTAAATAAAGTGAAAGCAAATTGATCATACAGTGTAAGAACAGACACGCATACAATATGCTCTCTGAGTGGGGGAAGAAAACAAAATGAGAGAGTAGAACATCACTATTCAGTCAGTGTACAGTTTTTCTTCAGTGGTTTATGTTATTTTAATGAAGCTGGTAGAGAATATGACGGTATCTGTCCCTGTGTGATCTTTGCAGTATTCACTCAATACCAAAAGTTCGTCACCGGACAATGGCACCAACATCTCCCCCTACTCTCTCTCACCTGTCAGCAACAAAAGGTAGACGCAGCATTTTGTTTTTAGATCTCCACTGCAAACAAACCAAACTGAACATTTTGGCATCAGGGTTTCATAATGTCCAACTTTTTTTCGCAGTCAGAAATTGCTGCGTTCACCAAGAAAGCCAACTCGCAAGATCTCAAAGATCCCCTTTAAAGTCCTGGATGCTCCGGAGCTGCAGGATGACTTCTACCTCAACTTGGTGGACTGGTCGTCTCTCAATGTCCTCAGTGTCGGGCTGGGAACATGTGTTTACCTGTGGAGTGCCTGTACCAGCCAGGTACTGCAGAGTGTCTACACAACTCATTTTTGAAAATAGAAAATTTGAATTTGAATTGTTTGATGCGATTGAATTGTCTTTTCCTCAGGTGACAAGGTTGTGTGATTTATCAGTAGAGGGAGACTCAGTCACATCAGTTGGGTGGTCCGAAAGGGTAAGTACACACAGCTTACTGCCTTCCGGAAACTGTCACGGACGTTTGGTGCAGTTTGTCTTTTGTACTGAGAGGATTCTTTGTGTTTTTAGGGTAACCTGGTGGCAGTGGGGACTCACAAAGGCTATGTTCAGATCTGGGACGCTGGTGCTGGGAAGAAACTCTTTGCCCTGGAAGGACACACAGCTAGAGTTGGTGAGAACATTTGCCTAACAAGAATGATGAAGTCACAATGAAAACAACTGAAGAAGATAACTAGAAATGGTCAGCATTAAGATGAGGGTTGATAATGCTTGGAGTTTTTGATAGTTGTCTCCTGACAGAAATTATGGATTTTAGTCAAATGTTGAATGTCAAACAATCAAACTTTTTTGTGTCTGCAGGAGCATTAGCATGGAACGCAGACCAGTTGTCGTCGGGAAGCCGTGATCGTATGATTCTTCAGAGAGATGTGAGGACCCCTCCACTCCAGTCAGAGAGACGGCTGCAGGGACACAGACAGGAAGTGTGTGGCTTAAAGTGGAGCACTGACCATCAGCTGCTCGCTTCTGGTGGCAACGACAACAAAGTACGGTTGTTGTTTTTGTTTATAAACCTGCCTCTATCTTTCTGTATTTACTCATTGTATTTATTGATGTTGTTATTTGTCACCTCAGCTGCTGGTTTGGAACCACTCCTCACTGAGCCCAGTGCAAACATACATGGATCACCTGGCTGCGGTGAAAGCCATCGCCTGGTCCCCCCACCAGCACGGCCTGCTGGCCTCGGGGGGCGGCACTGCTGACCGCTGTATCCGGTTTTGGAACACGCTGACCTCGCAGCCACTGCAGTGTATGGACACCGGCTCTCAGGTGTGCAACCTGGCCTGGTCCAAACATGCTAATGAGCTGGTAAGTGACTCCAGATAAAGACGATGCACAGTTGTATAACTTGGATTGAGAATAAGGTGCTACATTGCTTATTTCTGAGCGTCAACACACTGCTTGATGATGTGACGATGTAGAAGAGCTACAGTAAATAGGGTGAAAACATTTGATTTACTTAATGTTTTACATTTGTACTTAATTTATATCAGTTGGTAGAGCTTTCTCAATTTGAAATTAGTCTCTGTATCATGATCAGTCCAATTTGGTGACACTACCTATTCCTAAACCTATATCCACTACAATTCACGCAAACAACTCCAAGGAGGTTTATACCCTTAACAACATTTTAAATCCACATTAATTGTGATAAATTGGCACATCCATAACTCAAGAGTGTTTGGAAGCCTCTAGCTAGTCCCAGTGTTTCTCAGGATTAAGACACCATATGGCGTGCTGTGTTTTTTGTAAATAATCCTCTAATGAGGCAGAGCAAGGCCTTTGCGCTGTTTCTATATTTAATTGTGAGAAATGCACCTGTTAGCACTTGGAGAAGTGTTGCCTGTTCCCTTTTTAGATGTTAGGCACACAATGTAAAATATGCATTGGGAGACCAACAACTTTCTGTTTGCAGTGATAACATAAATGTGTCTAAAAGAACTGACCTGCATAAAGCTTCACCTTTAATCACAATATTGCCTCTTTTTGCAGGTGAGCACTCATGGCTATTCTCAGAACCAGATCTTGGTGTGGAAATATCCAGCTCTCACTCAGGTTGCCAAACTCACAGGACACTCCTACAGAGTGCTCTACCTGGTCAGTTTCTTTCTCATGAGAATGTGATCTTGCTGTTCTTCATGTTCAGCTGCTACTTTTTGCAACATCTGGCAGATTCATGATTTTATCACTATTTTAGGCCATGTCCCCCGATGGTGAGGCGATAGTGACGGGAGCTGGAGATGAGACCCTACGCTTTTGGAACGTATTCAGTAAAACTAGGTCAACAAAGGTGAGAAAGCACTTTTTGGGAACAGCATTCAGTAATTACAGACTCCCTCATAATCTGCATCACCATTAACTAAGTTTCTTTCTTTCAGGAATCTGTATCAGTTTTAAATCTCTTCACCAGGATACGGTAACTTTAAGCAACTATTAAAACTCTAAAACTCTATTTTGAGTGGATTCTGGCGTCACCACTGGATCGCTCATCAACATGGTGCTATGGGACAAACAGTACAAGCTGAGACATCTTGTGACATGTTATCACAGAGGAACTCGCAGTGAGAGCAACGGAGCAATTTTTTTTTTCATGCTAACAATTGTTTGGGAAATTCTTTTTGAATTGTGCTCTCATTATGAATGTAGTCATTTATTTTACTCTTCAAAAAATGTATAAATGGATTGAAGAAATCACAGGCCTTACTTAAAAATATTGCGATACTTTTTTCATTGTTGTGGAATAATGTGGAGAGAGCATTTTTAGTTTTTGTTTAACTCAGGTCTTGTTTATTTAATGCCACAGTGGCTTTGATGGAGAAAAAAATGCCATTACATATTTTGACTAAAACATAAGACATAATCACCTAATAAGGCCTTTACAGTATGAGCACCATGCTTACTGTCATCCTAGAGTGCTAAGGTTGAGAGTGGTTGGCTGAAATAATGCAGTTTTGCTCCTGTGGACAGAGTCTAATGCTGTGCATCTAGACATATACTACATGGTTGATTCTTTGTAGTAAAGGTGGAAATAAAAGATTATGGAACTGAAGGACTTGTGTGTTTTTTAAATGCTGTGCCTGTATCTAATCCAGAAATGGGATAAAATAGTGGATAGTAGTTTATTAATAATAATAATAATAATAGTGTTTTAACTTTTAGTATCACAGAATAAACAATCAAGTGAAACAATAAAATGTCACAATATCCGTAACTAATTTTGAGTAGTGTATGTAAATGGTATTGTCACACGGCTGTGAAGAACAAAAACAGACTGTCCAGAATTACATGGCCAGTAGAAAGAGTTAAAACAACTGGGATGTATACAGTATATATGAAACGCAGGCAAAACGAAAGAGAGATTGTCTGTCATCCTGTTCATCCCCTTTTAAAAGTAGTAATAAGACCACCCTCGAGAAGACCAAAACCAAGAACATTTACATAAAGTCTTTGCTGAATTTGTAAACATCATTCATACTGAAACCATGTTCATTATTGTCTGTACTGTGCATGATGTGTTATTTATTATTGTGTGTATTGTGAGTTACTAGAATCCTCCTGTGAAGCTGAAGGCAAATTTCCACATTTGTGGACAATAAAGATTATTATTATTATACGCATTGCAAATACCACTACAATTTAGTTGCACTTTTGTCGTTATTGTTTTAGATTAGACTTTGTATGTAGGCTACTGCATCTTAAAATTACATTTTTGAGATTTGTATGAAGTGTATGCTGCACATTCATGTGAATATGTATGTTGTCAGCAAAATTGTCCTTTGCAGTGTTGATTTATCATGCTTGAATTGTGTTTATCCTTCCATTAAATTCAATATCATGTCGTTTAATTGACTTTACAGATTCTGTGGTCAATAATTTGACTTTTTAAAATTATTTTTTATGATTAATGCCAATGGGAGAGTGCATACACAACACTAGTGATATAGGATTATTTGAAAAATGAGAAAAAAATGCTAACTAAAGTTGAATCAACTTTTATATAATGTATATTTAATCCGTGCATATTTGTGATGCCAGACTCATTCAGTTGTTGTCCAGAGTTAACCGTCTGTTTTGATCATGAGGGGTTTATACTGTGTATCCATGACAACAAACGGCTCCAACCAGCGGCGGCGCTGCCTCAACGGATATCCTAACCGGAAATACAGTGAATGGGCGGGAGGTTGAAAGTTTGAGAATTGCAGATGAAAAAAATAAAAAAATCTATTACCAACTAATGTGAATTAAAGTAAAGACGCATCTTCTACAAGACTAGAGTAAGTTCATGGAGTACAATAAGCGAACTTAGCGTTAGCAAACTGTGCTAGCTAACGGACAAAAACAGCCTCTTGTTGTTGCTAGCTAGCTCGCTCGTTACAAGCAAGTTGTTTACTTTCTGCCGTCTGTCAGGATGGCGGACAGAAATCTTGTCCAGGAGTTAAAACGTTGGGCGACAGAGGAGTTCAGTCTGCCTCCGGACAGCCTGCCAAATGACGGCTATTTTAAAACGTGAGTACCTTTCCCTCATTAGAAGTCACTTGATTCCTACTTTACAGCGTTGACCAAGCGTGATCATTTGTTTTCTAGGCTCTGTGTTGGGTCAGGGAAGTCGATATGGAAATATGTCATCCAACACGTTTTCCAACAAAGGTTAGTCGTAACTCTACCTTCCTGGTCTGTCATTTATCAATGGTCAGAGTACTGCTGATTTCTTGCATGTCATCCCAGAGCTCCAAATAAAGAGCGTCATGGCAACTGATGAATGGGTCACTCAGTGACTTCACTAATGGATTACAGCTTCTTGACGGTTTCTCTGTTTTCACAGGAACGTGAGGGTCATGCGTGGGAATCTCCAGTGGTATCCTTTCATGCCCTGATTTCAAAGGATTTCAAACCCACCAGTGTCTTTATACTATAATAATGTCAACTTCATTTGTGCATTTTAGTCATTTATTTGCTCTTGTAAATTTCATCGAGAGATCACCTGGGCAGTAGAGAGTCAGTAAAACATATTGCTGGAGAATGCATAGATTGTTTTCTGGAGGAGCACTGGTGGATCCTGCTCCAAAACTGGCTGATTATCAGAGGCCGATATTCAGCATTTTCCCTATTATCTGTGTTTCTTTTGTCCAGTTGCCGAAAAAATAAGTGGATTTACAATGCACTACTTTGGGTTGTCTCATGTAATGTCCCGCCCACAACAATATCTGATTGGTGACCTGTCACAGGTAATAGCTTATTAGCACTGAATAATGTGTATCTGCAAAGTAACTAGTAACTAAAGTTATCAAATAAATGTTGTGGAGTGGAAGTATTAAGTAGCAGAAAGTGGAAATACTGAATTAAAGTACGTCAAAATTGTACTTAAGTACAGTGCTTGAGTAAATTGTAGTTGGTCTCATTCCATCACTGGTTATTCTCAGCTTTGACGATATGATTTTTATTTTTAACTGTAAATGAATACCGGGTTCAATTATCAGTTATCGGTCTCCTTGTTTACTTATAATTTGTATCGGAGTCGCCTCTGGAAAAAAAAAAATCAGTCGACCCCTACCCTCCATAATTGCCTACTGTGCTGTCTCATAAAACCCCCCAAAATAAGTACAAACAATTTCCTTGACGTTATGGCTTCAAGGTACAAAGTGCTACAAGATAAAGAGGTAGGCTACAACTTGTTTTCTTTCCTTTCCTTGCTGTTCAATTCTGTTTCCTAATTACCTGCTGGGTGTGATACTTGAATAATCTTGATGATACACAATGTGGAGTTTTCAGTGAGAAAGCCACTCATAAAATGAAGTGTATTTTTAATCTGCTGGTGTTTTGTCATGCTCAGTTGAAGCAGGCTGAGGGCCAGAGCGAGGCCGCTAAACAGAGAGAGCTACAGAGGAAGATAGAGCAGCTGAGAGCTGAGATCAGTCACCTGGACTCTCAGATCAGTGGTACAGAGGAACAGTTGGCTACACAAGGTAAGTGTCACATACAGTAAGGGCTGGGTATCTGATCAGACCACGTTAGTCCTTCAGCAGTTGCTGTGGTCAGAAGGCAGACAGCTGGCTCATATGCTGGTGTTTGATTTGCTTCCATTTTTTGATATTTAAAGTGATATCTTGCACCCACATTTTTTACTGTTTACTAACAGAGCAGTCCATCAGCCATAGCTGGGCACAGGTGGAGGACAGCCAGCGCAGAGAGCTGCTCCTTCAGGCCTTCAGGCAGCGCTGCGTCTTGGACCGTAAGGTGCTCTCTGATGACACGCAAAAGATCAGTGGGCACTGCAAGACACTGGAACAAATCGCCAGGTAAGCCAAAACATTGAGAGTTAAAAATAAAACTGAACAAAGAGGGATAATTAATACATGCATACTAATCATTTATTAAGCAACTAAGGACTGTGTTGTGTATTGCAGGAAAGCCGAGATTGAAGTGCTGTTTGACCATAAGCCTTCTGGTGGCAGTGATGGTGATGGCCTCAACTGCAAAGCTGCAGCAGAGGCACAGGTCCTGGTAAGCACTGCCTAAATCTGCTCTGTATTTTACTGAGATGAGATTGTCTGGCATATGCACTGTTGGTGTATTGCTGTTATCCCAAGATAACATCCTCAAATGTCTTGTTTTGTCCACAGCCCAAAGATATCAAGTTAACTGTCTTAGAAGAGTGAAGAAACCGGAAAATATTCACATTTAGGGAGCTAGAATCAGAGAGTTTTGTCTTTTATATTTCTTGCAAAAGTTATCTAAACCTATTATCAAAATAGTTTGCGATTCATTTAATAGTTGACAACTAATCTATTTAAAGTTTCAGCTCTACGCACAGTTTGTGTCCGAAATCACTCTCTATTTCCCTTTGTTTACCCTCCGTCATCTTATTTTAGTGTCTGGTTTCTGAGTGAGACATTCATGCAATTTATGGAGAAATCTGAAATTCTCAAAGTGGAACAAAAACCAAGTGTCCATGATGTGCACACACACACACTTTCTGCTAACAAATTTCCAATCCAATGCTCTGCAGTTATGTGAATCTACATCTGTGAATGGTAAAGATTAAACGTCTATAGAGTAAACTACTGACTATATAAAGTATTATATAGGGAGTGATTTCAGAGACGCAACTTAAACTGGAATTTACAATTCCATCTTATGTTGGAAACAGCAATTGATTCTGTTATGCAATGCCATCTTGAAAATAATTTTGTAGTACTACAGCTGGTGGAGACGCACATTTATTTGATGTCCTTTGGCGACCTGTTAAAAAAACGAAAATAGGACAGTTGATCAGCAATTATTTGCACATATCTGAGTAATGTAGACCAAGATGCCCGTAATACCTCAGCTGCTGACCGAAGGAAGTCATCCATTTTTGTAATTTTTTTCCTGTTAGCGCGAAGTGAGAGAGCTGTGTGATGACAGGGTCCACTTCTATCAGTCTTTACAAGAGAGTGAACTGAAGACTTCTCGTTCTGCAGCCAAACAGTAAGGACTAGTGAATCCAGTATTTCAGAAATCAACAAAATACTGTCTATGAGATATTATCAACTTCTTCTTTCTTGAATTAATCTCTTCTCTTTTTGTTTCCTCTCAGTATGACTCGTGAACAAAGGACTGCCGTGTTTCAGTACTGGCTGAGTGCTGTGGAGGTTGGTGTATTTTGGCCAAATCTCACTTGATGTTTTAGTACTTTTGTATGTGCTGTTGAATGAACATGTTGTTACTTGTCATCTCATTAGAACATGCTGGGTTGTTATCCACCAAACCACGTCCTCTCGGCGTTGGAGTATTTAGCATCCAGAGAGCAGAAGGAACTAGAGCAGAAACTCTCCTCTCTAGATGTGACACGGGATGTGACAGCTCTACGGTAAACTTCAACATTATTATAGTGTTCTCTCTTCGTTTAAGACTATAAAGTAAGTATTCATCTAGCATTTTAATTACAGGTTCCGCTATGAAAACGATCATCTACTGGACATGTCAGCAGAAGAGGATAATGAGTTGCCCTCAGTTAAAACACTCTTAGAGGTGCTAAACATCAACTAACATGACACTATTATATAATAGTCCACAGTGGAAGAAAACATATTAATGTCTTTCCTTTTTATTTGTGGAACTGCACAATTGTTGTTCAAGGCTGCTTGGAAGGAGGTGGAGCAGAGTATGGTGGAACTGGCCCAGACTCGCTCCAGAGTCCAGAAGCTCCAGAACCAGCTGCAGGCCCGCAAGAAGGAGGCTGAGCTTGAGGTGTCTGTTATTGCGGATGAGCTCCACAATGATACCTTAGCACTGTAAGCCGACTCACTGTAAAGTTAATTGATGAGGTTCCCACAAGCGTATTATTCCAGGAATAATGGAACAGGTTTATTTTAAAGATTTAACTTTGTTTTTCCTTTGTTGCTGCCAGTTCAGCTCTAGAGATGGAACTCCAGTGTGTGATGCAGGTGGCGGCCAGGGATCATATTAGAGACTGGTGTATCCAACTTGACCAACATGCCAGAAGTCGACAGGAGGCCCTTAGGAGCCTCCGCAGCCAGTGGCAGAGCATCCTTGACTTCAGACAACTAGTGGTAAGAGCAAATTCACACCCTCTGCCAGTGTCTCTCTTTGATCAGGCATTTTCTACATGCTTCCAAAAAAAACTGTTTTCTGTTGTGACTCTTCAGGTTCTCAGACAGGAGCATATCAGAGGTCTGATTAAGGGGAACTCCATGGCCAAGATGGAGCTGATCCGACTGCACACAGAGGTGTGGATGTTCTCCATCTATAACAATGAAGATTATTTATAAGATTTTGGTTGTGTGGGGAAAGAAGTGTTTTTTTCTCTTTAAACTGAAGGACTTTTCCACAAAAAAAGCAAAATAAACGTCTCTTGAAGATTTCTATGCCTCTGTCTTGTTTCAGTTACAGGAATTTGTCCAGAGCAAACTGGAGCCGCAGTTTGGAGAAGTCACCGCTGCAGCCAACATTCTGAGGAACTCCATTTCCAAGGATGCCAGACAGTTGGGAACGGTTTCTCTTCTTGCACTGGATCGGAGGACTGTTGAAGGGTAAGAGCAAGTTGTCTGACAACTGAGGGGTTAAACCTCATTCAGGTGTGTATGTAACCAATGAAATATTACTTTTTTGTAACAACTAGTTTAAAAACGGTCTTATATTAACATCCAAACTGAGCACTTGAGTACATATTTTATCACCAGTAAAATATACATAGGACAATAAATCAAAACGGGTTACATTGCCTACTCTGACACATTTTCCCTCTCTGTTTTGTTACGTTTCATGATCAATTATAAATTCCCAGAGGGATGTAGATGACAAAAGCAGCGCAGTATAATCTGACAAGAAATTATCAGACTTCATCAGTAGTGCACCTGTGGCTCTAGCAGCAGCAGGCTCTCATTAAGAAAGTGCATCACAAGGAAAAACATTTCAATCACACTTTTGATCAAGTGCTGAACAAAAATAGAGAAGTGACTTTTTTTTCTGTTGTTGCAGAATGCAACGAGTCCCTGCATCGTGGTTGTCCATCCATCGCTTGATGTCCCCGACCTTCAGCAGCTTGTGTCAGAGCCTGGCATTCCCACTGTACAGGGTGAGTCTGGGCATATAATGCATTAATCTGTTCTGCTCAAAGAAACACTACATATGCTTAATGTAGGAATAATGTAGGAGAAAATAATTAACTATTTAACTAACCATAGTTAGTTGAGATGACACAAGTTGTTTTCACAGTATGAATGTTGTACTGTTGTTTTTGACACATCTTTGGAGTCTGCTTGTCATTAAAGAACTGGTGGCTCAGTCACTGACTATAATTTTTCATATAATTTCTCACAATCCAGCATTGTTACGACACGGTAAATGTTTGTATTTAACTTCCATTCATAATGATGTGAAATTTTCCTGTGGAAACTCGTTGCCTTCATATAAAGTTGAACTAATGAAAAATGATATCCATGAAAATCAGTTTTATTGCACATGGGCACAACACCCACAGCCTTGTATTTTCTAGGCTGTTGTGAATTTGCTTTGAAGGGATATCTCTGTCTTACAAACAGTTACTTAATCACACTATGTTCTCTGACTTTGACAGAAAACTAATTTTTCTCCTCCTTTTTACACTCCAGGCTCCAGAGGAGTTGTGTTCCCAGACGCGCTCCCAGCAGCTTGAGTTGCGTTTTCTCCGTCAGTTACTGCAACTTCACTCTGCTACTCTGCAGAAAATACAGAAGGAAGCAGAGCTGCTGCATGCATCTGATCAGAATGGTAATCAGGGGAACTTATCAAGAGTGAAGCTTTTATCATGCTTAAAATTAAGAAGTGCAACATTTGGCTGTACACATGCTCTATACGATACACTCTGTCTCTTAGCTCTGCTGTCCAGAGTTGTGGAGGAGGATCAGAAGCTTCTGAAGGCTCTCATACCAAGAGTCAGAGGCCTCACCCAACGCTGTGCCCAAGGACTTTCTTATGGGGCCCAAGTCAAAACTGCCATCTCCTACTGGTGAGGCACATTTCTGAAGCAGATAACCTGTTGTTAAACAATGCACTAGGTTAACTTCCACCAGGTTAATGGTTTAGATAACATCTGTGTTAAACCTTAATGGAGCCATTATGTACTTGAATGTGACTTACAAGTTATAAACATATGGTGTTATCTTTTTACTACATTTTCATAATGAGATGTTTAAACATCAAAATACTCAAATTTAAGGAGCTCTGCATTACAATTTGTAGCAATTCACATGTTTTAATCACATTTTTATTGGCCATATGAGAGTGGATTGTTACGTGACTTGAAAAACGAGACCTTCCCTGTCTCTGTCAGTTGCCTATCCAAGCTTGTGGATGATTAGTTGAAGTTGTTTAATGCTGCTGGACTGTGGATTTCTTTGTGAAGGACTCAGGTGGGATTTTCCAAGACAACCCAAAGGATGTGACTTTATGCATGTTCTCAAGTGCCTCGTCTCAGGGCCTCGCTCTGCTCAGCTCACAGAGAGCAACAGTAGCTAACGTCCACTAACGTAAACTAACGACCGACTTCCTGCACAATACAGAAGTTGCAAAGGGCCCCTTTAAGCATTTCGCACAGCACTGTGCAGAGTAAAATGTCACAAACGATAACAAGAAGGCCCTGTTTTTTCTCTTTATCTATTGTTACTAGTAAACTCAAGTTTTAACCTTTGATTGCATATCAGTGTTTTCTAAACATTTGTCTCATTTTGGATTTATACTTACAGGATTTAAAGGAAAAGTTTGTCCAAAAATGAAAATCATCTACATGCTGATTGAAAGTTGGGTGAAGTTTCATAGTCAAAAAAACATTTCTGGAGCTTCACAGCAAACCTGCGCTGTAGTATTCTTCTTAACAGCTGAAGCAGATGGGGACTTGTTTTAAAAAAACTGTAAAGAAAAAAAAAATTGCTCCATGTAGTCTGCTGTAACCCAAGTCTCTGTAAGCCCCAAGAGTCCAGATTCATTTGAAAAGATGTATTTTAGAACCACTGCGCCTTGAGGTCTTAAATAATGTCTTTTCAAATCAATTTGGGATCGAGGGGCTTCCAAAGACTTCAATCATGTCGTACAAACTTTATAGAGTCGTTGTACTTTAAACAAGTTCCCGTCTACTACAGTTTAGGAGAACTAAACGACAGAACAAGAAGTTCCAAAAATGTTTTGTGGACTACAGAACCTCACCTGACTTTCCATCAGCCCGGGGGCATGAGTAGATAAGGACTGATTTCCATTTTTGGACGAACTTACCCTTTTAAAGGTCTGGTTATCTGGTTAACCTGTTCTGTTATGTGTGTGTTTGTACATTTAGGTGGGAGAAGCCTGCCCAGCATGTCCTACCTGAGGTCAGTAAAGGAGGACTGACTTATCAACAGTGGCTACAAAGGTGGAAACTTGCTGCCAAAGCCTCTTAGGGGACGCCTTACAGCACCTTTCAATGGCAGATTAACCATACTACAGTCGTTAGTAAATGAAACGATGGCTATAACTAAATCACACTATTGTTTTTCTCACATTGTTCATGCTTGTTACCCCTCTGTGTGTCTAATAAATCATTTTAAATCCACTCATTTGCCCTTGTCTTCCTTGAAATGCGTTGAAAAATAGAGTAAAGTTGCTAAAAAAGCTGCCTCCAGCTCTCTTATTGACCAGGCTGAATCGGTGCTGCATTTTGCACGGAATGAGCACATATCTATCGTTGAGCCCGGTGTCGATCTGTGTCACAATCGGTGCCCAGTCAGTCGTCGATCCTGTACTTGAGGGTACAGTGTGAACTATGAAGCTATCGTTTTGCATGGAGTAACATTGTTCCTTTGTAGCAGAGAAGGGGGAGTGTAGCAATCTGATTCTTGTGAACTCAGCTCCTCCCATCGCTGCGGCTGCGCAGTACAATTTTTCACTCCTCTTTTTTTCAATTTTTCACTCCTACTCTGGCTTCCGGACGCCAAGACAGACCGCTGCCGCCGAATTTAAAGAGACAGGCGATAGTTATTTTAAATACGATAAACGGCAACCATTGTCCCTTAGCTTATTTTCCGACGCTTCTTGCCCGAGCTTGTGTATTTCGATGGCGATGTTTAATCAAAGTCGCGGCGAGTAGCAGCTCGTCTGTCATCACCCTCCACTCTGCTGGCTTTTCCGTCCCTTTGCGCTGTGCCGAGACTGTCCAGCTAGGCAAAGTAGGGTTGCTCGCTGGCAGGCTGGCTTCCCGACCGAGAGGAAGGTTTGTCGGCTAGCCAACAACTGGAGGTAACACCGAAGCTTCCCTCTCAAGTTGTGGTAGTGGCTCTCCGAGCCTCCTGTCGCCGGGGATAATGGCGAAGATTCAGGCACACAGCACGGCGAAGCAAATAAACCAAATTCAAGACAAGCCTTTCGTTATAACACAAAAGCAAGTGCAGCAGCAGCACTTCCAGAAGCTGAAGGTAAGAAGACAACGGACACGACAAGGGAAAAGTCCCTCAGAGTCAGAACCATTTTGTTCGTCGGATCATTGCATTGGATTTGAGGCTTTTCTCTTTCTCCCCTAACGTCGAGAGTAGTGAAAGGATCGGCTGGCTAACGTCAGTTAGCTCGCTGGCCTATTAAAAGTAATTCGTTGCTAAACAGCCGAACATTGACATTTAAGGTTAGATGTGGAAGCTGCGTTTCATTGATGAATGTTACCAGTGACAGTGGAGAGACACAGTTAGTGGTAGTTTCTTATTTACGGTGTCATGAAGAGCTACTGTGAGCAAACGTTAACTCAAACCTCGGTTGTGGGAAGTTCCTCCTTGTTCGTTTTTTCAGCCACCCTGAACAAAGTGGAGGACGTCAGCCAGGCTAGCCAAGAACGGCTATTTCAGTTGATTAGCAGCTTCATTAAACGTTTCTTTGTTTGAATATTATCATGCTGTTTTTGCCAACACGACACTGTTGGCGAGGGACCAGCTGTGACTAAACGTATTGTATAAATTTGTATGTGGGTAGGTGTTGTAAGTGTTCGTGGAGTTATTATCGTCAGTTGACTGGCTAACGCTAGCTTGAACAACCCCTCTATCGTTAGTGTGTTTGTGACAATGCTTTGTGTGAACACATATTTTTTAATCGTTAACCTAACCCAGCTCGGATGTCGTGGATAAAGAAAGCCGAGGTCCAGTGAACAAAAAAGCTGCTCGGTGCTTCTTGTATTCGCCCATTTATTTATTTATTTAGCGGTTACTTGTACAGCCCGTACAGCTAACTAGTGCATTTGTTGATATAGCACTTCAGTTCACAATGAGGAGGGACAAACGTCACCTATTTGTATAACCTGAGGTCCAAAAATGTCCACATGTAGGATGTGAGGAAATTCTGCAAAACAAATATTTTGGTTCGTTAGTGGTAGTACTTGCTATTATATACAATCATGAATCAAATGCAATATAAGTATGTACGTATAGAGAAGCCATTGTCCTGTTGGACAAGTTTTTTGAGAGCTGGGTTTACATCAACAGCACATTAGGATTTTTGTCAAAAAGCTCCTCTATACCTTCAGGTTTGTGCAGCATTGATCATTTTTGTGTTTTTTTCTCTCTCTGTGCTTAGGTTGAAGATGCCTTGTCATATCTGGACCAAGTCAAAATCCGTTTTGCCAACGATCCTGGCATATACAACAAGTTTCTCGACATCATGAAAGAGTTCAAGTCACAGAGGTACTTATGCAAGAAGTTTTAGTAATGCATTTTTAATTTGATGATTTTTAATGCATACTCTTGTGGTACTGAACAGTGGCGCTTGTGTGTCAACTTTGATTACGTTGCAAAAACCCAACCACACATCTTAAGGCATTTATCAATAAGGAGAATATTGCAGATCCTTCTTTCATTACCCAGTTTATATTCTCCTTCTATTCACATTTATTGCATATGTCATCCACACCACTAATGTCTCTGTGTGCCTGTTGTCATGATCAGCATCGACACACCGGGGGTGATCAACCGTGTGTCACAACTCTTCCATGGACACCCAGACCTAGTCTTGGGCTTCAATGCCTTCCTACCACCGGGGTATCGGATAGAAGTCCCCAAGAATGGGGTGGCTTTCCTCCAATCTCCGTTCTCCGCACAGGTGAGACCGCTCTCCACACAGTTGAAGTTGATAAATTCTCAAAACTTGAAGCATTTGACAGGTTCAGCAGGTGGAGCAGATACTGTATGTTTAGGCCCAAAGAATGTTTAAAGTTGTAAGAGAAAACCAGGTCCAGTTGGGTGCTCTGCTTCAAAAATAGGTTAGTTTTCACAGATGTAAATCACAAAATTAATCAAGACATGAGGGAATTTTTTTAAACCACTGGATAGTTGTACTTTCCTGTCTTTGGAGAAACATTTCAACTTTTAAATACTGTTTTAAGATCCCACACATGCCATGCTGAAGTGTACACATTAACTTAGTAGCCAGTTTATTAGGCACACCAAACTAAAACTAATGACTATAAAGTTTCATGCACATCTATTTAAAATATTTTCAGCACAAACCAACATTGCAACTTCCCGAAGATAGGAATTATTGCAGGAATGTTGTATTAAACTGCGTTCATTTTTGCTAATTGTACATATTAAACTGGCAACTGAGTGTATGTTATGTGTATAAAAATGAAATTGCAATGGGTAGGTATCTCTTAAGACAAAAAAAAAGATTGTCTTGCAGAAAACAAATGTAAAAATATGCAGAGATCAGGTTGAGGTTTGTCAGTTTCCACATGCAGTAAGTCAAGGGAACTTTAAGGTGCTCTTTAAGATGTAAAAAAGTCGCACAAAACAACGTTCATAGGTCTTTCTTTGGCAGACCAACATGCCAGACTAAATAAAGGATTTTAATATACTTGTGCTGCATAAAGACATTCCTCTCTGAAAATAAATTTATTGGCTTTTATGTGAAAGGACCAAATGCCAATGTTGTTTTCTTCTGTGTGAGATTTTCTTGTTTTGGAAGTGGAGGGCTTGACGAAGGAATGTGAGGACCAGGGGAGTTGCTGTTTGAGTGCTGTTTGAGATTTGCATTAAAAGTGTTTGACATCCGTTTTGATTTTATAGTATATCGCTGAATATGTTTCAGATGTATATTTAAGTAGTGAAGAAGCCGTACCTGCTGTATTGATTTGACATAAAAGTCATCTTGGACATAAACATTGTGTGATATTACTCAAGTAAGTTAGATGCAATATATGCATGATATTTTCAAAAAGAGTGAAAAAATGTTGTTTTTTTTTGCGACTTGAAGTCTCTTAATTGTAAATTTAAGAGAAAACTTGCTGTTTCAAAAAACCACCTGTATAATGCACTATATTACTGTCAGCCATTTTACTTGAGTGTGAAGAGTATGGATACTAAAATTTAGGGATGATGTTCAGGTTTGGTCAAGTCAATTGACATGGTGCTTTCAGGTTCTTGTAATGAAAATAAAGTGTGAAAATGAATAGGTATAGTTTTAAAATAAGTGATGGACCTACTGTGTTTGGACAATATGTCCTCATTGATTTATTAATGAATTATTAAGTGCTGGGGTTTGATATTGATGTGACAACACTTTGAACGCAGCACAGAGGCTACTTGCTTCTTTGCAGGTGGCAAACATTAATGTGGAACTCTACTTGAACGGGTAACACAAACTCATGCTTCAGCTTTTCAGCTTGCTTTAACTGCATCCGATTGAGTCGGGACATAAAAAAAACATAACGCCTGTTGAGTTCGGGTCAGAATCAGTTACTACACTCTCAGACTCAGGAGGGTAAGGACAGAGAAATGCAGCACTCTTATCTGAAATGGTGTGAAAAGTATGCCTGTGGTACCACGAAAAAATCCAACAATAGAAAGAAAATAGTGTGGTCGATTTAAAGTACAGTATTTTGTGCTCACAATCCCACAATACTATGAAAAAATACCATTGATAAAATATCTTTGTTGTAGTTTTGCTTCATTTTCACCATGTTCCACTTCTAAGACTTTGAACAGATGCAAAAATAACAATGTGGGGATCTTTTCAATGATGTGGATAAATCATGATGAGTCTTAAGTATAAGAAATAACAATTCAGTTCATTATGGAGCCGAGAATGAGTGAACAAGGGAGTGAACATATGCTTGGAGACGGGTAGGGTACATTTTTTTTAGCATTAACATTGCTTACCACCTGGGCTGATATTTACTGCCATTTTTTGTAAACAAAATTTTAATGTAAATAATTCAATTACTTGAATTAATTCACTGCTAACCATCCAGCTAAACTTCTTCCTTCTGTCTTCTAATCTGTCCAGGTGTCCCCAGGGACGCAGGGAAAGAGTCTCACCACCTCTGCAGTGACAACCACCTCAGGTAGTGCCTCTGCCGCCCATATTGAAGCTGGACCTGCCCAGACCACTGAAGTCAAGGCGGCCTCATCAGAGCCCCCAACTTCCTCAACTCCAGCAGGACCTCCAGAGCCTCCCAGCAGGCTGTCTCTTCCCCTTACGAGCAGAGAGAGCCAGAATCAGGCGACCACATCCTCCGTATCCCCACCTGCCTCGGAGACGAGCCCCGTAGAGTTTGACAGTGCCATCAGCTACGTAAACAAGATCAAAAACCGTTTCCTGGACCACCCAGAGATCTACAGAGCCTTCCTAGAGATTCTCCACACGTATCAGGTACTGAAGAGATAAAATATGGTGATTTAAGTAGCTTTTTAGTTGCGTAATACAATATAGGAAATATAGGAATTTTTAGTTACTGAGTTTTCTTGCGTTGCTTCTGTTCTGTTGTTCTGATTTGGACTTCTAGAGTTCTTCGTAGAGGTTAGCAAAACCGAGGTTTCACAGCATTAATATTCTACTGCAAATTTGAGTCCTTAGTAAGCTGCTTTATTTTATTTTAAATTAAACAAAATCATGAAGGTTGTTGTCTAGTGTCATCTTTCCACAGCAGTTTGTTCCTTGGAGGAAAGTGGTGGGGTTTGTGTCTCCTGCATCAAGATGATGTCGAGCAAGGCCAAATAATTTTAACTTGGCTCTGCTTTTTGAAAATTAAGTTTGATCCCTTACCACTGATCACCATTTCCCACCTACTAACCCTCAGAAGGAGCAGCTGGAGGTGAAGGAGAGTCGAGGCAGCCGAGGCAGCAGTGGGATGACAGAAGATGAGGTGTTCTCTAAAGTTGCCAGTCTTTTCAAGGGGCAAGAAGACCTGCTGGCTGAGTTTGGACAATTCTTACCTGATGCCAAGAGATCATTGGTCAGTAAAGATGCAGCAGAAGGAGACAAATAATGTTGAAATTTCTAAAAACATTAAAAATCATAGAGTTTGTTACATCCTGTCTCTGCACACGCACAATACAAATACTCTCTGTTGTGATTTCTTCTTCTTTTCAGTGTGTCAAGATTTTTTTAAAAACTCATCCCGGCTGAATTGCTATTGACATTTTTTATTTCCCGTCAGTCTTTTGACTGTTTGAAGCACAAAACAAGCTATTTTGTTAAGTCAACTGTGACTTTTGGAAATTGTAATTGACATTTTTCACTCCTTTCTGTTACTCTGACACCTTTCCCATGTGCTTTCTCTCGTGTAGTTCACAGGGAGCTCACTGACAGGGGGGAAAGAGACGCTGAAACGGCCGGAGGAAGAGGACACGATAACCAAACAGAACAAAAAGCGGCCCAGGCCCATCCTACTGCAGCACATGTCCCCACTGCTCAAGGTAGTTTCTCTATTTAGATTAACTGCCTCAGGGAATGCGCCATTGCATGTATGCATGTCCTTGATCTCTAAAACAACTCTTTGCATCGTTCTTAAAGCAACAGTTCAAAAGCTCCAACTGCCATTACTTTAATGACTATTTTTTTAAACGCACAGATCATCAAGTATCGATTTCTTTTTTTTTAATAGAAAAAAATGAAGTATTCCTGTACCAAAGATCAGTCCTTTGCTTCAGTTGGCAAACATGGAGTCTTAAGAGAATTCTCCTTCTTTGATAAGGTGAGGCATCATTTTCCATGTTGGATTTCCTTCTTCCTTTCTTCATACTGTTTATTTGACCCACTTGCTTTCTTCTTCCCTTCTTATCTCTATTGCTGTCTTTTACTATGTATTTTTAATCTGTATTTGATAACATCATTGATCGGATTTCCCTGTCACCCTCATCATTCAGGTTCGTCGCCTGTTTAAAAGTCAGGAAGTGTACGAGAACTTCCTGCGCTGCATCGCCTTGTTTAACCAGGAAGTAGTTTCGGGAGCGGAGCTGCTACAGCTTGTCACTCCTTTCCTGGGGTAAGTGGATGGAAAGATAATTGAACTGAGTAAATGTGTGAAATCAGAGACATGGATCCAGTAGCTGCAGGGAGCTGACAGGAGGTTGTAGACGTAATGTCTGGACTTGTAGAGGAGACAGTTTGGTATTACTGCAGAAAAGGGCAACAATTGTTTTAAAACGTTGACATTTATAAAAGGCTTTCAGGACCATTGACGACTATTATGTAAGGGTTATAATGTAGACTTTTATCTACATTACATTCTTATTGGTAGGATTATTCAGATGGGTGACATTTGTTTTTTTGCTCAGCTGTTCTCTTCCTGATTTATCTGTCATTCCTGATTCCATCCATCTCCTTCCAGGAAGTTTCCGGAACTGTACACACAGTTCAAGTCATTTCTGGGGGACAAAGAGCTCTCTCATGCTGTGTCAGGGCTGTCGGATCGCTACATGGAGGGGGGAGGGGGCCGGGAGGTGGATTATGCCTCCTGCAAGCGCCTGGGGTCCAGCTACAGAGCACTGCCCAAGACCTACCAGCAGCCTAAATGCAGCGGACGCACTGCCCTATGCAAGGAGGTACACCCACTTCCATTTTCTAAAAGTATTGTCACTAGATCACTGCACCACTTAAAGGTGCCCTGTGGAGTTGTCTTGTGAACAAAAGTTTATGTTTACACTCAGTGTTACTCACCATTGTGTGCGTATCCTTGACAAGTGTGTTGAATGGATCAGCTTCCTCCATGAAATATTAGCAAAGCAGATTTTTCCTTTGTTTACGTGCTTGCAGTCTTCTTCTCCTTCTTTTCTAGCCTAAATTGTAGTAAAAGATAAAAAGGTGTCTCATAATGAAATATATTCCAATTGATGCTCATTAACTTTTACTTTTGTATCTGTATGTGTGTAGGTGTTGAACGACACCTGGGTGTCATTCCCCTCTTGGTCAGAAGACTCCACGTTTGTCAGCTCGAAGAAGACTCCTTATGAGGAACAGCTGCATCGTTGCGAGGATGAAAGATTTGAGGTACGTACATCCTAACGAGTTTGTTTACACTTCTTGCAGAGCCTGGAGGTTTGTAAACATTACAACTTATTCAATATGTTTTTCAGCTCTTTCTGTCCCTGCTGTCATAAAGAGGTGATAATAAGCTTTAACACATACAGCAATTGCCACTAAACTGTAGCTGATGAGAGCTTTATGTGTGTAACTAGTTGGATGTGGTTCTGGAGACAAACCTGGCAACCATCAGGGTGCTAGAGAGCGTCCAGAAGAAGCTCTCCCGACTTTCACCCGAGGACCAGGACCGATTCAGATTAGACGACTGCCTGGGCGGCACCTCCGAGGTCATCCAACGGCGTGCTGTGTACCGTATCTATGGTGACAAAGCCCCTGAGATCATTGAGGGACTGAAGAGGAGTCCGGCTACCGCTGTGCCTGTGGTGCTCAAGAGGTCTGGACTGTCTTTTCATTTCAAATGTTATTCACAGGAAAAGCGTTTAATTGAAGAAATACAGTGGCTGGATTCTTATGTTTATGATGTAGATGTTCTATCATTACTATTACTGTCAATTAGATATATTCATGTAACTCACAAATTTTCTTTTCAAAATTGTTGTTGTTCTCTTGGTTTGTGGAAGACTTGGGTACACTTATTTGGCAGAGAGTTTGGGGTTCCTCCTCCAAGAAAAGTTTTTCAATAAAAAGATTAATCACTTTGGACCATTTTTATATTTTTGTATTAAAAGTTGGAAAAGCTAGAGCAGAATGAAAACCAACACACTGACAGCTTATTGATAAATCTTGCTAAAGACAGCCACTGGGGACTAACCAGCACCATCAGATCTGGGAAAAGTAATTTAGTTTAGTTTTAGTGGTTTAGGTTGTGCCCAAAACAGCTGGGGTGTTCCACCTCAGCCTTATAATACTCGTGAAAACTCTGCATCGTAAATGTGAAAAGAAAACTGTTGGCCTGCACTTTTAGTTTACATTACCAGCAGGGAGGTTTAACATAAGTGACAGTATGATAGAAATGTTGATTTGCTGACAGTACCAGTAAGGTCCTTGTATCAACAGGCAGTGATCTTTGTACGTCCTGCCAACAAAGTCGAACCATTCCAGCAACAGAAAAAACTGTGTTTTTAAAGTGTTTGTGATTTCAGTGTACTGTCCTTAGGCACTTGGAAATGTGTGTTTTTAAACTTGGCAGGCTTCCACATTTAGAATGATTTCTGAAAAATGGACGTGTTCTCTTGCACAGATTCTCACAATCAAAGTCCCTGACAGACATGTTAACATAATGGATGTAAAGAAGTGGTTTGTTTTGCGAAGTGTCTACATTTAAGGTGTGTCTTCATTTTGCAGGTTGAAAGCCAAGGAGGAGGAGTGGAGAGAGGCCCAGCAGGGTTTTAATAAGATATGGAGGGAGCAGTACGAGAAGGCTTACTTGAAGTCCCTCGACCACCAAGGAGTCAACTTCAAACAGAATGACATGAAGGCCCTGAGGTCGAAGAGTCTTCTCAATGAGATCGAGAGTGTCTATGATGAGGTATAAACATTCTTCCTGTCTTCCAACACCAGAGCTTTCATAATTAGGTGTTGAGTATCAGAGCCATATTGTAGGCTGGACATAATAAAACACTGTTTATTATATTTTAGAGTGCTACTGATCTACTAAACTCCTCTTTTTAACTTGGAATATGACCCCTTTCAACCCTAGAGCCAACCGAACAAAACGAAATGGAAAAAGTTTCAAAGAAATCACTTAATCCTGGTGGTCTTTGTGTGTTGATTGTGTGACTTTACACCCAGCATTTATCATTTAAATCATATTTACATTTATTTAAGAAAGTTTGTCCTTTTTTTCTTGTTTTCTGCTTTTGTTATTTGAGTTTAACAGTTCAGTCGTGACATTGATGAAATAATCTGAACTCCGGGGCCTTTATTGCCTGGCCTGTATCAACAGATTGAGTTGCTCATTTGCCCTGAATTGATAGAAGTTTAAACTTTCTTTGGTCCTGAGAATCTCCAGAGCCTCTCATTAGTGTTCACTTCAACGTTGGGCCAAGTTCATTCTTGACCTTGGAAACGTTATTTGACACAAGTTGACAATACAATCTCAACTCAGCACTCAACCACAATAATCAGCTGGAATCATAGGAGGTTTGAATATTATGTGCAGTTCATAATTATACTCAATCTGCTGAGGATCATAAAAACTCCAGAACAAGCAAGCAATTGGACCTTGAGTTGATATTGTTTTGTATTTTCCTTGTATGTTGTTTTTCTGTAGACCTTGGGTATTGCTTTTTGTTACAGGAAAACTTTGTAGTTGTGAGGGAATTGATCATTTCCCCCCTTAAATTTCATGTAGCATGATTTAATTGTTTGAGGTCAATGAAACCTATTAAATGGGAACTTTGTAGATTTTCAACCAGCTTGTGTGTGTAGTAGTATATGCAAATGAACAATGGGGAACTTTTTTCCATTTTCCCTGAACCCCAGAGCCCCCCCACTCTTGTTTGCAAAAGTCTGCCAAATTATACAAATGGGTCATCTGTCAGATTTAAGGGCTGTTCTGCATTTTTGTATGCCTGCTTCCACAGACTGAGTGTGGCCGTGTTTCCGTAAAGCATTTTATGCGCATTTTGAAGAATATCACATTAGTAATATTATGGAAAATGCAAAATTCGAAAAAAGTTTCGAGGCTCACATGACTGAGCAGCTGTTTCTGCTGTTTGCTGCGTGCATTATAATCATTGCATTTCTACGTTGTCTCTGGATAGCATGCAACATGTTGGACATGCCTATGCTAGCTGACATGCAAGAACAATTACAACTTGCCCTCGAAGGCAATTTCTGAAGACCTCTCTACACAATTCAGACACAAGGCAACTCATAGTGCTTTAGTCTCCTTGTTTGTTTGCCTCTAGCTTCTACTTCCAGATCCGCACATTGTGTAGCCTACACTGCGTCATCCTCCGACGAAATTACGTCTTACGCAGCCTAGTTAATTAGCTCAAAACAGTTTATGGAAACGTACCAGATTCACTTTTTTTTTTGCAAAGTTCGCTTAGAAATAAAATATGCTTATAATACTCTATCTATATGATCTAGTTAGAGAAGCTCCTACCAAACTCTGATCAAACTGTCTAAAGACCACAAACTGCCTATTTCTCTTGCCTAAAATGCTCTCAGAAACATATTGTTTATTGTACTTTGAGGCAAACCAAAGCCCTGCCCAACTCTCATTACATCACCCATTAGTGGGAGTGTTTATTGGTCTAGTATGAAGCAGTGCATTCTGGTTGTTGAAGGCTTTTGACCCTTTGAGAGAAAGCAAGACCACAGCCCTTTTTCTGTTTTCTCGGATCACGTAGCCCCAGTTTAAAAATGTTTTTGTCTTTCTACTGCTTAGGCAGCCAAGTTTTTGCAAGGGGCATCTTTCCAGCGGTGATGTACTTCTTGAGTGATTTGTCACAGCGTGTCTTTTTGTTGCCTGCATTAATCCGTGTTTTTCTGTGTATCTCAGCGTCAGGAGCAGAGCACAGAAGAGGGTGGAGTTGGCCAGCAAAGTCGTAACGGCTCTGGTGCGGCCTCATCCAGCGAGCCTCACATGTTGTTCACATATGAGGACAAACAGATCCTGGAGGATGCCGCCTCGCTCATCATCTACCACGTCAAACGCCAGCCAACCATCCACAAAGACGACAAGGACCACATCAAGCGCATCATCCAGCACTTTGTCCCCGACCTGTTCTTCTCCCGCCGCGGGGAGCTCAGTGATACTGAAGATTGGACAGATGAGGAGGCTGAGCCTGAGGAGGGTGGAGAGAGAGGAGCAGCAGGAGGAGTTGGAGGAGCAGCAGCAGCAGTAGCAGCGGGAGGAGGAGGAAATGGTAATTCTAATAATGCATCAGGAGCAGCAGCAGCTACAGGTAGTCAGTCTCAACCCCAGCCTTCCCAGTCACAGTCTCAGGCCCAGTCCCAACCCCAGCAGCAGCAGCTCAACGGGGAGTCCAGGAGGAGGCGCTGCAGCCCCTCCCAACCTGCAGACACAGAGGCCTCCACCACCTCCAGTAGCATGAGCCAGCCTGGAGGGACCGCCTCATCCACCCCTGGATCTACACCTATGGAGACGGGCTCAGGTGCAACTGGGGAGAAGGTGGACCTGCGTGACCCTGAAGCAGAGCACCAGAAGGACCTGGACGGCGTCTACAACCTTTTCTTTGTCAACAACAACTGGTATTTCTTCCTGCGGCTGCACCAGACCCTGTGTTCGCGGCTGCTGCGGGTTTACCGACAGGCAGAACGTCAGTTGCTGGAGCACCGAGCAGAGCAGAGCAGGGAGAGGCTGCTCATGGCAGAGGGACGGAGAGAAAAAGCATGTGACCTCGCCATGGAGCTCCGCCTCAAACAGCCAAGTAAGTTCAGCTACTGGTCAGTTCTGCGAGTGTTTATAATTGTTTATAATTCAAGTAGGTTCAGCCAGCTGTCACATCTGGCTCAACATGGACAAATAATCTCAGTGTACGAGGTTTTGTTTTTAGATCCTTCAACTATAATCAAGAGGTGTTGATGAGGTAATTAGTCTTAATTAATAAGCACTGAATCACAAAGTGAACTTAAGTCACACTGTTTCTGATGCCAGTTCACCCACATGAGGCCAGGATTCAGTGTTTAGTCAGTCAGCCTACATAATGAAAGGAAACGCATGTTTCAAAAGTATTCCAGATGTGTTGAGAGACTGATGCTGTTCTTTTGTTTTCCTTGCCTGCATTTAAAACGGCATGATGTTGAAGATTTCAAAAAGTCAAGAATCTAAATAAGGGACATACTGTTCAGTGGGTTTTTATTGGACTCAATCTGGTGGGAAGCACAGTGTAGTGTTGTATGATTTTGTTTTATTTGAGCAGGAATCTGAAGATCAGCATCAAGGCCATTCAGAGCATTTTTAAAAATGTGTTTTTATGGTGTAAAAAGCTTGTTGTATTTTGGATAATTGCTTTAGACTAGCCTATTAGACACTGAATCTTACTGTAGGGCTGCAACTAACAATTCTTCTCAATATTGATTAATCTGCCCTTCATCTTTCAATTAATCATGTGGACATAAAATGGTGAAAAGTGCAATCACAATATTGTTAAGCACAAGGTTACGTCATTGGATGTCTTGTTCAGTCCTACCAACTAGAGCCCGACCAATTCTGAATTTCTGGGGCTGGTGTCGTAACCCACATTGGGGTGTAAAAAGATTTCAGGTATCGATATATCAGCAGATATTTTAAGACCAAGGGGAAAGCAGCAAACTGTCACTTTTGAGAACCTTAGAACCATCAAATGTTTGGCGTTTCTGCTTAAATGAGATAAATCTATTATAAAATGGATCGACTAATTGTTGCAGCTCGATCGCAGAGGAGCACAAATGCATATCAGGCAACAGTTTGAACTAATTATATCAACTCTATCACTCTTTGTTAAAGAGCTGATTTTAGTTCAAAACTGCATTCGAACTTTAGTATTTTTCTTCTTCCTGGAGGAAAAGACGGGGTGTCCAAATCCTGCTCTGTCCCTCCTGATACAACACATCCACTCTGACACTCGATCCACACAGATGATTTTAAAAGATATAATATGCAACATGTGCAAAGAAAAATGTCTAAAAGTGACCAGACCTTTGTTCTATATGTTATTGACTTGTGTGAAATTCTAATTTTATTCAAGGTGACAGTGTGTTTCATTTGGTCGCCTGTGGCTGTAACTTCAGGGTAAATGTCAGATGATGCCTCAAAGAGTGAGGAAGGAAGATGGTGAATGTGACTGAACATAACATAAAACTTTGATGCATTACCTCATCCATGAACCTGGTTTTTGCCTGAGCCGCCACATAAATTTTCATCTGCAACGGTGGTTGTTTAACAGTGTCTCCCATGATCCCAAGCTGCTTCAGAAGATCATCAAACTTGTGGCAGCAATAAATACTTTGCGTTTATTGACATCACAACGAGCGGCTGTTGTAACAGGTGTGACATCCTTTTGTTTCCACAGGTGAGGTGGAGTTAGAGGAGTACTACCCTGCCTTCCTGGATATGGTGCGCAGCCTGCTCGATGGCAACCTGGACTCCACGCAGTATGAAGACACACTGAGAGAGATGTTCACCATCCATGCCTACATCGGCTTCACCATCGACAAAGTCATCCACAACATCATCCGGCAGGTAAGAAAAGTCAACCGTCACCTCATATCAGAGAATAGAGACATGTACAACATGAACGTCGTCACATTCTGACCCACATCGTCTCTCACTTCAGCTGCAGCACCTCGTGAGCGACGAGGTGTGTCTGCAGGTGGTTGATGTTTACCTTGCTGAGAGGAAGAGGGGGGCAGCAGGGGGAAACCTGTCCTCTCAGTGCGTCAGAGCAGCATGGGAGACCAGCTACCAGTGGAAGGCGGAGAGAGTCATGGCTGAGGAGAACTGCTTCAAGGTGAGCAAAGTCCTGCTGGATGTAGGACTGCACTACATATTTGCGAAACTATTTCCTATTGTTAACCTCTACCTTTGCTGAAGTGGAAATATGCTGTTAAAGGTGCACTACGTAGTTTTTTAAGTTTTTAGTTTTTAGTTTTTTTAATCAGAAGAGAAAGATCTTCATTGGCTGTTTTTTTTTTATGCCTAAACAAACTAAATTAACACACCCTTTTGTTTTTCTGACTAAATAAACAAACTGACTTCAAAGGACAACACAGTTTCATGCTGTTTTACTTTGTTTATATTTGGCGGACCCTGCCACCTTTCTATCTTCAAACAGTGTTCTGGGGACCTTAGTTTCCAGTTAGCTGTTCTAACTGGAAACTAAGGTCCCCAGAACACTGTTTGCTCAGTTATGGAAAAAATAAATATTTCTTGGTTTGTGTTATTACCTCATTAATATTGTAAATATTAAAATTCTGAGTTTGAATCCTACAACTACACGTTGCACTTTTAACACTTGTTCAGTAACTTCAGAGGATAGTGAACAGTTCTCTGGACATTAAAACAAAGCTCATCACTCACATTTATTTATGATGGAGTGTATTTTAAGATAATGATCAGAGAGCTGCTTCCTGCTGCACTGAAAGTTAATAATTTCCTTTCAGAACAAGTTTTCTTTATGAGAATGTTGCTACAGTGCTACAGATGTAGTGAGTTACAGTTTGACCTTCAACGTTATGACTAACATTAAACATTTGTTTGCATTCTGTGTCATCAGGTGATGTTTATCCAAAACAAGGGTCATGTGACGATGACCATCGAGCTGCTGGACACTGAGGAGGCTCAGGCTGATGACCCATTAGATGTACAGGTAAACATAAATTCATAAACAACCAAAATGTTTGTTTTCAAATAAACTATATAATAAATGTAAACATTTATTCATCTTATTGGATCAGTTATTAATGCCCTCGCTGTCTTCTCCCTCAGTGCCTGTCGAGCTACATGGAGCAGTTTGTGGGAACAGAGTCCAGTCTGTGTTCACAAGCAGAGGGCTACTTCTTCAAACCTGTTTTTCTGCCCAGGTATAACAATTTATCATGATTATTTCTTACAAAATTTTGACTTTTTTTAATTTTATTAAAGGCTTAAACTTGAAGCTGTGTATATTCACTTCTTCTAGCCACCCATCTCATATGAATAATAAAGCCATTCCAGCTTGTGAGTGTGACTAGTGTTGTAATGATACTGGAATTTCTAACTGTGATACAATACCTTGAAAAATAACAATATTCGATACCATTGGGGGGAAAATGCCACAACAGTTCAGGTTTTTATTAAAAGATAAATATAACAAGGCTTGTTTATTGTGAGTGAAGCAAAAACAGCCTCTGAGTTTATTTACTTCTGGAGGAGGTGGGATTATGAAGGCACTACAGAGGTGCATGTGTCAAGAGAGGAAAGTGAAAAATATGCAGCTGGTACTGGAGTATCAATACTGCAAAAACATGAGTATTGAAACTGCTTTATATATTCATTATTGATTTATTTATCAGTTTGTTGATACTTTTCACAGTGGACAAAATATTCGAAGCATCTAATCCATCATCACCGAAAGAGAGATTGGATTCCTGCAAACTGTCTGCACAAAGTTAGAAGAAAATGCAACGTTTCGTATGACTTAAATGTGGAATTATCAGTGAACTTTGTGCCGACAGTGTGCAGAAGTTAATGACTTGCTATGCATACTTACTTTACTATGCACCTCTTATTAATCGCAAAATAATCCAAATCAATATGACTAAGTGCAATATCCAATTGCACACATTATTTTTATAAAGGTAAAATGTGTCACAAAACAGTGTTTTTAATGAAATTTTGTAGTGCTGCAGAGATGCTCTTGCCTACAAAGCTTGTTTTCCAGATGTAATAAAACATGTTTGTTTGGCAGAGACCAGGAGAAATGCCACATCATCATGATTTTACTAGTTTTTCCATGACAATGAAAATTGTGATGTAAAATGTAATCATCCATAATAGTCATGAATTATATCACAATATCTGTCAAAATAATCGCATTATCACTTTTTGACCATAGTGTGCAGTCCCAGTGGATGTGCGAGTGCATTAGGTTTTCCATTTACGAAAAAAACAAACATCTGCCTTAGATGTATAGTAATATGTACAACGGAGGGAATATGGAGCAAAATACCAAATCAATTTAGGCAGAGTACCACCCACAGGTAGGAACAGCAGATGTGACTAAGAACATGGAAATATTGAAAGTTTATTTTCTAGTTAAGTTTTTTTTCTTCTTATCGTTTTCTTTTTCTGTCTTGGCGTAGTTCTCACCTTTACCTTCTTTTGAGCCAGGAAAAATCCTGTTACATTGCAGGATTTGACTAAGAGCCTGGAAAAGTTTCAGTTCAAACAAGTCATTCAGTTGTTCTCAAAATAATCCAGTCAACATGCTAAGGTCTAATAAATGTGTCTCTTCTAGGAACCTGCGTCGTTTCCGTCGCTGGCAGGTGCGGCAGGTGGAGGCGATGCGCTGCAGGAGAGAGTGGCACCGCCAGCTGGGAGTGGAGAATGCCGGCAGTCTGGACTGTCGATTCAAACTGAACACTCACAAGATGGTGTTTGTCATGAACTCTGAGGATTACATGTACCGCAGAGGAGCGCTGGTCAAGGCCAGGAAGGTATGTCATTAGTTTTTTCTGAGATGTGATGTGGAGAATCTGTGTGACGATGTGTGGGGGGGATAATCACCCCTCGCCTTTTCTGCTTGTTAAATCCTGTTTGGACGACGCTCTGACTTTTTCTCCGCAGTCGCAGCACAGAGTGGCAGCGAGCCAGCACGATCGCTTTGACAAGTGGCACCAGGGCTGGCTGGCCAATCACGTGGCGACCTCGGCTGAACGCTCGGTGCAGAAGTGGCTAATGGGCGAGGAGGAAGAGGACATGATCCCCTGCAAGACGACCTGCCTGTCGACTGAGGTGAAAGGGCAATCGGTGAACAGATACCAGGTTTATTACAGCGGTAGCAAAGCCCCGGCCTCACCGTAGAGGCCTGCAGAGAGATGGACGTACAGCACACACACACACTCACATACACACACACAGAGGTTAATGCATGGACGTACAGGACATTCATACACTAAACATAAACAGCTGCAGTCCCTCTTCTCCACATTCCTCCACGACGTGTTCACTCATTCACTTCCACTCATAGATGAGGAAACTGGCAGGAACACAGTGCAGACTGTTGACACCAGTGAACAGTGAGTCAGTGAATGAGTGCACAGCGAGTGACGACGTGGAGAAACGAGGACCAACACAGACACTGATGTAATCAATGATAGAGAACTTGGCCCCGACCGACGGGACGAGTCGGACACAACGGCACAAACGGAGCATCATCATCATTATTCTAGCTTCTCCGGTGGCACTAAGAGTTGATTGATGGACAGAGACGGTTGATCAGGTGAGACGTTATGAGATCATGGAATTTGTTTCAGAAATGTGAATGTCTGTTTCTTTTTCTTTATTTTTTAAGTCAAGTGTAGTTTTTAGCTTCTAAAGCCAGAGAGCCTTCTGTTTGTTTGTTGGTTGGTTGGTTTATGCGTGTTTATATGGAGAGATAATGGTAAAACGTGTGTATGTATGTGTATCCTGCTCTTCATTTTGTCTGTTTGTATACAGGCTCTACAACTCTAGTAATTGCATTATTACTGTATGTGCATATATACAACAGGGGTCCTGTATTTTTATATATGCATCTACTCGAGTTGATCGATGCATCTTAAGATCACGTGGTTCTTTACAGTGTTTGCTGTCAGCCAACGATGTTGATGTTTGCATTTCGTTTTTTGTATTTTTTCCCTTTTTTGTGTTGTAGCTAAACAAGATATCACCAGGGCAACATGGAGTCCTTAAAATTAATTGGTTTAATATGGATGAAGCAGTCAAATTATGTATCATATTCATGATACTAAATGTTTACTTTGTATTGTCTTTTTTTTGCATACTGACATTGAAAATAAAAGCAAAATATCAGTGTTAAAATAGAATGTATAACATTTATCCTGTATCAGTTATCACAAAATAAACAACCTAGTTGTGACCTTCTTAGATGTTGACTGGCAGGTTGTTTGTTCAGAGACATACAGAAGACTCGCTGGACACAACTTGCTGAATTGAAACATTGTTTTACCTAAAATAACTTCAAAATCATGTTGATGGCACCGTGTCTTGTAATAGATTATAATAAGACAAGTTTTCAAGACATTACATTGCTACGATGTAATGAGTTTTGTTTGTATTTACGACAGTGGTGTTGCACTCAGAAACCGTGGGGGGCGCCAAGTCACAAAAAATACCAATTTCTACATAATGTTGCTTTAATGTAGTGGTTGCATTATCATCAATAATTAAGATTTGAAACAACTAGTTGATCTGAATAAAACAAATCTATAAATCGTTCTATTTACTTTTCAAGCACAAATGTGAGACATTAGCTGGTTCCAGCTCCTTTTCAGGAGGATGTGAGGATTTGGATTTCTGTTTTTAAAAGATAAATCACTGTATTCTGAATTTCTTTGGATTTTGGACCGTTGATCAAACAAAACAAGACCATATGAAGACATCATCTTGCGCTCTGGGAAACCGAGAGACTGATTCAAACATTTTATAGACAAAACAAATACTTGATAAATCAACAATAATTGTCAAATAGATGAAACAAATTAGCATTATTTACTGCCCTGTTTTGAACATGTGGAGCTCTGTAAAAGTAAGATTTATTTTAGGTTGCTGATAAAATGTTCATATTTTTCTTGTATGTTGTGAACATTTTAGTAAAAACAATGACTCACTACAAAGTCCATTACTATCTGTTCAGGAGCACTCGATCGCATCACATGATCAGCTAGCGTCATTATATTGTAGATTTTCTAGATTTCCACTTTTTCTGAGTACTGCAAGGACTCTTTGGTTACAAGTGGAGATTTAGATTATGTAAGATTTATAGGAGATGATTTACAAGCTCAAACGGCCATTAATTGACCTTGTTTTTGCAAACTGCTGTTTCTAAGGAGAGTGGTCTTTCATTCTCAACTGATGCGCTTGTTTTCCTTTTAAAAGGGGAAAAACCTTGTGATTATGTTGGATTAAGAGGCTGGTTTGATGGTGATTTGTCACAAAGTTAGCTGTGTTCTCCTCTGAGTTCGTGGGTGCTAGTAGTCTGCCAAGAAACAAGATTTTCAGGCTTTTCAAGATGATTCATTCATCTTCACTGGCACACTGAACATGTCGGTGTCAGACTCAGTTTACCCTCTGGGAATGAAGAAAAAAACCTGCATCAAATCCCTAATCGCTGCCAGTGTTTTTGGACGAGTTCCTCAAGCTTCTTTTGGACAGAGTTGTCAAATCTTAAATCTTGTCAGGACCTGCGACGCCACTCTTCACCGCCAGACTGAACTGAACGACCAACAGAACTGATCTCTGAAGTTTAACACGGTTCTGATCTGCTTCAGATTGCACTGCAAACAAAACAGAAATAATCATAGAACAAACTAAATTTAACTAATAAAAGCACAATGAAGAGGAGGAAACAGAAATATCCTTTTAACTCTTTGCATACTCACTCAGCAAAGTTTCTTATCCACCATGAAGGTCCGAGACATCCACCACACCTAAAACTAAAATCTGTGACAAATACAGCTGCGATGATTAGTTGATTAATCGATCAAAAGAAAGTTAACCACCAACTATTTTGACAATCAATGAATGGTTTTAGTAATTTTTCAAGCAAAAATGTTCAATATTTGCTGATTGCAGCTTCTTAAAGGTTAAAGCCACCAATTTTACACATTAAATTGCATTTACAGTTCTTGGGGAGTGCTTGCCAGTGATGTCACTCAGTGGAAAAAGTTGCATTGTGGGTGATTGCAGGTGCCAGGTTTTGAAAAGCAATCATCTAGCATTAGACTCCTGTAATGCTGTTGGACTCATAATGGACACAGTTTAAAAACAAATGAGCAAAGTTGATACAGCAGAACCAGAGGTATCACCTTTTTTTTCTCCACACATTACTCAGAATGCAACTCAGCCACTGAGTGACATCACTGGTGGCAATTTATCAGATTGCATGCAGCTTCAGCCACGAAAGGCTTCATTCTACTTTTTTCCACATATGTACTAGTTTTCTCCAACACCTGGAGTAACTCTTTAACTGTGAGGATTTGCTGCTTTTATTCATTCATGATAATGAAAAGGGTTTGGGTTTTGGACTGTTGGTCGGGATAAACAATCTGAGGATGTCATTCTGGGCTCTGGGAAATTGTGATTGTGACGTTTTAAAGACTCATAAATTGTGAAAATAATCAGATTAATCGTCAAAACAATTATTTGTAGCGCTTAGTGGCAAACAGATTAGAATAATTCGGAGCAGCTAAAACTTTAATAGTTTAAGAGGAAAAAATGAGTCGAGAGTCAGAGCGAGTTTTAAAAATAATCGTGGTTTATAAAACCCAGATATGACAGGATCACCAAAGTGTATACAGAAATACAAATACCATCAGGAAAAGCATCATAGAACAGTGTTATACACTCGACATGTACAAACTACTCTGTAAAAGGGACTCGAGGGGAGGATGGTTCAGACTGTAAGACATTTTCCTTTCTTTATGTCTCTTAAAATCACATTTAGCCACAATGAATTTATTCTATTATTATTATTTTTTTGTATCTTATCAAAGTAGAACATCCATCTACCAAACTACAGGTACTATCACGTTCAGCTAGATCAGAGAGGGCACGAACAACATCGAGGGAGGGAGGGGAGGAAGGGATGCACACGTATCAAGCACTTTAACATCATGGGGGTTTCAGCAAGCAGTGGAAACAAAATTTTCACCCATGAGAAAAAATGGGATGTCAGGGCTTCTCACCGTCTTCTCATCAAACACGAACTGTACAAAAGAACCCTGTTTTTGTTTTTGTCAGTGGGTCACACATACTGAACAGACGCTGGTCACTAAAACATGATTTTCTCACAGAGAAGCATCTTAAAAATGCCTCCAGCGAGCAAATAAAAATATCCTAGATCTGTTTGTGACGCAGATCTGGGATCAGTTTTAACGGTATCTTGTTATGGAGCGTGTCCTCTCTGTATGTCAAAGTGCTTCGGTCAGCAACAACAGCTGTTAACGTCCACAATATTTTCATGCACGTTCACAAATGTACAAACAGTTTTACAGCTTCAGGACACAGAAATCTCCTTCGCGATGAGCCTTGGACGCAAACCCCCTCCCCCCCGGAGATGACGGAGCCTCGAAACATGAAGGAATCACCGACAAGATACGACCAATCACATTCTCCAGTTCTATGGATTTTTTTTTCTGTTTTTATACAAACACATTGTCAACAGATTTACACATGAAACGAGTGCAGGATTGTGACCGATCAAAAAAAAAAGAGCTCATCACCTAAAAAATACTGCCTGTCTTGGAGCAGAAATGGCAAAAATATGAAATCAATCATTGTCACAGTGGCTACAATGATCGCTAATATACACATCATGTCAAATAAATTAAGATCTATGTACAATGTAGAACAAAAGCAGCATGCAGGCAAGACAACGGAGCCTTTTTACAAAACTATCTGCTGTAGAGTTGCGCTTTCTGACACGAGAGAGAGAGAGAGGCAATGTAGGCTGTGTGTATGAGTGTTTATGTGTGTGTCTGTGTGTGTGTCCAGTGTATTTAAATGGATCAGGAAGCTACCCATCTTCTACTTTTTCTACTTTCTTGCCTTCCAGTTCACGTTAACCTCATTTGCACACAGAAGCGTTTCAGTCTTTTAGCCGCTACGGGAAAAAAACAGAAGCAGAAGAAGAAACAGGACTTTGTGTAACATGTTTGTCTTGTAGCTCTCTGGGCTTCATCTCATGACTGGCTGGTGGTGAGGCGGTGTAGCCACAGGGAGGAACAGCAGAGCAGAGAGCAACATGAGGGAGGGCAGGGGAGGGAGGGGGGGTCAAACAGGAAGAGAAAGTGAAACACACACACCAGCATTAAAGTTAGCATCCTGTCTCTGAAAGCCAGAGGCCCTTTAACAGCAGCAGCTACGCACTCTCACAGCTGTTTGATGTGTGAGCCGTTGGTCTGAAAATAAGCCAAGGACACGAATTCATTATCGACTTTCCTTATCTAAGATTAGTGGATTACGTTTCATCTAACAAATCACAACACTTGAAACTGTTTTTTCAAAAAGTGCTAAAATGATTGAGGCAACATTAAACATCAGACGGACAACGTATCTGATCGCAGGTAGGTTGAAGCTGTGAAACACGTCACAGGTTAAAGATATTTACTGTTAGAGAGCCTGAATGAGCTTTTACAGCGTTGCCACATATTTAACTGCCACCAAGTAGCTCAGTTAGAGTCTCAACCCTCCTCAATTATCATTAAAGTAGCCCAGTTTTTTATTTTGGTTTAATTCATTTAATTTAAACTACAAGGAACTTTCAACTGGTTATGAAACAGTCTTAATTTAATACTGATGCCTCTATTATGTGACCTACATTATCAAACAAGACCATCAGCAAGAAGATTGCCTACTTCTATATAGTTATTTTAGTTACTCTTAATGCATGTCATGGGGCGGATTCCAACTCATCCAGGTCGGATAAGTCATAAAACTATAGATAGTTTTTATGGCAGAGTGCTGAGAATTAAATTAATTGAGTCTCACGGCCTGAAGAAAGATTTTGTTTTTATTTTGTTTCCCTGTCATCATCTTTAGTCCACAGGTGTCACTAGAAGCAACAAAACAAATGAAGGTTCCTTGTAGTAGCCTTAACTGGATGAAACCAAATCAAATGAGGTTGATTCATTTGGTTTTAGCTTCACTTTTTGTTGGAAGTACAAAACTGCACAATCTGGCAACACTGAGCTTTTGTCAGGCGGCATGGAGTTTCTAGGAGTCTTGTGAGTATCAGTGTACTCGTGTTTTGTTGCAACCTTCATAAATCAGATTCATGCGAGTTTAAAAGCTCCACATTTTTCTCCTCTGGTCCCACTCACAGTTTGAGAACCACCGGCATTTACTCTCTTTTAACTCACTAACAATTCAACTGAACATCCGACGTGGTGCATCACATTTCTCTGTTCGTGACATAATCTACTCATATTTCTGGGATTTCCAACAACACAGAACCTACCAGCTAAAACAGCCCAATGACATAGTTTATAGCTGAGCTTTGTGCAGGTTGGAGCCGCTGTAGCCACAGACACATTCATATAAATAAAGCTTTGGTAGTTAATGCAAAGAATAGCAATGCACACACATATACTGCAGCTAATCGGGCACTTTCAGATTACATGACACGAGGATTCACAAGTTACTTTTGAACTAGGGGGTAAATCGAGGTCTAACTATGAGCTTATTAAAAACGTGGCACAACGGAGAAAAACATTCCAAACATTATAAAATACATTAACAATCATTGTGTGGATGCAAAAACTAGTCTCACTAGTATATAAACAACACATGTAGAAGTACTTAACAACTACAATCCAGTAATAATGCACATCAAAATATGTATGAAATATATTACAAAGCAACTTCACAGACTAGAAATGTTTGAATCAAAACATCCCTTTTTGTGTACAAGTAGGTTTTTTTTTCTCCATGTTTTGTGTATTAAATGCACTTTTCCTGCAAGTGCCTCCAGGGCTGTGACGTTATTACAACTCAACCAAGAAAAAGAAGAAAAAAAGATGGCGTATAAAAAGAATCAACAAGTTGAAACCAGTTGATTTGTTTTGATATGCTGTGCTGTGGGTTGAGTCCTTCCTCAGGTTACTATGGATTCATATTTAGTCTTTTTTGATTGGCTTGTCTTCTCCCTGCTGATCCTAGTGTAGTTTAAAAAGAGTGTAAACAGTCGTCTGTAGCCTCGATCTATGCAGCTTCTCCAAAACAAATCCAGAAAATAAACCTAAATAAACACAAACATCCCAAAGTAAACAACACATACTGACAAAGTCCTTTTAAAAAAAGAAGAGGATACTCCCGGGCAGTGTGGTCGGTGTTTCCAGTGATGTGCAGAAGATTTCCCTTGGCGTCTGTCCATCTGTCTGTGTGTCTGTGTGGCATCAGCTCTCTCCTCTACTGTTATAATATTACACTATGCTTGTGCTTCAGCAGGTTTGTGTTTCTTCATTACAGTGTGTATACTATTGTGTGTGTTTTCTATACTTATAAAGACCAGATATACTCACATGGATGCAAACATGAGGTAAATTGTCCAAAGTGAGGGCAGCCTGAGGTCCTCATTGCTTTAAAGGTATCGACTGAGGGTAAAGGTCACTACGCGTGTTACTATAAAGGAGAAGGGTTGAGGTTGTGTGTTAGCGAATGAGGTCCTTGTAAGTATAGTATGTCTGAGTGTGTGTTTGCGTGTGTGTACGTGCTGACGTTGTGGACTCAGCTGAAAGCCTCATCATCCGTGTCTTCAATTAGCACCTTTGTGTCCTTTTTCGATCTAGAAAAGAGGAAACAATTAAACAAATTATCGGACATTTCATTTCATACGATCATTTCAACAGATGTGTTAATATTAGTTTACATTTTAATTAATTTAATTTATTGATGGTGGCACTTTGAACCAACCATTGTCTTTTTTGTTTTTTTATATTGGTGTCTATAACTTTTACCTGATCCCTGGAGCCACGTGTACATAAATTAATGTGCATAAATTGTTTGTTGTTTATTTATATGATTAAGTTCTCTAGTTTTTTAGTTCCTCAGACGTTGTGTCTTGATCTTGATAAATGGATTGGAAGTGGACTGCCAATAAAATCTGAGATAACAACAGACATAAGTCCAAGAGTTTATCATTCTGTCTCTTTTTTGGCGAATTACACTCAAAATACAAGTGTGGAGAGAGAGTTATGTTTTGTCCATTATTGTACAGAAGTGTACATAAAAACCCTGAAACGATTACAGTTTATGATTTTTTCCATTTTATGGTGGGTGTCAACCAGCGTTAAGGTGCATAACCACCACCTAATACGCGTAGCAAGAGTGGAAAGAAACTGAAATGATTTAAGAGGTGCTGGATTATTTACAATATCAATATCAATATCGGTATATTGCAACAAATTTAATAAATCAATTATAATTGTATGATATAATTTAATTTTTTTAGCACTTTGTATCCAGCGTTCCAAAAGAAAGTCTGTTACTGTCGTGTTGTTTTTCTCAATGAGACGATAATGACAAAGATGAGAAAAGTGAAATCTCTTCAAGGCCTCTGGAAATCAGAATCAGAACATTTTGAGACAGTCTACAATAATATGTTGTTTTTTTCCCCCTTCGTGTTATAAAACAAACTACAGGTGTGTTGGCCTGGGTGTCAGTGTCCATGTTATGTCTTACTGTGAGGAGGACAGTAGGGGGCGTCGGAGCGACAGGCTGTAGGACCTCTTCCAAATCTTCTTGCCTGAGCGGTTCCGGACGCCGTCGTCCTGGTCCATCATCTGCTCCAGCAGCGTCTGGTCGTCGGCATTGAGTGGCGCCACTGAGATATCCCTCACAGCACGAAACTCACCACAGTTATTCAGGTGCTCGTTCTCCAGACGGAAGAAGTTCCACACAAAACGCCTGCAGGGAAAAAGGTGAGAGGGGTGAACCTGACCAGACAGCATCGTCTAAAGAGGTGTACTGTCTTCTCCTCATCTTAAATCATTCTGATGCAGCTTTTTCCAGATAGTTGTACAACTATGTTGTAAAAGTGTAGACGTTATCATGTAATAAAGACCTACCTGAAGACCTCAAGAGGAGCCAGCACTGTGGCTAGGATGTCGCCCACAGAGTGGATCTTGGTCATTGTGGTCAGACAGATCTGGATCGTCCAGGCAAAACGCAGGATCACATCTTCTAATATGGCACAGTAGTAGTAGGCCTGGACAGAAAGGAGGCAGGGTTAGGGTCACAGTGTGTGCATGTGTGTGTGCTTGTGCATGGTAGGCCTGTCAGACTCTACCTTGTGTGGATAAACAATTTCTTCTCTGAGGAAGGTGTTTTCTCCGGCTCCACGGTCAAACAGGCCCCAGTCCATGCGCAGATCCCAGATCAGTGTGTAGAGGGAGCTGATGGTGGAGAACACGATCAGCAGGTAGAAGAACATGTCGGCGTCCGTATGTCCTTGCTCTGGAGTAAACACACAAACACAACTGATTACAGACAACATAATACAATTAAAAAGATCTTTTTACAATCTGTTTAAAGATCTGGAATGAAAGGGAGTGGATCCCTGCCTTTTAAATGAAGCTTTACCATGTTACTGAAGGGAGTCAGTGCAACTTTTGCAACAACACTGTGACCACTAGAGGGAGCCCTCCTGTCACAAATGATAAACTGCTGTCCTGTGGACAACTATCAGAGTCAAGAGTAGAATTTAAACCTACATCATAGTATTTTACACTTAAACGACAGATGACCAAACCAAATAATACAAATTACCAAAATGAATTTGTATAAAAATTTAGTTTGTATAATTACCAAATTATACACCGTGTTGCAGCCTGTTCAAAGTAACTACCTGAAAATAACACCTGTACTGGGTGTCTGTTTGGGCTTTATGAGCAGGTACTGTAAGAATATTACAATTAATACGTCTTTATGGAGGACAGGTGATTACTACAGCTGCATACAGAAACTGAAATACTGTGTTCAGTGTAACGGACTTTCTTTCATGTTGACCTCTTAAATCCTCAGGGTTCAATAAAAACACATTTACAGTACATGTGTGTTCTTCTGTGGTAATGCTAACATCAATGGGCCATTTTGCATTAAAATGTCCATCTATTGTACCGTATGTGCACATATGTGTGTCCTTAACCTTAATATTGTGTGTGTGCATCCAAACCACTGGGACACGCAGCAAGGGGCCCCAGGTCAGACTCGAACCCAGTGCCGCTGCAGTGAGGACAACGCCTCTGTACATGGGACCCGCTCTACCAACTGAGCTAATGGGCGCCCCTTGATTTCATCCCATTTTTGTTACAATTTACAAAGTGTCCAAATTTTTCTGAATCGGTGTTGTGGAGAAGAAGAAATGTCAGTTAAATTCTTCTGTTACAAACACTGTGTCCTTCCTTCTACTATCCAAAGACTTTACTGGCTGAGTAAATGTTAATGCTTCTCAAAAGGGCAAGTACGTACAGTATATGTGCCCAGTGTTTCCTCTACATTCATCAGGAGTGGTGGACCACCACAGTAAGAACAACACCACAGCTAGATGAAATGGGAGACTGAACATTGTAATTCGATGACAAAACAAAACAAAAAACACCCACACAAACAAACACGAGGCCTACTGCGTAGAAGTATCATAAATATGAACAATGTTAGTGCTGCAACCACTTATGGCACTAAAACACAAAAGACCAACAGGGATGGACATTGAATAAATACGAAAAATTACCTCCTGCCACCACTGATGCAAAACAATTACAGAGGAAACCCTGTGTACCAATGAGTCAGCATCAGCACACGATGATTAGGGCCATTGGCTCTAATGATGATAATAATCATAATTAGTCGAACTGCCCACAGCTGATGAGCATTAATCAGCTGTACATTTGTTTACATTAGTTTGATGTCTTGAATAACGTCCTCGCTGTGCTCAGCAGCGTCTGTGTGTCTCCGCAGGATCACTCTGGATGTGATGTGTTCCTCAATGGGCGTCGATATATAAACCAGCACCCTGTGGCCTAACACAGTGACTCACACAGACACAGACAGCAGCCACCAGACAGGGACCGGCCCCGCTCCCATTTGTCATAGTCACTCCTCCTCCCTGCTACCAGCCAACAAGACGCCGGGGAGCAGAGCCGGGGACATTTCTACCAGAGAATTACTGCTGTGCTGCTCTGTTAACGGCTGCGTCCATTGTGCTGTTTGCTTCTCCGGCTGAGCGATGGGATGGAAGTAGTCCCTACGGCCACACTGAGATTTCCCAGCCGTAGATTAAACGTAGTCCTGGACAATAGACTCTTTTCACCAGAGAATATCCACTGATGTGATTTCCTCAGCTTGTAAAGTGTGGAAGTATTTAACCCTTCAGTTTCTGTTAGGGCAGAGTCTTTTTCTTACACCAGGCTGGTTAGCCACCTGAGCATTAAAAGGTTAAAGCACGGCGAGATGGACATTGATCGGAGACTCAGTTGGGACTAACAGTGGTCACTGGCTGCTGTCACACATGCTCAATTGCTCGTAGTCTGACACACACACACACACGCACACACACACACACACACACACACACACACACACACACACACACACACACACACACACACACACACACACACACACACACACAAACGGTTGCTATTGTTGTCCACAGGCAGCCACGAGGTTTAACAGCACTTCAGTAGGCTCAGTTTGTGCAACAGGCTCACGTCCCACTGATGGAAACAAGTTCACATCAAGAACAATCAGTCCCTACTATTAACAGTGATTTCTCATCTGTTGCCATGGCAACCCCAATCCCTCAACAAGGTAATTAAGAATCCTGCACTTGGAGATCACCCATCAACAGACCTCATGCAGCTACATACTTTAACTCCAACACTGAAACAGGTGATTTACGACTTTTCTCGATTTTCTCGCATCAGGATCATTGTTCACACACACAGATGATGCACCATCAAAGGATGGTTAACTCTAGATGTTAATATATGAGCTGTAGCAGGAGGAGGAGCAGGGGTGAATTAGAGGTCAAGCAAGCAGAGAGAGAGAGATTTGTTTTTTATCTTTATTGGTTAACGTGTGTTTGATTGAGGGTGTGTCTGTGTGTGCAGCAATTCCTCTCTTTATAATGAAGGAGAGGTCAGTACATGAAATGAAGTCATAAAAGCTGTCAGCTCTGACTGGGCTCATCTCTATTCTAGCAGAGTTCAGCAGACATGTGTTCAGTCGCGGGTTGGTGATTACCTCTCCTCTCCTCTCCTCTCCTCTCCTCGACCATTTCCTACCATTGTATTTGATATCTATTAAATCTGTGAGTCATCATCTTTCTCACCCTCTGGTGCTCTCTTGCTTTCTTCTTTCCTCTCTCCATCTCAGCTTTCATTTTTGCCTCCCCTCTGTCCTCTATCAGCTCTAAATTTTCTGATCCTTTGCTGCCGCTTGATATATTTCCACCTCTCACAGAGAGCAGCAGGCCTAAAGTTCCTCTTTGGTCATGGTTATTTTAGCTGGTTTTAGGAGTTTTTGATGTTGAAGTCACAGGCGGGGGAGGTGTGCATTGACTAGAAAAACACCACATTTTTTCTCATTTATGATCTCTCACTTTGTATATTACTCGGTGCATTTTGGTTTATTCCCCCTCCAAGCAACTTTCTCTGTCTATTGGAGGCTTGCACTATTTCTGTCCACCATGCAGCATCCTGTTCTCCTGCCTCTGATAAATCCCCCGGGTTTAAATTAGCATTAGGCCTGCATCTAAAACAGCAATAAGTCTCATAAAGCTGAGCCTGTATTGATCCTGAGTAAAGTAATCTGCTTGATTGTCGGGCATCACGCTGTATCTTACAGGGTTTTTGGGAATTCTGCCCTAAACCAGGAAATCCTCCATCACCTCTCTGGTTACAGCCTGTGAGCATCTGCTGAGATTACAGTTTCATGACAGTGTCGAATCAGTTCTTCACACTGCTGAGCTGAACGATTCTCTCAGGGTAGAAGGCTGCTCCATTTGCTGCACCACATCAAACAGGATTCAACCCTGAACTCCCACAACACTGCCCTCTTAAAAAAGTTTTCGACTTTGTCTGCAACATGTACACCAGAGACGAGTGTGTACATATAATAATAATAATAATACCAATGTATGTAGATTTGCAACTGAAAGCTTTTTTACCTCCGCCAAGGCGGTTATGGAGGTTGAGTTAAAGTAAAGATGTCATGTCAACATATTACTTATGATTATCAGATCCCATATTTAGCATTTTTCCAAACATCTATGTTTGTCGTCTGACTGCAGATTGTTGTGGAGCAAAAGTACAATATTTGCCACCTTAATAAGCCTGCTTTTTTTCATCAAGATCCATGCGTTATTTCCTAAGAAATTAAACGAAAATGGCGAAAAATGCCTCGCAATGTTAAGAAAGTGAGAAAAAAAAATCTGGGGTCCGTCCCTTTATCTGTACCTGCACCAAAAGTTAATGGGATCTATCTGGGCCGAGACTCATCCTCCATCCAAGTTTCATGGAAAATCTGTTCAGTAGTATTTGAGTAATCCTGCTGACAAACCAACCGACAAAGAAACAAACGAACGGATATGGGTGAAAACATAGTATTTACATATATGAGATAATAGACTGTCATTGTTTTGTACAAATGGAGGAAATGGACACTGAATACCACTCAGTCTTCTGCAGAGAAGGCTGTGATTTATTTGGCGCATTTATGGTTTAAGTATTTCTCTTTCCCGGAGCTAAATGGGTGCAGTTCCAGGAATGAGTGAGGTCACCCAGAAATCATCATGGCTGTGAGCAGGTTAGCAATGAAGGTGACACATCCACACACAGACGCTGGGAGCTCTGCCAGAATGTGACTGACACTCCAGCCACCTTTTACAGCTGGACCCAGCGGTGTGAACACGCCACCGACCTGCTGTCTTTTCAGGCGGCTGCTGGGTAATCTGTCCTGCCAACACTAAGACAGCTTTTTTCACACCTGGACTTTCTACTTTGATTGCTTCAGAGGCTGTTTCACGATCATTTCTATATTTGGATGCAGGATGTTCTGACATTGGAGTCCCTATTTGTTCAGTAAAGGCTTTAAAATTTACCAGAACCACCATTTCTGCAGAGGATACATCAAATATCTCTAAAACAGCCAATTTCCTCAACCATCCATTCACTATCCATGTGTGTATGTGTGCAATTGTCGGTCCTCCCAGCCTGCTCCTTCCCTTAACCAGCAACTGGTCTCAGCCTCCATTATCATGCTGGATGAAAGACAGCTTCATACAGAATAACACATGAAGAGAGGCCATTAGTCTACAGGCTTCAGACCAGAGGAGGAAGGAGGATATGGTTTAATGGACGCCTTTCCTCGAGCTGTGGAAGAAAAAAGGTCCATCCGTCTGTCTGTCTGTCTGTCGGTCGGTCTGTCTGTCTTTTCCTCATTCAATATCAGATCAGTGGCGGTCAGCTTAGGAAGCAAGCATATTGATTAAAATTCATATCGGAAAAGAATAAAGTCAAGCTGGGAAATAACATTTAGCGCTTTAAAAGGTTGAAGATGAGGTTTCACAGCTGGCATTTTGCTAAAATAAATAAATAAACTGGCATCAGAGAAGAGTTTAAATATGTGAGCTGCTTTAAAACGAGCCCCGTGGACAGAAATATGTGTGACGGACAACTGAAACACAAAGGAGGCATGCTTTATAGCCTGGGTGCTGTGTCTTTGAACATGAACTCCTTTGTGATAGGGCTTTTGAATCAGAATAATTGCAGGCTAATTGTAAGCTGTCGGAGTGAGACTGACTTTACTTTTGATGTAAAGCGCTCTCTCTTTTTCTCAGTTTTTCTCCCTCAAATCTGGCAGATCTCAATTTTCTTTCTTTCTCTGTATTTTTCTGTTTTCTCTGCTCCGTCTCTTCTCTCAGACTGAAGGCCATATTGTGAGAGCAGAACCTTGTTTATCCATGTCTGTGTTTGACAACCCTTTCCCATTTCCATTATAAAGCTCTAGGCACCAACAAGAAAACCAAGGCCAACGTGTACCGTTTGCACTCAAGGTCACCTCTGCTTTCTGAGCAAACACAACTCAACACAAAGGCTCAAAAGCATGTGTGTTGTTGTCATGCTCCTGTAACAGCAACTCACAAACATGGTGGCTTTGGTTTGTAGACCAAAGCTACCTTTACACAGACTGACTCCTGTCTCCTCTGAGCTGGATTTTACAGCATCGCAATTGACAGGTGCACTTTCACACGTTTCCCCAGCTCAGTTCAAACCTAAAACATGAAGTAGATGACAAATTAAACAGATATTTGAGTGTACGTATATTTGTCTTACCTCTGTGTGTGGCATAGAGCGCAGCAAAGGTGACGACAAAGAAGGTGGTGGAATATTTCCCAGCATTCACCAGGTGAGGGAAGGCCCTCTTGGTGTCACGGTAACGCCTCAGGCACTGGATGAAGCGGAACCAGGCGGGCAGACACTGGATGATGGCGCGCAGACCGTACGAGTAGCTGTGGCACACGAAGTCGTCAGGATCTAAAATAAAAAATATAAATTAAAAAAAAGTCATGATTAGGTTGAAATCTCTTGTCCTCTTTTTCTACTCCTCATCCCCTTCGCACAGAGAAGCTCATCATCATGAGAGTCACACGGCGACCTCTGTGTGGCCAAACATTTCCATTCCATTAGCTCCGTGTTAATTGGCTGCGTGGAGGCCGAAGTGTCACTGTTGGTGGAGTGGACGGACAGCAATTAAAAGCTCATTCACATCACGTGTCCTGAAAGAGCAGCTCAACTGTCTGGCACACAGTCAACTTAGTCCTTCACACTTACAACCAAAAGATTTTGGTCTTTATCCTCATAATATGATGCGAGGCAGCAAGGGAAGAATAAACATTTTGATTACCAACAAATATTAATATATATTATTTTAAATAATTAAAAATAAATTTTTTATTTTTTATATTAAATATATTAATAAAGTAGTGTATATATTCAAAAAGACTTGTTGTGTTTAAGCGTTGCTGTATGTTTTAGGTGGACAGACTTTCAATATGCCTCATCTATGTAGATCTATTCCAGTTAGTATACTTTTGCTTGAGATGTCCTACATTTCTTTTCAATAACTGCCCCTTAAGATATGAAACTCTGCGAACAGTTGATGAAATAGAAATGGATAGACGTATAGAAATGAGAAATTCCCAGCCAAAAAACAAACACACATTACATTAAGTTGCTTTGAGCTCTTTTACAACAATGTTTAGGTATTTTCAGGTAACTCTCTTCTGCAAAAGAGCATTAATCTTGCCCTCCCTGGGTTCAAAGTGTCGTATTTCATCTGCACACAGACAGAGGTGCAGAGGACATAAAGCTTAAGATTAAGCCACTGTCAACATGACTTAACTATCACCTTTAAACTTGGGCAGCAGACCCTTGCTGTTGTTCCACTGCAGCTCAAAGATGTAGAAGCAGATGAGATACTCCAGGTCCATCAGAACAACCACCAGAGAGTTGAGCTGATCAGCGAGCCAGAAATCTGCAAACTCCACCCGGTGAAATGGTGCAGTGAATACGCGAAACTAGAAACAGACAAGAGTGGAAACAAGGTCAAATAGAGTATAAAAGAACTGAAGAAAACACACACATTCCCCATTTATATAAAAATGTTTTGCTTTTCTGAAAACACCTTGATTGACCTCACTGCTACAAAGTTGACCTCGGATGTTACAGTGAATTCTGATTGTGTGTATGTGCTTTCAACACCGCGAGTGAATTAGTCGTCAATTAATTAGCGTGCAATTGTTGCAGCACTTCAGTAGAGACGTACAAAGCAGGGAACAACCTCTATTAATGATCTGTAACACACAAAGGGGATCGAGGCTCCAGACTACCTTATCAGCACGCCACAGGAAATCCTAATGAGTCACGCTTTGTGTCTGTAGGCATGTATTTGTTGATGTGTGCTACTGGTGCACAGCACAAACGCATGAAACAACCTGCCAGTGTTTTGTGGTGTGCTTTGGCTTCTTTGGGCATGTTATTTGGGGTATGACTTTTGGCAGGAGCTCGATTATTGACCACGCTTTGTAAAATGACACAACCGACTCTCTCACTCGACTCTTTCCATTTACCCCCCTCAGGCCACATGTGACATTCAGGAGTGACTGCATGCCTCCCTCTATGAACGCCATCAGACGCAAACGCCACATACACTCTCCCCTCTTCTGCAAATGTCAAACAATATTGATCTTTTCTTTTTTACACGTATCAGCTCATTATATATTTCTCTTAACCTGCCAATCAAACTTTGTATTGATCTAGTGGCCATCTCATTCATATCCGCTGTGTGGATGTCTCAAGGCTAAGCCTGTTGCAGGGATGAGGTGAGTTTTTCATTTCTTGAACAAACACTGGTAATCCAGGTGTGCCACCTCTGTAGTTTGTCCTATAATGAAATATTTGTCCTCTATCTTGTGTTAACTGTCAGAAGAAATCAACACAACAGGTTTGGGTACATTTTATAGCACAAGAGATTGTTTGTAAATTACAATTTCTCTTCATACATCCATAATCACTTATTGCTTATTCCTTCAGGATACATGTATGACAATCATGTAAAACAGCTCATTTCAGCTCTAATTCTGTGTAGTTTATGGGCGCTCAGGACCAATCAAAGACTGAGGCAGCGGAGGAGGGCTGAGGGAGTGTTGCTGAGGACTGTGGGGAGCTGTGAAGGAAAGGACAAGGATATGAGGAGGGGGTCTTCTGCTGCTGCTGCTGGGAGAGAGGCAGGCAAGGAAGGAGGAGGAAGACGAGGAAGAGGAGGAGGGACAGAGGAGCTCGGGGATCAGCATACTGATAGATCTACGCCTGTAATGATTGCGCAGTCACAACCTCCACCTCCCCTGGGAAGAGGCTGCATTCTATTATCCCTCAACCCTCTGCCCTCGGTCTCGCTACACCCCCCTCTACACACACACACACACACACACACACACACACCCCACCCTCTCTCCTGCAGGCCTGTAGCTCAGCTTAGACAAAGAACAGAGTAACATCGGAGGGTTTTGTAAACATGAGACTTGAGATAGATATCTGAATTGTACATGCATTCATGATGCGAGATAGGGGTGCATGAGCACACACACACACACACACACACACACACACAGACACACAGACACACACAGACACACACACACACAAATGCATCTGGGTCATATTTAAATTGTGTCAGCAGCACAATATGGTAAAAAAAAACACACAGCTGGATCTCGCCAATAAGAATGTGTCAAGTTTGGAAACAGAGGTACAGTAAGACGACATTCAATACTGCAATCACTAAAATTTTCCTGAAAAATAAATTGTGGATGCCTTTGAGATCAATCATGAATCTTTAGATCGCCCACCCTTACAGAGCAGGTATCTCACATCATCTCACTTTGTTTGCATTGGATTCATTTCATTATGGCAGTCCTCTAAAGCATGACTTACTGCTGGCTCACAGCTGTCACATTTGTCTTTGTGTATGAATGAACCTTGACTGTTGAGCTCATTTATCCAGTTCCATTGTTGGACATATTTTCAGCAGCTCTCAGTGAGTATGATTAGTTGCGCCAAAGCTCAAATGGCATCACTGTAATTCTTCCAAAAGTAAGAGGTGTAAGGGAAACACTCAGATAAATAATCAAGTGCACTGACCAGCAGCTTCAGGAGCCAGAAACGTGATTTGTAGTAGCAGGTCTTGAAGGGGTTGATGAGGAAGAGCACCATGAAGCCATAGAGGATGAGCGGGTTGATTTGCATGGGGAGGTGGGTGTACTCTGAGTAGAGACAGGAGAGGATACTGAGACACCACAACACACCCAGGAAACCAGCAATCTGCAGAGGAGAAACAGAAGAGACTGACATTACAAGAGAGCACTTTTGACACACAACCACAATTAACAAGGAAATATGAATAATTCAGTGCAAATTATGTTGTGTTTTGTATAAATAAAACCCTGTGGATATTAGGTGTGTGTTCTGCTGAATGTAATGCCCTTATTTTACATGGTAATGTATTTCTTGAATCTGCATTACCCTGATCACTAAACAACCCCATTCAACCCTAATGCATATTTTAAAAATGCATGATTACTCAAATCAATCTGAAAACAAAGTTGGTTTCTTAATTGCAGAGGAAAAGTTTGTTTTCTGAAGACTCAAGTCTCTCATTCACTAACAGAAATAATTGTTTCCACTCTGACCTCAAACAGGTGTTGGTGTGAGAGGTTGTTTCGGGGATTGATCTCGAAGATGAGGACGTGGTTGACTCCGGCCTGCCTCCATCCATATGTGTTAATGCCCAACAGGAAGATGAACTGGATCAACAGGAAACCGCCTCGATAGATCCGCACCAGGGGCCACACGTTCTCGAAGCGTATGAACACAGCACCTGATAAAACCACAGTGGATATTCTGCTTTGTAAAGATAAGGAATCAGACTGAGGGAAAACAACAATAAAAATCTGGCAATCATGCTCCCTATTAGAACTGCTGGTTATCTTACAGTGACACATTACAAATTGTGCAACGGGCTCAACAGGATATGAAAAATGTTTGAATCTGGATGCTTATGTGACTTACCGGTGAGAACGAAGGAGATGGCCAGAATGATAAAGAAGCCGCAGTAAAGGCCGACGCGAAAGGTAGTCCAGGCCAAAGCAGGCTGAACCAGAGAGGAGGAATACAAACAAAAAGTTAATCATCTTTATAGTATATATCACTGAGACACCTGTAACTACTGTATATAAACAAGTTCAGATATACTGTATATGCAATGTTAATTCAAGTGAGGCAAAACTTAATGGAGCTACAACTTCCTGAACATTTTCTCTGACTCCTTTCATCCGCTTGAATATATTTATTATACACATGCCTGCAGGGGAAATAAAGAGATCAATAGTCACGCAGCACAATTCAAGTCAGGCATGACAGTAATTAATGCATTAATAATAGTAGATATAAAAAAGGCAGGGGGGGTAAAGTGCCACTATCCCAGCCTGTTTCTGAAAGATATCCTGTCTGTTCAACAGTGGAAAGGCACTTATAAAATCAATACTGGAGCCTCTCATGGTTTCTCTCTCTTTGTCTTGTCCCATCTTCCTCCCTCTCTCTCTACTCCTCTCACAACAAACCTCTCACCTTTTGTTTTTAACCTTTGTTCACCACCGACAAAACATTTGGCCAACATTACAGTAAGATAAACGCCTTCTGGGATATTGTCAGGAACGGACACCAAATTTGTATCCAGGTAATCAAATAATGTTTGATTAAAAAAAAAATTAAAAATTAAATACGATAGTTATACACATTTATTATCATTCATTTCATTATCATTTTTGCTTTATTTTTTATTTTTGAGTTATTTTATTTTGTAGCCTCCCAGCCTACTTAAAAATATTAAAGAAATGACAAAAACTCAAGAGTAAACTGGTTGATATCATAAAACCATCTTTTTCTGCAGCTTGCAAGAAGGCTTTATTTACTTCAGAGAAAATAAGTCCAAATGTTTGAGGGGCACAAATTAGTTTCATGTCACAAAGCTTCTGACCTGAGCTGCTCCCAGTGGAGGAACTCTCAACCTCTTCATGGCCCTCTGACGATCTCCTCCCTCCAGCTCATTGGTGACGAGGGTCTATAAGCACACACACGCATAACAAAAGTGATTATAGGCATGTGTGTCTTGTTGTCCACCTTCATCATTGTAGCATAGTGAGTATGTGTGTGTTTGTGTACATGCGAGTGGGCACCTCTGTCTCAGAGATGAGCTGTGTGATCTTCTTGCAGGTGTAGAAAGGTGCCACCTCCACGTGAGCCACACGCCAGTCGGCCCCGCGAGAAGTATCCAGGATCTTGTCATGTTTCTTCAGGATTTTACGGAAACCAGTGAAGTTCAGATTCTGTGGACAATGGCAAGGAAACAACTGTTATAACATAAACCAGACACAGAGTTTGGAAACATGAAGCAGCTTTTCAACCATGACTGCATGTGTGTCTCATACCTGGTAGTTCTGGAGCAGGATGAGGCTGAGGTAGAACTCGCTGAAGGCTAGCTTCAGGTCCTTGATGTTGTGGTGTTTGCAGCGCTCCTCCTGCGACAGGTGGAACATGGTCTTGCGTCTCCGCAGGCCAGGCGGAGCATTACTCTCGCGCTGAGCATCCAGGGAAGACTGCAGCTCATTCTGCAGCGTGGCAAAACGTCTCTGGGCTTCTGCAAGCTTTTCTACAGGCGGGAAAGACAAGAAAATAATTAAAAAGAGGTTTTTGGTTTTCGTATGGCTCTTTATTGCTTACTATTGTGGTGCTTGTACTGCACCGCATCCATGCTTGTTAACCACTGGACTGACTATTGTCACTCTGTAGTTATATTTTATTTAGTCATGGAAATGGTAGAGGACAAGGAGAAGGTGACAACTACAGAAAAACCTTCTTTACATCCTGTCTCTTTTGCTCTCCTCCTGTCTGATGCAGAAAGCAGAAGCATGGAGACTATTAGGCTGAGCTGACATGTAAATGCAGCAGAGGGAGGAACCATTATCTGGGTCAGAGATAGGTTAATATACCCAGAGAGGGAGAGGAGGGGAAGAAATCGCACAGGGCAGTAACCTGCATTTCATTAACTCCTTTTGTACTTCTATCTACTTTTCAAAAAAAAAAGGAAAAGATAAGCACCTATTGCTTTTTTTATTTAACCAATCAGAATCCGTACCAGGTTCAGCCACTGAACAATGAAGCCCAGGTCTCTTCTTGCCCTTATCTCCTTTTCCTTCTATTCTTTTTAAAAAGTCTGGAGACAGAAGTAGAGGCAGTTCGAGTTGCTGATTTCATTGGGCCATCAGTTTATGGACAGCAATGAAGCTCACAGTCACACAGACTAAGACGAGTAGTAGTTTCTAATGAAATAAAATTTTCATTTTCATAATAAATTGTCTTATAGCCGGCGTAGATGCTATACAAATGATGTGAAAGTATCAAAACGCTCAATCTATGAAGAAATGCACCCAGTCGGTCTTGTCTTCAACTGAGCCGTAAGGACATCCGTAAGGTTTTCACATCAAAACTATAAAGTCCCGCCCTCCCGCTCAGACCTGTGAGATTTGACCAATCAGAGCAGACTGGGCTTTTCAGGAGGGGATTCTCAAAGAGACAGGCACTAAAACTGAGCATTCAGACAGAGCGTGAATAGAGCGGCTGCAAAAATAGACAGTATGAGAAAAATAATGTGTTTTTTTTAACATTAAAGCATGTAAACATTTTCTAGTACACACCAAAATAAAAGTAAGAATCTAAGAACTTAGCATAATATGGGACCTTCTACAATGATGTGCTGATGGATGTGTTTGGAACAAGCTTTAACATAACACCAGTGTGTTTAATTCATGATCCTAGAAATTTGCAAGTCATTTCTACTCCTGCTGTGACTTTCAAGTTCTTCCAGCTGGTGCAGAAACCATTAAATTAAAAGACCTGGAGTCACAATAAGAACAGTGTTGTATTGGACAGCATCTGATAACTAAACACATTTGATTTGTGTTTAAGCACACCGAGGCTCCAGCAGCTGCTCCTCTGTCCTAAACTAAGAAAAGCAGCAGTGATGATGTGGAGGGCTCACTGGTGACTTTCACGCTTTGCTGCCTAAAGACACACACACACATTCTCCAGATATCACACTACCTCAATCACAACAATGCCACAGCTCTTCTTCGACATCTAAATCCTTCATCTTGACTCGTACAGTCTGTCAAAACAATGCTTGGGTGAACACATGACAACAGGAGACGTGAGAAAGTCAAGACCCCGACCGCTTCAAGTAGGTTTAGATTAAATCTGAGGTCGGGGACCGCAGTGGCACTTCACAACAGAGGACATGTCTGAACAGTTCAGCTGTGTGGAGCTAATGAACCTTAAACAGACAGGTGTTGGAGGTTTAGGTTTCCACTTGTGTGGGTTTGAAAGAGAAGTTTAAAGCGCCCGTTATTCTTCCTCAGCTTTCAGGAACAAACAGGGTGAAAGAAATTTCAACTAGAGCGGCAGCCTGCAAAAAAATCTTTAACCCATCAGGATGAAAGTGTGTCCAACAGGCTGGGTTTCAGCGCAGCGCAGCAGAATGGCTTTGAGAGGTCAAGGACCCCTTTCAGAGGGAGATACAGAGGGAGAGAGCTCTGTGGAGGCAGGTGTATTATATAAAGTCAGTGCACAATTTATCTCCATCTATCCACCGCTCTCTCTCTCTCGCAACCTTGCCACCTTTTCAAACTACTACACACATACATACACACACACACTAAAACACAGTAACTGGCATCAGATAAAGCTGCCTGTCGGACACAACTCTGCAATTTCTTCCTTCACCCTCCTGTGTGGAGGATAAACAAGACGCCTGAGAGCAGGAGGAAGACGCTGATGTTTTCATACGCAACATTTAAGTAACCTCAGACCTCAGGTCTGCTGAGGAGGCAGTGACTCACTGACTGCAATACTGATGTGATGCAACTCTGCTGTCAACAGACTTTAACATGTCACATGTAGCGCGAAGAACATCAGACATGACAATTAAGTGTTCTTTTTTTATATATTATAGAAGGACAATAACATATATATGAGAGGACAAAAAATAATTAAAAGTTTCACAACTCTCTTGAAAGATTATGACTCAATGCAGAAAAGTCAATAATCGGAAATATAAAATCCAATTCTGAACATTCTCCTTCACCCTTGGCAGGGTTGTTGCTGAGGACCCAAAGCGGTGCATTGTTTAGTTTGATCGCTGCTCTGTGCAACAGCGGGGGCGTGGCTTTAGCACTATGGCTCAAATATATTTGATATTATCGTGGTGGCCCCAATGAGTCTGTGAGCAGTTCAGGAGGCTTAAGACTGGATGTGCAAACCCATCACATTATCAGATAATCTGTGCCGAACAGCATTTTTTGAACTGGCACTGCACCAGCATAATAAAGGTGTAAGTAGATCTAGTACACTCTAAATGTTGTATTTGTCAACAACTATTACTAAGCTGGGGTATAAAGAGTAAAATTATTACTTTTGTAATAATATAAACTATGTCTTCATAGGAGAAGTTAGAATGGCTAAGAAATGCTGCGAATTAATAAACATATTCATGAAATGTTTATATTCTGCTGAATAATGCTAAATAGGGTGACTGTGTTATGTCCATACTGTTGGGTCCTTAGCAAAGGAACTGTGTTCATATTATCTGCAGCAGAAAAATGGATCAGGACAATGAAAGATGAGTTAACAAGGCATGGCCTCTGCATCAGCTAACAGTAAGCATCTTACATATGTCAGTGCTCAATACTTACAATGTTGTTAGAGTAAGAACAAACTCAAGAGCATTTAAGTTTCTTCAGTACCTCATGAATTCACTTCCTGCTAACAAGCTCTGCCGTGATTTATATCTCGTTTGCTTGCTTCTCGAGCGATCCGTCTGCCTTTTATGTCCCATCATCATGAGCTGCAACAATCTTGCCAGTCAACCTTGGCCCTCAGCTGACCTGTAGTTACACAAACAGCCTCTAGAGGAAGCACTGTCTGTCTTCAGATACCCCACACTTACCCCTGAGCTCAAGTTCAAAACCAGAAGGCAACCTTGTGGTACGAGAATACCAGAATATATTATGGCTTCCTTCTCATGTTACATGGCACACACATACTCTTGCTCCCTGAAATACACACAGAGGTCTGCTCGCCTAAACATGACGACCACTGGCTACTTCAATCAAATGACCACGATTAGATGCCACGTCATTTGGCACTGGAATAGGCAGCTTAGCACAGAGTAAACAAACTGTAATAGCTAAAATGATGATAGACGATGATAGCTGATACCCATAACAGGCATTATATCATGGTTTATACAAGATATTATTGTATACCGTATGTGAAATTGTTCTGGCAATAATAACTTAAGCTAATCTGAGATCAGGAAGGAAGCATTATTGCACAGCCGAATCAATCATAAAGAAATGTTCAAATTAAATTATAGTGATATTGCTTCGTCTCAACAAAGTCAATTCAATAGTTCCTCTGACTCGCAGCACAGTAATCACATAATTGATCTGAAACTGCTTTCCTCACTTGACTTTGACTTCATATACTCAGCATCAGCAAGTGTTACCTGAAGTGTAACTGAAGTTAAATAAATACCTGAGTAGAATGTGTTGATTTTCAGGAGCTCCTTCTCGCAGGTCTGGAAAAACCTCTCCTCAAACTTAGCGTAGTATCTCTTCACGGTGTCTTCATCTGTGACTAGAGGGAGAACATGAAGAAGAAGGGAAAAAAAAGGTTACTAGTTGTTTGCCGAAGGACTCAAGTATGTAAATATATCAAGCACCGTTGCACTTTTATAATCCTGACCCAAGGAGGATTTTTGATTATGTATGCCTCAGAGCTGATAAATAATTAAATGAAACAAGAAGAGGGAAATACAGCAGTACACATAAAGAAAAAGTAATTTGGTTATCAACACCAAAATCACCCACATGCACCTGCTAAATCTCTCCATGCTTATGTGGAAAAGAAATTTTCACCAGGGCCAGATAAGTTCAGACCTCTCACCACATTACACTTAAAAGCAAATAATTCAGTCTTGAGAGTTCAATGTTGGTTTGCTTTTAATCCATAAGCAGGCACATAAAACTGAGGTGATCTCTGGAGAGCAACTGAATGTGAAACCAAAAGCACATGAATTTATGCACTAACAATAATCGCTCCTATTGTGACGCTTAAACTTACATTCCCACTTTAATTCTTTTAGCTTGTCCTGTCTCCTCTCAACACTATTGTTTCTATTCCCCTTCCCCTGTGTGCTTTCAGGTACTATTAAAATTAATGACATCTACATTTGTCAGTTATTGCCCTTAAGCTACCGGGTACGTTGACCTCAAACACTGGGAACACTTCACTGAACACAATCCTGGCAATACTCAGTGCCTGTGACCATTGTTTCTCAAGTCAGCTCTAACTTAATAAAAATTAATAATTAAAATGCATCAGTTGTTGATTAAACTTATAAACTCATTAATGGATACATATAAACATGTTGAAATATTTCCCACTCTTACATTTTATTAACACCATGTTAAGTAATAATAGGTGAGACAACAGCTAACGGGGGTGATAATTTGTCGTAGCTATCAAGCTTAATAGCTGAACGATTAATACTTCCAGCTACATGAAACAGCTGCAGCTCTTTGTTACAGTGTTGTGTGGGTGTTTTAAAAATGCTACTACTCCACTACTCTAAGTTAACATAGTGTAAATGATTACTAGCGTGAACAAGGATGGTGGACAGTTGCTTATTTTGATCACATCAAAGTTTTCATGTCCCAGAGTGTCCTAACCAGCTCAGCCAATCTTCCAAGAACTTCTTCTCAAAGGTGTGTTCCTGTATGTTCGTCTGCACAGAGTCAAACACTCATCCATTCAGTGTTAGAATTAGATCAGCAGCTTCCTTCCTTCTCTCTCCAGGCTGACTAAACCCTGCATGTCTTTTTCAGGAGCAGCCAATTCAATCAGCATCGATGCTCTGTCTCCAATAATCCTCTGCCTCATTCACAGCAGGCTACCTGACACCTGACAGAGTTTAAAATGTGGCCATTGGCCAGTTACAGGCCGAGCCCACACAGTACACACATGGTGAATGTCTCTGTCATGCTAACACATGTACTCAACAGTCCGCTTCATGTCAGTGGCTCTTACAGGACTTAAACTTACACTGCATCAAAGCAACAATAAAACAATGTGACAACCAGGTCTGACAGTTTAATACAAGAGCAAATATATTTCTAAAATAGCAAACAATAATTTATTTACAGTGTGACTCATATATTATTTCCAGGAATAGTTAACCTTCTCATAACTCAGACCTGCTGTGTTCATTCTGAGCAAAATAAAGAGAGATGTGGGTTTTGCTGGATAAAGTACATATAATGTCAGATCCAATAGTGATCACACATCGTAAACATTTGCTATTATATAAAGCGAGCCTCTGCTGCTGCTGGTAGATGGAGAGGCTTTCTATTCAACACAGTAATAACAAAGCGATGCCCCAGGCAGCAGCCTGTCAATATCACTGCTCACATATATCCCCACATCTGCAGCAGGGTTGTATAAGCTTGTGATGAAAAAGGTGGAAAAATGTTCAAGAGCAGCTTTAAAGTCCAACAGCTTTACAAGGAAAATAAATGAGAAACTGCCTCCACAGTTGTTAAGGTAATCAATTATAAGTTAATTAACCCACGCTTTGCAGAGTGTATAGCCTGAAGTATACTGTAGAAGGACAAATCCCGAGAAGCATAAAAGAAGAAAACTTCTGATAAAAGATATACGAGACCTTCACTCATGTTAGTATATAAGTAGTGCTCATTAAACATCCAAAACAAGATCATTAGTCATGACAAAAGTTGAAAAATGGGGCTACATTACAGTGATAGTTTGAAAACAAGAACAAACCTCCACTTAGCATCAACAGTGATTTTTATAGAGATCAAGAGACAGCGAATAAGGAGCTCTTGTATCACATTAATGGTGAAACAGATTCAGTAAAAAATGACAGAAACAAGATGGAGAGGAAAATGCCAAAGAGATGATTATAGTACTATGTAGATAGTGCTGTAACTGGTTGAATAGGTCACTTGTTTGTCAGGGCTCCTGAAAAACCAACTAAATGAAGTAAGAAAAGAATAGGATGAGAACAAAGGAGAAGAAGTTCAAGAAATGTGGACCGACAATACAGAAAGAAGGAACGAGAGACAGAAAAGGAAGCAGATGGTCTCCAATCTGCCTCACACTTCCACACAATTGCACAGTTCAGCTGCACCCACAACTCTTTCAGCCCTGCAACCATGCAGCAAAAAGGTTGACTGCCTGGCTGCTACAGATAGATGGATGGATGACTGTTTGGATAGAGGGATGCATGCTTGAATTGCTGACGGATCGGCTGGCTGATGTTAGCTGAATGACTGAAAACCTAGCAAGTCAGTGTGCCACTACAGAATGACTAATGGTGCTCCTTTGGTTAGAGCTGCAGGCAAGCAGGAAACAGAGCTGTACTGTAATTTAAAGTAAAAGGTTACACAGCTAATGAACACTTTGTATAAAAGAGCACTGAAGGATAAAGACAGAGCAACAGAAGGAAAACTGAACTGTGGGTCATTTAACATCTATGGGACGTTTCCTACTGTATACATCCATAACATTAGCTTTAAAATAAATATGTCCAATTAGGCAAAACATTCATAACGTTTATCTTAATAAATGTTTTTTAGATTCGGATCGAAACCAGCATCTTAAACTGTAATGTACCATTTAAACTGTTGAAACTATATGAACCAACTGATGTCACTTAATCAGGGCAGAAGGATTAATAAGGTATTGCCATGTGGAATTAGATGCCAGGCCCCCATTTTCCAAAAAAAAAACAGGAAAATGTCAACAAAATTAGTTGTAATTACATGACAAATAATTGTGTGTTATCAGGTTACATTACTGTTTTCTTTTTTTCAGTTTTCTGAAATAATTAAAGATTGTCAAGCAGTAAATAACTTTTGCAGAGATGTTTTGGACGAATAAATGTGTTCATATTTTTCTCACATGGATACTGACTAAGTCAGTGTGTTGGTGGATGAAAGTGTAGATGTGAAGGCACTGCAGGTATAGAAGGGGTTATGAAATTACCTTGCACCCCCGCTTCTTTGTTTTCTGCTGACCGTATGCACTACTCAACACATCAGTGGAGGAGTGTATGTGTATATCCTCACAGCTGTGTTTTACTGAAATCTAAACAGCACACTCCCTAGCTGCTGAAACAATTCTGTCATCCATCTCCTCAACCTGCCACACATTTTAACTTCAACCAGCATTAGCACAAATGAACATAATTAATATCTCATAATTACATTGTCTCAACTCTTTACCCGCCTCCTCGGATGAACTGTACTGCTGTGAAAATGCAATGAAACCTAATTACAAAAACATTTTAAAATTCATGCAACCACGAAGGCATTTACTGTATCTTTAATTTCATCTGCGGTGTCTATGTTCATGTTAATCTGACACCTTCTCTTTCGGCTACACAGTATGAGCTCTCATTATCACAAGTCTGGGTGGATGATAATAAAGATGGCTTTCTGGAGTCCAACAGCGTTCACCAAAGGGATTTCAAGGTATATAAAAGTTTGGACTTCATGGAGATGAGAGCTTCAGAGTGAAAGGATAGAAAACCTTTAATATTCTGAATTTGGCAAATAAGTTTGAATGTAAATGTGAAAAATAAAATAATCAAACTACTGACTCTCTACACAAGAACAATACACCATCCTAGGACTCATGTCTTCAGAGGGAAGACATGAGTCTACACTAACATACAGGCACCAGGACTCACAGAGGGCCTTTCTGTCTCCTGTAGAGCCGGATGTCCTGGCATTTGGGGTGAGTGTGTGTGTGTGTGTGTGTGTGTGTGTGTGTGTGTGTGTGTGTGTGTGTGTGTGTGTGTGTGTGTGTGTGTGTGAGTGAGTGAGTGAGTGAGTGAGGTCAAGTTAAAGAGATGATGATAGAGCTCCTCAGTAGGGAATAATGGTTCTGTCCCTGTAGGGCTGCATGGTGATTTATGCCTCTGCGATGTGTGTGTATATGGGTGTGTGTGTATGTGTGTGTGTGTGTGTTTATTGTGTGTTATGGACAGTACTTTGAGTTGAAACAATAAACACTATTCCCTTTTTCTTCAGATGACTTAATGAACAGTTATTCAGTGTTTGTGAGGACATTCAGTAACGATGTTTATAAAAGTGACCAGCGAGGGCAGAGAATTAACAGCAGCCGACAGGCTGCGTTTTGCTCAAGGCGACATAACTATTATGTAGATGTAGAGTCTAATTTATCTAAAGCTACAGAACAATCAATATGTGGTTTGATTAGATTTAGGAACCTTTAACAACTGTAAATTACAAGCCTAAACCATAAAATAAGTGCCAGGAGCGGTAAGGCCTACATTTTGTTTTCTCACCCCCAAACTAACGGATAAATCAATTATTTGATCAATCATTCATCAAGCAAACATTTGCTGATTTTGTCTATTTTGTCATTATCATTATAAATTCGCAACTTCAGGTTTCTGAACTCGTTGTCACATAAAATATATCAAGACTTTGAGCTGATTATGTGGGCCTTGTCCTTAATTTGACAATTAATAAAATAAATTACACATGTAGTGAATAATCAGGAGATTAATCAGTAGTGATCCAGTTATCAGCATAATATAATAATCTATTGTAAATTTCCAGAGGCCAAAGTCCGGTCTTGATATTGAAATGTTGTCTGACAATTTGTTAAAAATAGAAAAAAATAAAAACAAAAAATAAACAAGCAATTGTTTCTTTGTATTTTCAAACAATACATAATTCTTGATGATTCATCTTGTGTCAACTTAACCATTAATGAGCTCAGACATAGAACCCGAGTATTATTTCTTTGTTTCAGCACCAACAACTATATCTCTGGACTGTCACTGAGCAGGAGATGCACGTGCCTCAAAAGTCATGTATGAAGGGCACCAAGGGGTTTTGTATTCAAGATAATGAGACATACTTGGGTACAACATGCTATGAGGAGAGTAGATCCACTGCGGTATATTGTGTTCATTCATTGGCTCCACTTTTTCAGACAAAGAATTGTGCTGGTAGCTAGAAAAACAACTCTTGACCTACAGTATTCCCAGGGCAGCTTGTAGAAGGCAGCCCCCCTCTCTTCGCTAACCCCTTCTTCTGTAGATTGTATAAATAAATGATGAGACAGCTTCCCCAGAACTCTACCACTCTAACCCCCCCAAAACCCTTCATACACACCCCACCCCCAACTTCTTATATTCCCATACAGGCATTCTATGACAAGACCCCATAAAACCAGCACATAAATCCTTCATGGAGGCGGTCCGATATGCTGACAGTGAGAGGGAGCCGACATAAACACACACTAACTCTGTATCACATCCTTCACAACTAAGGACGCCTTTTGGTTTAATGCAGGTGGAGTAAAAGAGGGGAAAGAGTTTCTATTGGTTGTTATTCACTTTTATTCTGTTAGTCCTCTGCTTTATCACCGGTATCCTGCTGAAAATCTACTGCCGTTAAGTTGGGAGAAAAGCAATGGTTTCCTCTGTGTTAGGAGCTCAGATATCATCTGTCATTAGACCAGAGCCTGGAGAGAGGGGAGAGGACACTGCATCTATCTCTTCACAATCCTCAACAACAAGCTCACACATTCAGAGAGACACACAAAGTGCATGTCCCTATTGTTAAGGTCCATTTATCTCATTTAATGACACCTCAGTGCGGGATATAAACATGTTCTGGTAGCATTACTATCGGGGGAGCTGAGGAGGCCATTAAATTATGATTGTCGTTCTATTAGCTGCGCTTATCTCGTCCCACCAAGCACACAGGTGTAAATCACAAATGAAGAGAAGGACAAACTGAGCTATAAAAGAAAATAGGATTTAGTTCACTGTGGGCTAATATTAATCTAGAGAGACAAAAACAGTGAGTGCATAAAAACAACTTCAACATCCTTGTATGCCAGGCTCTAAGGAAGGAAACACAACACTAAAATCAGCCAGATACCCCCCTCCCCTCCATTCCACCATCTCGCCTTTTTTTTTTCTTCTTCTTATTCCCATTCGGCCCTCCAGCCACAATTAATTCTACCAATCATCTCTCTCATCGAGGCCAGGGGAACATTAAGAATGCACACTCACTTGGCTAGACTGCCAGCCAGGGAGGACCGGAGGCAGGATGAGGAACTACTGTAGCTCCCAATCCATTGTGTACTATTTATACTGCCAGACTGCAAGCTAAGCAGCTCCAAAAAATATACTACACCGGCAAAGAGTAGTGAAAATGATATGATGGAGAGAATCACATATTCCACACATTCTGAGAAGTGTTAATATATCTGTCTTGTGTGAACTGTATGTGTGTATAAGAGATAAGAAGAAAGAGAGAGAGAGTGTGAGGCACATATGATGGGTATATAGCAGCCAAGTGCTTCATGAGGGGAAGGGAGTAAAAGCAAAAGGCCAGATGGGGTGTGAGATGATCCTGGGGACCAGACAGAAAACACCCCAAAACACTGGAGAATGGTATGGAAGAGTCACATTAGAGGAGAAAGAAAAACGAAAGACAGAGAGAGCGGAGAAAAACTCTAGAGACAGTGTTTAAATAAAGGAAAATATATTCCCTATGTAGGTTTAATTGTTAAACATCTGTAAAATCTTCTGTGTGGAGAATCCAGCACTAATGCTCCTTTATTAGATGGGACTAATGTACAGTACTTTCCACTGATAGACTGCATTACTGCAATGTAATGACAATTTCGGAATGTAAACAAACGTGCATTAATGGCCACAAACCAATAAAATTAAATTCCCTGACAAGAAAAGATGCCAACATAATTTGACCACAACATACAGTAAATACAGGGCAAACACTACACAGCAAGAGGTAATGGATTAGCTTGATAAATCGATTACATGACATAGAGAAAGAAGAAATCCAAAGATACTTCACAGATTTGGTTAAGCTGGAACAAGTAAGTTCTGTGTTTTTTTAATGGTATATGGCATGCATTGAAAATACAGTCATGCAAAATACTGGTGTGTTGATTTCAATACTATGGATCTGTCCAAGGTACTGAAATCACAAAATAAATGAGTTGCAATAGATCTTTTTCAAAAAAGACATTTTGACATTTCCCAGTAGGGAAACACAGGTATAACTAACAAAACTGACAAGGGCTGGATTCCATTTAGTTGCTTCAGTTTCAGGGTCCTTGTATTGTGCATGTTGACCTACTGGGAAACTTTAAGAGAACAGTGACAGGGTTTTCCCTACCAGATGCTGTAAATACCAGATAAATGTAAAATCAATGTTAAGAGCATTACAACTAACTAAATGACGTTTTCCACATCTAATGGATTTGGTTAGTTAGTCCCCAGTGAACTTCTTTAGCAAGTTTTATGGGTTATGTGCTCTAGTTTTCCCAATTACTAATTCTTAAACCAATATGGTAATAATAATGGTCCATAATAATATGAAAGAAGGAATGAATTAAATTGTATATTTTTTTTTTATTAAAAAGTGTAAATTAGCTTCGGGGAGGACCCCCAAACCCCAATGCCAAGTACAAATCTAAGCCTTCCACAAATCTGGGGAAAACACTGGGAGCCATCATTACTGTCATCATCACCTGTGTTTTTCCTACAATTCTGTGACAAACCTCTGGTGTTGTTAAGATGGAGTCAGTAGGGCAGTTAGTGTACTATGTTGAACAAGAAAGAAAGTGGGGATTTCAACCGAGTAGGAAAATGGTTTCAGCTTGTTTATCCAGGACAGAAAAGGACTTTACTTAAAGTAAAGGAAAGTAACTAAGTGGGTATAAAAGATACAGAAAACTTTTCCCTGTGTAGCAATTACCTAAGTGAATCACTGAATAAGAAATAGACTGTTCAGACAGCAGGCTGATGGAAGGTACACTAATAGGCAAAGTTTCTGAGAACTACATGAAGTGGGTCACGTTTGTCGTTACACAGGATCATTGTTTTTTCCATTGTGGTTTTTCCTATTGAAACAGAAGTCAAAAACAGAGAATGTGTTTGTGGATGTGTGCATGCCTACTAAACTGCTTATAAATATGTATGGAAGGACTCTGTATGTGTAAAATCTGCCCTGCCAGTTACCTCTGCCTTTTCTCAGCATGTTTGTAAGCCCTGACAGTTTCCGTGTTCCTTATAAGCCCACATTCACACAACCCAGTTGACAGCAGAACACAGACAGACACATCTGGTGCAGCACACCACAGAAAAAGCAGAAAAAGCATTGTGGTGACTTGATTTGGAGTTCAGTGGAGGGTTAAATGGGCATGGTCGAAAGCACAGAGGAGCTTAAATGGGAGTAAGGGAGATGAGGGAAGAAGTTAGATGAGGTGGAATTGGACAGAAAAGAGAAGTAGGCCACAAATTCTTCCAAGTGGACAAACAGGAAGTCAACAGAAAGCGGTATTATTGACCAGGGGAGCTGATGGGAAAGTTAATTACTCCTGCTCTTTATTCTTCAGAGGGCAGTACTTCTCCCTCCCTTCTTTCCAGCCTCTTCTTATTTCCCTAAGCTGCTGCTGTGAAGTGTTATCTCTGACAGTCAGAGCGAGGGAAAGTTTGGCCCAGTCAGATATCTCTCTCCTCCCAGCACCACGCAGGGCCTTGAAGATCAGGATAGTTTCTCTGAGAGTCTAACCGACTCCCCGCAACTCTCTATAGGTAGATAGAGACCCGAGGGAAAAGGCAAACTGATAACAGTGTGAATTAAAAGCTGTCTGATTCATCTCATCGGGCGAAATGTTTGCCTGGACTTCTCAGCTTCAATCACATCTCTCAAACTCTGTCAGACATCTTAAGCCCTTTGAGATCCAGAGTATGTAAAATCATATTTGTCTGTCAGTGAAATCCGCTATGGGGATAATATGAACTAAAACGAAGCACACTGTCTCGACTGAACAAAATTTGTTTTGATTAGCATGTGTTATATTTCGCGTTACTCAACAGTAGCATCTTAATGTGATATTTATTGCGAATATCACGTTTCTATACACAGACGGCCATGGCTCAGATAATGCAGACGTTATTCCTGAGGCAGCAGTCCAATAAAGGATGTAGATGAGTATCAATGTCTCAGTATGCAAACTCACGCACAGCGCAGATCCCTTACAAAACATTAATTGTAGCAAATCTAATCTTATGAGATCAGCTCTGATTTCATGGAGGTTCTTGTGGAGCCTGTAAGGCGAGTGTGAGATGACTGTTGAGACTCTCAGGAGGATACAGTTATGTATTTTAACTAAAATGTGGCTAATTTGCTTTATCCTTCAATCAGAATGCTGATTTGTGGGAACTATTATTTCCTCTGTTGTTTAAAAAGAGCACATTACATTCAATACATCAATAGCTGATCATTTCTGATTTCTGAAGTCAAATTTATATTTATCTGCAAGACTGTAGTGTTTGCTGTCATGCGACGTAGGGCTGCATGATATGGTACAACAAAAAACAAACACTGCAATTATTGTGATAAGATGCACATTTATTGGGGATGATCACCATGATGTGACTGTGTGATGTGATTTGTCTGTACCAAAATAAACATGCTTTCTTACATCTGGAAAATGAGATTTGCAGGACAAGGCATCTCTGCAGCACTATTCTATTTAGTCACACATTTTAGCCTAATAAAAAAATTGCCTTATTTACAATTTAGATACTGCACTTGGCCATATTGCAATTTTCGATAATTTTACAATTAACTGTGCATCCTGATGTAAAAGGTTAAATGCAACAAATGATCTGAATGAATTAATAAAAATAAAGGATATCCAACCATGGCAGAGTTCAGTTTTATAAAAGTGACAGACACTCACTGCAACACCAGGTCTACAATGTGAAACACACTGAAAAACAGTTCTAGTATAAATGTCATACAGAGACAACAGCTTGATAGAGGATCACTAACACTATCACATAGAGCTCAGCAGGCCATTCTAGTAGTTTCCACCACAACATAACCTCAAAATGTATGTGTCTCTCTGTGTGTGCGTGTGCATGTGTTTAGATTTCCTCCATTATCATTAGGGAGCCAGTATCCTACTGGTTAGACTAAGCCTCAAGTGCCTTACATCTATTTGCTCATGGATTAGAGGAAGTTGCCACCTGATAGTGATCTCCTCTGAAACATCTGATGCCAGTCAATATAATTTAGAAAAAGGCAGGCACCTCATGACACAATTTGATTCCAATTTAGAGGGCAATGATGCGATTATAAAACGATTATCAATACATCATGATGCTTGATGATCCATAATTAAAACAAACAAATTAACTGACTTCCATCATATTTGCTCATATCCAGCTATCCTAACCAAAGATCAAGAAGTAGCCTAGTTCAGACATAACCAAACTAACATAACCAAAACTGACATGTTTATGTTTCAACACAACGAACCAGTGGTTGACTGATTTTTTCCCCCTAATTGTAAACACACCTCTGTCAAGAATCAGAAGGAACTGATGCTATACAATTATGTTTTGACTTTCCTACAGCCACCATTGTACCTTCCAGTGGATGAAACATCCATGTTAATACCCAGCTAATGCCCATCTGTCTGCTCAGAAAGCATGACTGTTGTTGACTCAAAAGGTTGCATGCACAGGGAAAACCTTCCCAACATCTGAAACTTTTCTTAAACTCTTGGAAAGCCTAATGAAGCAACAGAATTGTAGGTTGTTGTATGTAGGTTTTTGGCATAATATCAGAGGTTGGATATATTCCAGCAGATGGTAGAACAGCACTGCAAGAACTTCAACTTTATAGTACACACATATTTGCATATGCATGAGTCAGCAATGACCATATAACTGGACAATATGGCAGAGCAGAGCTCAGGCTGGCAACATACCAGGCTGCTCTTGGAAAATTATTCACTGACTCGCTGAGCTGGAAAAACGAAGGTTATATGAAGCAAAACCTCATTAAGAGACTAGGGGAGGTGTACGAGAGGAAGGGGAGCGTAAGGAGTGCCAGAAAAAGAGGAGGAGGTAGAAGGAGGGAGGCTGGTGGTTGAGCAAGGGGTGGAGGGCACCGGGCCTCATCTGCATTGTGTGAATTCACAGCACATGCCCAGTGCCTGAGGCGAATTTGTCTATTTGTGTGACAGTGTGTGTTTGTGCAAGTTTTGTGTATTTGCATGAGCTTCATGTATTTGCATGAGTTGCATGTATTTGCTACCGTACTGTATGGTTTTGTAAACAACTTTATTCTAATTAACTTAATCCTGTGTAAAGACAGGGGACAAGTCCTTATCTACGATTTAATTACCATTAACAACCACTAAATAGGGATGATTACAGTTTATGATAGTTTCAGATACACTGAGGCACAAAGAGGTGAAAGAGAAAGATAAGAGGTTTGCTGGGGTTACTTGAAGAACTACAGCTTTCTCCACACTGTACAGCAATCAACTCCTTAATTTAGTCTTGCTCCACAGCTTTTATTCTCCACTGTATCTCCTGAAGACAATCAAAGCAGAGAAAACCAGAGTGCAGTGTGAACCCTGTGAATAGATACAGTACAGAGTCTCCAATCTCTTCTCAGGATCACCAACTAGCAGCTTAACCCCATTAGTCAGGGCTGGTCTACATGGTCATGGCTCATTAAGATAACAATAAGGTTTATGTTCTGCTCTTAGCGTTATGCACACATGATTGATATTAATCATCATCTAGTCTGTGGAGAAAAGAAAGCATCGGAAATGCTTGACTGTGCTGTTGATGTCTCAGTTTACTGCTCTGCTGGAGAGAAGGCAGGACTAAACACTCTGATCTCTTGCTTTAGCGACACTTTTCCATTTTGCCACCTTGATTGTCTCTTGATCTCTTCTTCCTCAGCTCTTTTTGAGACAGAATATGTTTTATGGCCTCTCCCACCACTCCCACCTCCCCATCTTTCCTCTTCGGTGAGCTGGTTCATTTGACACATATGCAACCAAGTGGAAGGAATAAGGGCGGCATCCTAGAGTCACTGCACTCATATGGAAAATATCAAGGCCACGTCTGTACTGTGAGGAACTCATCAGGGTCCTGTCTGCCGCTACATGTAGCACTAATGTCCTGTCAGAAGGAGTTGTAGAAATAAAATTGTGTCTGACTTTCAAAAGGAGAAGAATATTGTGGGTTATCATTTTTTCCACTTTCTCTTCTGCTTTACTTTTCAGTAGTGGACAAAGGAGATGGAGCAACGCTGTAGCCATTTTAAAGTAGATATACAGATGTAGAGGCTTTAAAATGTATCACAAGTTCATAATTATTATGATTTGTCTCACTTAATTTTTCTATTTATGCACAGTTCACTCGGTGACAACTGGCATTCAATATTAAAGCCTGTGCGAACAAGTACCCCAATTGAACAGCGGAGAAGAGAAACTGTCCTGTAGGTTTTACATGACCTTACATCATCTCCATCAGGCCCATTGTAATCCTGGCCTGCTGTTACACTGGAAACACACAGCGTGTCGTAAGACAGAGCAGTTCTCTGGTCAATCTGGATGATAAAATGTTATAGAATAAGACCAGTAATAATACTAAAATTGTGCTTAATTTTTCAAAAGACAAAAAAAGAAACTCTTGTAGAAAACGAGCTGAAGCTTACTGCCACCTAATGTGTTGTGCATCTTTGAAATACTTGACACTGCTGATGGATTGAATAACGAAATTAGATGTCTCACAACTAAAGCACCCATAATACAGTGGAGGACTGGGCAGGATTAATAAAAAAGGCAGACTCTCTCCATTTATACAATAAAACTGATAAAAGGTGGCAGCAATATTAATAAAAGCTAAGGACAAAAGCAAAAAAATATGGTCAGTCAAAGCTAAAGTCAAATACTGATGGCAAACCCAAAGCGTCAGTATTTGACAACCTGGGAATGAGACTTAATTAATCAATTTCTCTACAATTGTCTACCTCAGTTTTAACAGAAAACAAGAAAAGAAATTGCTAGTTGACCTTGACATTTAAATCAATATTTAAGGATATCATATGTTGATTAAAGTACCTGTATCGTGAAATAGAAAAAAAATCTCTCCTTTATTCAAACATAGGACCTGGAACCAAAATTGCCCTCTGCAGCAGAGTTGCTTTTTGACAGCTATAATAACACAAAACTACCTGGGTGGAGGGAAATTGCTCTTCCATTTCAGTGTCTAGGTGTGTGCGTGTGTGTGTGTGTGTGTGTGTGTGTGTGTGTGCCAGCGTGTACTATAAATGCTCCAATAGACTTGCATGTGTTGAGTAAGTGTGTGTGTCCTGTCCCATTTTTGAGAGCTGGTTGGCTGGGAGTGACATTGTCATTATCGACATCTCTCCCCGCTCCCCTGGATCCTGTAGCCATTAGCAACCAACTCCGGGAGTTGGCCTCTCCTCTGCTGCAGCCGATTGCTTTCACATCACTGTGTGACTGTGTGTGCATGCATGCGAATGAGCAGGTGTTCTGTTTCGTTAGTTTGTGTGTGTGTCTGTGTGTGTGTGTTTGTGTGTGTGTGTGTGTGTGTGCATGCACTCAAGCCTTGATATGGCTCTATGATAGCGACATGATTGAGGGCGTCTGTGTTGATTATTTGATAAAATGCAGCCACACTGTTACTCATTTATTCCCAATTTATTTTCGTGTTAAGACAAATGTTCCAGGGCAGCGTTTTATCTCCACAGTGACATAGAAAAACACACACACACACATTTCATAGCAGACATGCTGAACAGAAAACTGCACACCAGGAGGAAGCGGTCAGCATAAAATAATCAATATGTGTTGATTAGGCCTACTCAGTACCTTTGTATTGCATGGCAAGCAACAGCCCTTTTTTCTGTGTGCCTGGAAATCAATACTCTGATCTCTGATTAGGCCGGGCTGCACATCTCACTGAACAGAGGAAAAGAGCAGTACACGCCAACTGACTGTGAAATGAGACTGAAAAAAGCACCAGTCCATGATAGATGACCGAATAAAACAATATTGCAGGCGTAGTTTCCCAGAACACAAATTAAGCTGCATGTACGTTCCTTAAAGGCATCAGAGGAAAGTCTTTTAGCTGTAGATAGAGACATGTTTACTTCCAGATCAAAAAACAGCATCTAATGTGAAAAACCAGCAAACACAGAGCTGCTCTTTGTGCAGCACAAATGTCATTTTCAAAGACAAGCAGCGCTCAGCATATATAATGTGATATATATTCATAGCTCTGAAATAACACAGTTAGGGGAATGAAATGCCTTGCTCAGAAGCACCTCATAAACAGCTGAAAAAGGACTCTCTTCCCCTGTCTAGACTCCCACAGTAGGAACATGGATTTGGCAATATTCTAACCTTTAGGCTGACACTGACCCTTCACATAGCGGAGTCAACACTCCAGGCACTTATTGGCACAGTAACAAGAAAACCCTTTTATACTGAAGGCCCCGCTGGGAGTCTGTGTGTGTGTGAAAAAACTCCTCTCTTTTCTGTTTGGTCTGGAATCTCTGGCTGTGTTCTATGAAATATCACAGATGTGGGAGAAAAACAACTTTAGATTATGTTTGTATCAGATGATTGTTACTATACAATGAACTTAATTACTGTATGATGTTAAAGGTGGAGCAAACACTTCATCCATTAAGAAAACTCCACAAAATGTCTTCTGAAGATTTATCAAATCAGACCCAAGGGATTCTATTTACAGTTGTTGACTGAACCCTCAAACGGTGGGACACGTTCTCACATTAGTGCGCATATATGTTCAGAGCAGATATGATAATAGCGACAAATATACACTCATATACACTAATAGTATGCTAATAAGTCTTTGTCTCTGTTACTATGGGAGCTAGTCATGTGACAAACCACAGGAGTGTGTCGATATGCATCTAAGAATACCTGTGAGAGGCCTGTGTGTGTGTGAGAGAGAGAGTGTAAGAGAGAGAGAGAGAGAAAGAAAGAAAGAGAGAGAGAGAGAGAGAGAGAGAGAGAGAGAGAGAGAGAGAGAGAGAGAGAGAGATCATATATTATAGCTACATTACTGGCTGGCGGGTGAGTTTAATCAGGCCAGTAATAAAAGCAGGGTGTGCTGATGGAGGAGAGTCCTCTGGGAGTTGCAGCTCTTTGTGTCTCTCAAACCCCTCTGGACCAGGACAACCTCTCCCTCTCACCCCCACACCGCCATCTTCCCGCCCCCTACTGACAATCCTATTCGTATATTTCCTTCATCACTCCCCTCTTTTTTCTTCTTCAGCTGCTCCTAAACTCATAAAAAATTACATAAAACAGGTTAAACCTTGTTCCAATCGCCAGTGCACCTTGATGCCACTGACCCTACGAGCAGGACCTAAGACCTTCAAACAAACCAGCCCCCTTTGTGGACACACACCTGTACCCCACTCCTTTTGCTAAGCGCCCCTCCCTTTGAGCCGAGCGGCCTCCCAGCAGATGATGGATGTGACAGGAAAGGCCCTGGTGGTGGTGGGGAGCCCCAGCCTAGCTGATGGCTTATTCATTACAACGGGCTTCAGCTGTCCTTTAAGGACCGTAAAATGCCACAGAGCAGTGCTGTGCTCAACACAAACACCTTTATTGTGATGGATGTGGCAGCAGAGGCCCCGCTGGATCTACAGGTACCAACCCTGCTGCTGGCTCGGCAAAATTTGACCTTTGTAAATGTAGCCTTATGTCTGGTGAGTGGAAGCAATTAATTAAACTTAATTAATTACACAGTTAGCACATAGCCTCAAAGTGTAACTGCAGTATGAGGGCCATTGCTCTACCCACCACACTGAAGTTATTGTAGCTGTCCAGTGTTACCAGGAAAATTTTACTAAATCATTTAATTTTACTAAATCACTCCAAAAAAATAAATAATAAATAACCACTGCCACCGAAGCAAGTACTGAATACACAAAATACTGAGTGATGCACTGCAGCAGACATCATGTTCTTGGATTTCAAATTCTTCTTTCTCTTTGTACGCTAACAGGAAGGATAATAGTCTTTTAATATTTTACAGAGAAAATCTGCAGTGGTCTGAAAGGGTCACTGCTTTTAGCCACTCATCAGGTGAGCTTGATTGTGCAATATGCTGTGCACATGTGAGCCTGTCTAAAGCTTCAAGTGTGTGTGTACCTGCAACTCTGAGCTCCTGCATGCATTTTAAACAGCAATTCTGTGAAGGCACTTCAAGTGACCCAACATGATAAATAGGATTTTGTAAAAAAAAAAAAAATCCCCAAAGCGACAGAATTTTATCAAAAGCACACAGAGTCCTCACATATGTACACACTTGCAACACTTCACTCTTGTGTCACAGCCAGGAAACTTTAAAGAAACAGTCATCCAATCCAACAGACTTTGCCTGTATGGTGCTTCAGGCAAACACAGACTTCAGGCAATAAGCACTTGTAACTTTATCTGAGGGCAAGTTCAGTCTGAATTATATTAGTCTCCTTACCAGACACTTCCTACATAACACTTCTCCCAGCTGAGTGTCTAGTCTGCCTGTGAACTACCCAGCCGAGGAGCCCAAACTGCTGCAGTCTTTCAGTATCAACAGTAGCAGTCACAGTGCAAAGGTCCTGTGTGGGCTGGCAGGCTAAAGAGGAGTGATTACAGATGAGTGGACTTTGACTTTGGGGCCAGCACGAGATGGATAGAGGCCAAAAAAAGAGCAAGTGACAAACAAGGCATCTGCTGAGGGAGGGACAAAAACAATGCTGAGAATGAGAAAAACACAGGTATCAACCAAATAAAAGGGTAGATGAAGGTAATTTCTCCTTTAAATGACCGCTGACATTCTACAATCAAATAATACATGATTAAATATGAAGGGAAGCATCTACACCAAGTCATTTCACATGTATTCACCAATAAGAGTATCCCTCTCATGTGCAATCACAGCATTCACCACAGTGCTTTGTTTTTGAAGTGACATGCTCCGTCTGTCTCCACCCACCTCTCATCTCATTTTTCCTGTCCAGCTCATGAAGGAGGATGGTTTAGCCCATGCTTTGCAGTTCCTAATGAGGCTGTGTGTGTGTTGTGGGGGTGTTTTTGTGTGTGGTGTGTGTGTGTACTGAATGCATTGGCCTGGTAATGGCTGCCTCATTGTATTACCATGGATACAGCTGGATGGATGTCAATGTAAAGAATCCTATTATGTTCTGTTTGTCCCCTCTGGAAAATCCTTAATAAGGAAATCCTTACGCCAATTTCACGTCTAAACACACATGACAGGAGGATGAAAAAGTCCACAGTCCTTTCTTTCATTTTAGTCAAGAATTAATGTTAAACCAATCGGATAATAAAAATGCCTATCACAAGCATCCAGAGCCCAAGGAAACTTCTTGACATTAATCATTACGTCCAACCAACAATTACAAACCCTGGAGATATTCAACATGCAATGATATGCAGCAAATCCTCACATTTGCGAGGCTAGAACCAGTCACTGTTTGTCTTTCTTGAGTTGTAAGGACAATGCGTTTTGTGTGACACACCTCGAGCTCCTGCAGTGTCTTGTTTAATGTGACCTTTGTCCACTGGCACCTCTGTGTCTGATTTTGTGGTTATTAGTATTCTAATGTCATTCAAATGCCAGTTAGAAGGACACCAGGGGCAAAATTGATCTTATTCTGCTACAGAGTGTAGTGTGTGTGCACATGGATCTCCTATTTACAAGCAGTACCAACAACAGCAGCAGCCATCTCCAGTGTTCAGACTGCTAATGTGAACATGATGGGCCCGTCACACAATGAATGACAACAACAGACAAGGTGAAAGTTCAAATTGCTACTGATGAAATGCTTGTATTTGTGCCGTAGTACAACTACTGTGGGGGTGCGCGTGCACGCACACAAACACACAGAAGAAGAGACACAAATAGAGATATACACACCACACATCCTTCATTCCTCCTCCAACAGGGGGTAGATGAAAGAGCCTGTAGCTGTGGTTGGAGGATGGGAGGATGGGAGGATGCTGGGCGAATGAGAGGGGGTGTAGAGAGCGTGGGCGACTGACAGACAGACAACAAAAGACCAGCACTGCCCCAAAGTTCAAAAGAGCCCTTTCAACCAAGCATCTATCAGTGTGCATACAAACACACATGCATATGCCAACAAACATGGTGCCACTGAATCATCCTTTATCCACAGGTAGAGTTGGATTTTCACACATTTTTGTGGGTTTACTTGTGCATTAAAAAGAGCTCTATGGCTACATTCAACTGATCCCTGTTATCCCTCTGTATTGAATAATCAAAAACCACTCCAGAGTCAGACTCGATGACCACACACTCAATGATGATTTTCCTTTCCAAGTGCTCTTAGGTAAGGTATAGATATTTTCTCAACAAGGCAAGCACACATGACAATAAAAAAATGACCTTCAGATCAATTTGTCAGAAAGATGTAGAGTCAAAAGAAAGAAATGTCTACACTCCCAACATGAGAGCATTGACTCTCTTTAAAAACACCACTGTTGAGGTGGCAGAGCTCTGCAGGTCGCGTCGGCTTTGTGGTCATAGCTGCAACATCACTTCCCACTCCATTTCATCTACACTGCAACATCTGCCTCCAAGAGTATACACGCACTCACACAAATGAATAGAAAGAAACTTTCATTGATTTGATCACTATCTCATAATTCATCATATGGATGCAATTCTGCCTACATTTTCTCTCCTCTCCTCATAACAATTGAATGTCCATGATACATTTAACTAGTTAGTTTTAAGTAAGTTATACATTACACAAAGTTAAATTTGGTTTGAAGTGGTGAAGCTCCAGAGACAACAGGGAGAACAATGTCACCACATTGACAGGCCATTATCCATAGCTCTCCAGGGATACACTTTAAGCCTCAACAGTCAAGCTTGTTGCTAAAGCCAAACTCTGTTGCAACACTCCTGGTGTAACTCTGGCAGCCCTTGAGAGTCTGTCTCCTAGTGACAGGCTTGTACATGCATAACCACAGATAGCCACAACTGAAGTGTCGCTAACAGGATTGTGGAAAGCTCAGTTGTAAACAGATGATTTGAAAGAGCAGAGGGTGACTGAGAACAAAACACGCATACATAAGTTCAAGAAAATTGAAAGGTCACGCATCTTTAAGATAAATCTGCAAAGCAAAATACAAATACAAATTGCTCAGCAGTACCAGATAAGTTTTATGGACAGAGACATCAAATTAAGTCAGTCTTTGGACAAAAAAATCCAAACATACACATTTCAAATTTCATTCATTTCCAGAAGTAGAAGTTTATAGCTTTATCAGTGTCATAAAAATGGGCCTTCACGTAATTTTGTTGCATTTTAACAGTCAAGTAGTGCTGCTATCGGCTTGTAGCCAATGGGATTTGTGCAAGCAAAAACCTATATTTACATCTATTTTTATACATACTGAATTTTTATTTTACATTTTTTAAAAGTTGTAACAACAAGGACAAAAATTGGTTTAGATGCTTGTTTAAATTTATTGTAATTTGCAGTGATAAATTAGTGTCCTCAAAAAAATCCCTACAACGAAAAATCAAGAATCTGACAAGTCGAGAAGTCCCCATCTCTTATTCCTTTAGATATTAAATATATATCTCGAATATATTAAGTAAATGAAAGTACTTATCTCGCTATATCTAATGCTACATCTATCCATTTGTCTTAATTAGATGGATAGTTTTCCTCTCTCCTCACTTCAAAATTCAGAGAGAAAAGATGAACAAAGGACAGAATCAGAGGTGTGCAGTAATGCAACAGTGCAGGATGGATTGTTAGCTACATAACTTAAGAGCTGAAAGCATTCGCCCGAGAGCTTTTCAGCTAGCTATGTTTAATTTGCAAAAACACTTTGGTTGGACAGAATTTACATAATTGTAGCACTTATCGCACCATCACTGAGAAAGTGAGAGGTACCCGCCCAGTGAGAGAACAGTTGTCAAGGCAACTGAGGCGAGGGTTCAACGGGAGCATGTCACCGGCCTTGAGAGATAATCGTGGAGGGAGGGGCTGAGGTAGCTGAGGTGGTGTTCACACCGGGAGCTGACGGGAAGTCATATAGTCATGTGTGCAGGTAGGTGAGGTCATTCAAATTACTTCCCAGAGGGACGTACACATAGATCTTCAACGCTTCTGCTGCTGTCAACTGCACGTCCAACTCACAGCAGGTGATAAAGTATGTTATGGGACATTGTAATGGTCCTCTTTAACTACAGTCCAGTTGTGGAGAACCATCTGCAGGTCTGTTTATGCTCCACTGGCCACTCAACTGACCACTGAGCACATTAAGTTTAATGAGTTAATCTACTTTGTGTGTCCACAGATAAATGACTGCAGAACTCAGGCATAAATTTCTCTCTCAGTGTCCTGCTCTTGTTTTCAAATGTTTACCTCTCTGTGGTCTCTCTTTTTGTCTTTATCCCACCTTGACATTGCCTCACTGCCTCTACACTTTTCTCTGAGTAATACACATGGCTGCAGGGTTAGAAGGCTATCTTTAGTTTTCTAAAGTAAAATATGGTGTGTATTTTTATACGTGTGTGTGTGATATTTACACCGTGACTGAAATACAAATCAACGGCAGAAAACGCTCACAGGACGGCTGCAATCTGTGGCCAAGCTCCAAGAGGGATGAAAATGGGCTACCTCTGACTGACCATCTAAGCCTCTATCTCACACACCACACACCACACACACACACACACACACACACACACACACACACACACACACAGACCAGGAGTGTCCAGCAGAATGTGCAGTCCTGGATTCCTCTGTCTGTACACCAAGAGAAACAAATTAGCAGGCGGTCTGTTGGGCTCAGAGTCTGGAGCGTGGCCAGAACATGCAGCACTGAAGAAGGAACCACATAGTGCAGTTGGTGGCCACAGGCCCAACAAGAGTACTGTTTCTGCTTTACTGCTTTTGATCTTTTTGGAAAAATAAAAGCGACAATATGAATTATTGCACAAATCAGATTGTATACAGTGAGTTCAGCAATGCTGTAAATTGAACCACAAAATGTTCTGAAACTTTGGGTTCATCCTCTGAGAACCAAGAATGTCCAAAGCAAGTTTAAGAAATTATTATTTTTGATAATCTGCTATGGACCAAAGTGACCTTTTGAAGGAAATTTTGACTAGATGGTGGCACTACACTTAAGGTCATGGGGTCACAAAATTTGAGCAATCATGTTTTGAATATCAATACCAGATTTCATGGCAATTAGACAAGATACTGTAAGTGATAGACTGAAAGAAGTGCAGTCAGAACAATACCCCTGTACTTAGCCCCAGTACCAGCAGGATAAAAAGACTAGTGTCTTGAGTTAATATCACAACTTGTTTTGTTGACTTGCTTGTGGGCCTCTGCTCTGAGCAATTGAATGTGGGTCTGAATGGGCGAAAGCGGGTTTGTGTTGGTCAGTAAGACTAGAATAGCGCTCTATAAATGCAGTTTGTTTACCATTTATTTGCCTATACTGCACTATTAATGTTCTTCAAACTAATGGGTCAATATGATGACAAATGCAGACAGTCATAAAGAGAAAAAGGGGATGAGAACAAGTGAGATGTAGAGATTCAGAGAACGATACAGATACATTACAAAGGCAGATGAAGAGATTCTCAGCAGAATCAACAGATTGACAAATTCCTCTGCAGAGCACTTATGCTGTCCGTCACTTTGCCAAGGCCACTAACACAGTGAGGGATGGCTGTATCCAGGCAACCAGGCGGCTAGCATCAGCAGCCTGTATCTAACCACCATCAACCAATCACAAGCATCAACTCCCACCTTAGCCAATCGTGACTGATGTCAAGCAGCTGCTGTTCAGCGGGGAGCTATTATCACGGCCAACCAACTCGGTGAATGGCCAATTGTCTGGGTGCCATCTGTGGATCCAAGAGGTTGAAACCCACCTAATGGCCTTCAGCACATCATTTCTACCTGAGCTAAAGACAAATAAACAGCATATACTGTATGTGGACACTTGTGTCTTCATATTGCTGCTATAAATACCAGCTCTAGGTTTGTCATTCAGACAACTTATCTACAAGTCACAGAAATTCAATTAGTGAAGTGATTTCTGTTTTGTTTCTATGGATCTCCATTAGTGACTCAATAAAGCAATCACTGCTTCTCCTCAATCCAATTATGTCTGTTGCACAGAGAGGTTATTATTGAAATCAAATTTTATTTTCTGAAGTGTTGCAGTATCCAGAGGACTATTTGTGCTCTTCTTATCTGCCTCAATCTACATTTTACCATTTCTTCCTAAAACGGACCAAATACCATTTAAACTAACCTATCCCTGTGGAAAAAGATGTTCTCTGAGCTGTGAAGTGTAAAACAGCACAACACTGAACATATTCAATTTTTAAAAACATAACGAGATATTGGACTATTTCCACTTTAGTCTGGTGGGACTCAGCAGCTTGCATCATAAGCTATTTGGATCCAACAGATGAAAATACAGGTCTATTAGAGCATATTATTACCCTGTGTGTGTGTGTGTGTGTGTGTGTGTGTGTGTGTGTGTGTGTGTGTGTGTGCGCGCGCGCGTGCGCGTGCGTGCCTGTGTGCGTAACAATATATGCCTGCCAACAGAGGCACCTCAACAGAGATTAAGGTAGGTTCACTTGTGTGGTGTAAGTGTAATAGTTTCTATTGCACCAACTCCTCTCTTCTCTTGCTGCTTCACTCTCACACACACACACACACACACATAAACACACATTATCGCCCTCACTTTGACAGACATAAGTTTAGGCAAGGCAATCTGTTAGCCTAACTGTGGCTGACGGTTGCTGTGATGTTCGGTTCACTCTTTGTGTTTGATCCTCCAGGTACAGAGGAAGCGAAGCCTACAGGGACATCTCATCCGCTCGTTCTCATTCTCTCTCCCTCTGATCTGCTGCAAAGCTGCATAACAATACAAGCATTACCAATACACAGAGCATGGTGCACCTTCTCTGTAACTGCATGTAACAAGCTGGTGTCTTTCTCTATGTTTGTTTGTTTCTGGTGTTTGAAAGTCCTTCTCATCCGGGCTTTGAACTCTGCAGAGATTTGGTAAAAAAAACAAAGTTCTGAATACATTAAACTTTTAACTTCATGTCTGTGCCAAATGAAACATTAAGGGATTACCAAAGCTGGTAAATTGCATTATCAGGGGAACATAACAATCCATCTAATGGTTGCCGAGACTGCTGAGAAAAGAGAGAGCTGAGTGATCCGAGGAGCAAACACTGAGGATCCAACTAGACCATTTACGGGAAGAAACACGAATACAGTTTGCTCAGTTTGTTGTTGATGCATGAGGTAAAGGAGGAAACAAGGAGTGAGCTTGAGAGACTGCAAGCTTTATGCCAGAGGTATGAAACAGAAGCAACTTGAGACAGAAAGTAAGTCTCATGCTGAAAGGGTGTCAAAGAACCAGGAGCAGATCCAAATGCTAAAGGCTGAACAGGATGCCCCCAACAACAAATGAAGCTGGGGAGCAAGCTCCTGCCACAAGATGCCTCTGAGAGGGAGTGTTTCCACCAGGAGATGGTGGACCAGAACAGACATCAGCAAATGTTGAGCAAGAGATCAGTCAGGCCCTCCACACAGAGACACCAAAACTCATTGATGAGCTGAATGACGAGGAGGAGGAGGAGCCCCTTCCTACCCTACAGGCACCTAAACTCCTGGATGAGGCCCATGTTCCTGAGCAGAAGGCGAGAGAAAAAGACGACGCTTTCTCTCTGGAAAAGAACTCGCCACTTCTTCATTTGGGGTAGAAAAAAGAGAAGCTGGAAAAGGAGCTTATATCCAACTATGACTCCAACAAGTAAAGAGTCAATAAAAACATATAACATTTAATAACGGCTCTGCATGAATAGTTGTATTTTGGAGTAGTGGTATAGATTAGTTGCAAAGTGGTACTTGAAAGGAAATTGGTAATACTTAGATAATTGGAATTGGTCACTTGAAAACAGGTTTGACAAGAAAAACAGAGATATAATAGTTGATAATAGTTGTTAAGAGCAGGATAATGTCAGTTTAGAGCTTGTGGTGGTTAAATGTAAAAGGAGCATTTTCCGGAGAAAAAGGGTTTACTTAGAGAAGTTTTTAAAAAGAACACATGTAGTGAAAAGGAAAGTAGCATCCGACCAACAAACCAGCATTATCACGCCAATAAGCAGTTCAAAAAATCTCCAGAGCATTGAATATCATTGTCTGTCTCTCTGCAGTCTGCACTGTGTAAAAGGCCTGCTCACCTTCTCACATTATCTCGAGCCATTAGGGCTGAGCTGGAAACATCAATTGCGTTACAAAGAGTGAACGGCATGTATAACTGTAACTGAACTGTACACAGGAGCCACAGAGAGGTTAGTGTCCGTGTGTGCGTTCCTATGTGTATGTCTGTGCACACATGAGCCTCTAAGGTTTATAGATAGCAGCCGCTCGAGTCATAAAAACAAGATAAGTGTTGTGTCAATAGTCCAAGCTGTGGCCATTAATCTAAGCAGAATAAGAGCCCAGGCTCCACTACAGTAACCATAGCAGACGCAGCGAGGCCGCACTGTAGAGGTGGAGAAAATTCAGTATCCATTAACCTACAGGGTGGCCATGCCATTAACAGAGGGGGTCAGCGAAGTAACGTTATAGCCAGGACACCACCAGCTTGGATGTTGCTTGAAATACATCATCACCCATCAGATGGAGTATGTCGCCTGAGATACATCATGATATATCCTGGAAAGACTTGTGCAATATTGCTATTTTGCATGCTATTTATATAGAGTACACTACGGCTCCTCCTCTCAAATTCAGAAGCAACACCAGACCATATTTAAAACATCAGGTGTAATAACGGTAATGTTAGCAGCACAAATCCTGTATTAACAACAATATTGATAACTATCATGATGTTGATTCTCATGTAAATGATGATGGGAAGCTTGCATTGTCAATAGAACTGTTTGAATAGGACATGCTTACAAAACATGTTTTAGCAGTGAGTAACTTAATTTGCGTACAATTAATGAGACGCTCTTTGAAATGCTCAAGAGAACCCCTCAGCGATTAGAGGTAAATATAACAACATGCTATTATTCATGCTTGTTTAGGAGTGGATGCCTTAGTCAGCTTGGTGTGGATAAACCAAGGTGTGTGTGCATGTGAGTGTGTGTGTGTGTGTGTGTGTGTGTGTGTGTGTGTGTGTGTGTGTGTGTGCACGCATGTGTGTGTATTTGTGTGAAGGTGTCCCTCTAGGCTGCCGTGGTATTCTCACAACAGCAGCTGCAGCCTCTCGATAAGAGTCGCACTAAACAGCTTCACTTTGAGGACAAAATGAACTGAAATGTGAGGAGGAAAACATTTAGAAAAACCCACTGACACACACATTTCTGTAACAGTGCAGATATTAGGAAGCTCGTAGATTAGCAGACATGAAACAAGGCATTTTCCACAAAGAGGGAGAAGAAATTTGGCACAGTGTCTGGAAACTCTGCAGTCAGGCAGAGCTGATATTAGCCAGGAACATCCCATAAACAGCATAACTCAATATTAGTCACATTGATATTCCAGATTTACTCAGTATATCTCTCTGAGTGTAATAACTTTCTATGACATGTTTAATCTATTTGGATGGATGAAAAGGAAGGAGTACAAAAGGGAAGAGAAGGAGGAGGACAACTAAAGAAGTGAAGGAAGAACAGATGCAGAGACATTTACCAGGGTGGCAGAGAGAATAAAAGTTGAAAAGGTAGCATGAGATGGAAAAGGAAAGCCAACAAAAGAGGACACAAAGGCATTTGAGGCCTTAAAGAATGTAATAAGGAGATATGAGAAGTAGAATAAAGGGGAAAGGATGAAAGATGGTATCAAAATACGAGAGAAAGGGAAGAGAATAAGAGAAAAAAGTGAGGATTAAATGAAAGACTGCAGAGTAATTGTGTAATCTTAGATATTTCTCACTGAAGCAATGTAAGACTCCACATACATTCCTATGAACAAGCACATTAGTGTCACACATGTACTTAACATGTTAGCTGTTTGCTAATGTTACACTGGCATGGCAAGATTGCATTTGGGTAGCACAACATTGCAACCTTAAACCTATCCTATTATTAACCCAATCCTATCCAAAGTAGTGTGAAATGAGCAGTGGCTTGTTTTCTCACTACTGTGAGGATTATCTGAAATTAAAGCAGACTCCTTATTCTCAAAGAGCACGAAATTCAACACCACAAACGAGATACCAACATATTGTAAACTTAGGCCAAACTGCATATTGCTGTTAGGAAAGGTAATTCAGGCTAAAGCTGAATGTGATTTATTCCCCATTGAAACTTGTCTCCATTCCTGATTGTAGTACCGTAACTCTCACTTATGAATGAGCCATCATACTGCCCATTCTACCTTTGCCGCCCAGGCAGGGAGGAAGGAATCCAATACATGATATTATTAAATTAGGAGCAATTTCCTGACTCAATCAGATTAGGAGCATACTGACCTTGTGGTGCTTGAGAGTCGTATCATTAACATGACTTACATGAGCAGGAAGTGCCCTTTTTATTTATCTATTTTTTGTTTTAAGAATCATTTTATGACAACAGTTCAAAAACAAGTACGGATATTAAAAAGCACTCAAAAGCAATGTAGTATCTTTCAGTCACAAATTGTGAGCCTAGTATATATTGGCTATATATTCAATATAAATCTTACTGATGGGGGGTTTAAGATTTAAAAAGCATCATCTGAATATTAACCGGACCTTCCATTGACAATTTAATGCAAGTGTGTTTTATTTGTTGAGCTAAGATATTTTGGGTCCTGAATTCTTCACATTCCCTAAACTGACCTTTGGACAGGTAAATCTATAGAATGCATTATGTTAGTGAGGGTCCTCACAAGTATAGACATACATATGCATGTTGGTTTTGTGGGGGGTGTTTGGGTAACATATGGTGCATGTGGTTTGTTTGTGCACATGCTGCGTAGAATATGCGTGTGTGACATACAAAGTGAAGAGCGTCCGTTTTGAGTGGCATTTGTGTTGTGTGTGTGTGCAGGGGTATGTGTGAGAGTCTGTGTGTGTCGCTCAGCAGCATGGGGTAGATACTAGCTGAGTTTAAAGAGCAGCATGTAGAGGAGAGGCAGCCACTGTCTGTCAACCACCAGTGAGCACTGGGGCTCTGAATTCCCATTCATCCCCTTCATCTGCCCTCTGTAAACGGACCACCAAATCAGAGTCGGAGATTTCTGTGGTTTCAGAGTGGTGAACGTGTGTGTGTGTGTGTGTGTGTGTGTGTGTGTGTGTGTGTGGGTGGGTGGATGAACCATACTGACTGAGCCTCCTAAAGCCCTGCAGCGAACACTATCTGGCTGGTATTTTTTCAGAGCAGACAAATCGACCCTTGAAGATCTGACCTGCTCCTTGTTAACCTGGGTTGTACACACATACATACACAAATGCACACACACTATACACACCTCAAGTCACTAAGGAAGTGCAGCCAAGGCAAACCAACTACATACTGAGAACAGAAAGCATGGTAGAAAACCACACATTTTTAAGTCTGACAAGTAGAGGATGTTATTCGAGATAAAACTATGACAACAGAGGCTTTTTTGTTTTATGTGGTACAGTTAATTGCTACAGTAGATAATCATGTTTCACCACTTTGTGAAACACACAACTGCATAATAGGATATTACAACATGGGCTCCGGAAAAGTGTCAAAACTTTTCTAGGAACCAGGGTTGTAAATAACTTTCAGTTCCTTGTACGTCTGCAAAAATGTTCACGATGGAAATGATCATGAGTCATGATCATTATACCTACTGTACCAACAAAAATACTTCACACACTGTATATAGTATATGGCATCATCCAACTCTACATAGGTCCTCAGGCAGGAGCACTGGAGGACAGGCAGGAGCACTGGAAAACACATTACCATTGTGTTTATGTGTTTATCAAGAGTAACTGTAGTTTCTTCATCTTGTTTGTTTGTGTTCTCAACATGCTTTGAGAGACAGTATTAAAATTCAACCTAACACCCCAGCCCTTAGTTCTACATGTCCTACAGTTATTGTGTTTGGATCCTGAATGTCACAGGAACAAAACAAGGCTCAAGTGATTCTGGTCTCTTTCTTTGGTGCCATGGTAACTGTGATGGAGAGAGTTCAGCTCGGCTTTGTGTGTCCACAGAGAGGTACAAAAAATAAGGTTGCAATCCTACAGTGAGACCAACTTTGGAGCATGGTGCCACTCCCAGTAATTTTATGTTTTCAAAAATATAACAAAGCCTCCTAACAAGGGGTTTTGCAACCGGGCTTCCTGGCTACGTTAAAAATAAATGCTTTCAGAGATTAACAATAGAGCAGTTTAAGTCATTACACATATGATTCGTTGTCATAAAAACCCCAACAAGAAATTTACAATAATCCTCTTACAAATGGCTGCTGCACATGCCGGGGGAACAATAAGCTGTTCTCTGCTCAATTGAGCTGCATACTAATAGGGTGATTATGAGGCCTAATTATCAGATGGCACTTGTCAAGAAGAAGTCGTGCGGTTTGCCCCAAGGACAAAATGCAAAACAGAGACAAACTGTTGTTTCTGCAGGAAAGCTACTGAGGAGTGTCTTTTTTATAATACAGCTGGTTGTAGGTCAGGCGGACACATATTTATATGACAGCCATGACGGGAAGTCTGAGAAAATACCATCAGGCACAAATATGCAGTATACATGTAATGTATACAAAGGACACGGCCCTAAGAGTGACTCAACCCTGCCAGCACTGAAGTCATTGGTTATTATTAACGTACATAGTGAATACATTAGTCACATGTTGAGGAGGATATGAAATATGCATATTCCCTGAGGCGGCATATGGCAGCAGGGACGGTTAAGAGGAACTGCTAAGAATGATGAACAATAACGGTCCTGACATGGTGACTTTAAAGTCAGTGACAGAAGTTTCAGATATTGAATGAGTGTGTGTGTGTGGTAAGAGTGAAGTTGTCTTGCTGTATCTAATCCCCACACTTGTTTCTATTATAACATACACCTAGGGCTGGGCAACATGGCCTTTAAATAACATTGCAATATATAGATCCTCTAAAGCACTTTATAAATGCTAGGAATGGGCAACAAAATCAAATATCAAAATTAGGGATGCCATTAATTGAAGAAACACTGTCTGCTAACGGAGTAGACTGTAATAAAAAGTGAGACACGCTAAACGAAGCTCAGTGTGGGAACATGTTGAACAAGTTAAAATGTATGATGCTACTCTTTAGTTTGGTAGTACTTCAAGAACTATGCTGAACTACATTAAGAACAAACACCCTGCTGCCATGCCCAAGGATGGCTCGCAGCCAAAGATCATTGAGGGAGTTAGTCAAATCAAATCCAATCAATTTTATTTATACAGCCCAAAATCACAATCACATTGCCTCAATGGGCTTTACAATCTGTACAGTAAGTCCGGTAACGTTATGACATTGAGCGTTACAGAGACTTAACACCTGATTAATGGGTGCTGGCTTATCAAAGCAAAATGAAACAAAACTACATCCCCATTCACAGTATTTCTGGCCAAACACCTCTACATTGATATTGTGACAATATTGTAGGGATGACTATTGGTACTTTCACAAAACATTAACACAGCAAACTTTTTTTTGATAAATAATAGCAAGTAATGTGGATGGAATGGCTGAGTTAGTATTAGAACAGGTAAAACAGCCTGGTAGGTTTAGAAAATGACATCACTTTACTGTAATGCAACCTTTAAAACCAGGAAAAGACAACACTTGCAATGTACTTTGCAAATGTCCTGTTTTTTAGCACTCCTGTGGCTGCCAGTGAGTGACAGGACAGTTTTTGAAGACTCATGTGCATCAGGAGGAAGAGTCACCATATTTCCAATCTCACACACTGTTAATAATTCAACGTTTAATATAAAAACAGACGGGCTGTCCGGGCGGGAACAATAGCAGTGAATTATTGATATCTCTCTCTGCTCTTGTCTCTGGATTAGAGGAAGGTTATATACTGTAAATAAGAGGAGAAATTATATCTCGACCAATATTCTTCTGCCCTCTGAAGGAGCCATCCCCTGACCTCAAATGTATTAAACTTAAATTACGACGACTTACTGCTGCCATCTTTGGAAAGCAGTTAAAATGTACTTTGAACTGAATTGATTGAATAAGCAAATGAAAAAAGCTTCAGCCAGGCTCTCATGGTCTTTTCTGCCTCCAGTTCTTTTTTTCGACACTCTTTTTATGTGAGAGATATAACGTTTGGAGAAGGAAGCTCCCTGAGGCTTTCTCTTCCTTTCCTCCAATTACCACCAATGTCACCTCTCTTTTCTCTTTCATGCTCCTCTCTCATTTTATCTGTCATTCTCAGCCCTCAATGCTCCTCTGTCTGCCTGCCCACCATCTTTCTCTGAGTGTTTGTCTCTGGTTTTGCCCATGGGCAGAAAGGTTGAGGATAAAACATATGGAGACCACTGCAAACACAAATATGCCACCTCTGAAACCCACCCTCCATACACACAAACACACACCCATGCACACCAGGCACCGACCCCCCTGGGGCCAGACTCAATTTAAAGTCAAACTCTGTGCTGTTAGAGAAATGTTTCCATCAAATATCATGACTGAAATAGATCCTTCTGCTGCCAGGTGTAGTGCTGAGGCCTGTGATTGTGTCGACAATCAGCTGAGAGTCAATACAGCAAGACAGAGATGAGGAGACAGCCTCATATGAGCTTCATGTGATTGGTACATTTTCACCGCGTTTTCGTTCCTCTGAGCCAATCTGAGCCAGGTTCTGGCCGTTTCTCCAGAGAGACCAACGGTGCAGCAAACTGGTACAGTGAAGGACACTGTGTCTTCTCCAACGCCCTACTCTCCCACTAACATGTACAAACCCACGCACATACCATCACCATGTATCACTCGACCATTAAAAACTGCAGACACATCGATGAAAAATATACCATTTGAATTGTAACACATGTACCAGCTGCCCAATCCTAGCACAGAGAATTTATCTAAATAACAGAATTAAAGCTGTTGTAGAGCAATGAAGGTTTTATCATTTCCATGCAAAATTTAATAGAAAAACTGAGTGCTTAGTGGATGGACACTGTGTAATAAGTGATTTCATTGGTTGTACTCTAATTGCAGTGCCAAAACCCCCAGAAATAAATCGGCATATGGCCCCGCTGTCATCACCTATAGCTCACAATCACACCCACACCCCCTGTAGCACACAGCTCCTTATGTGCCTGTGTGTGAGAGTCTCTGTGTGCAAGTTTGTGTTTGTGTTGGTGTGTGTGTATGTGGGTGTCTACAGTCAGTTGTATGCGAGTGCAGCGGAGAGCTGCAGTGTGAGAAGATAAAAACATCAAAACACACACAGCAGAGACAAGGTCACATGTCTCTATTCTTCTTTCGGCCCATCCATCATCACCTCCCTGCTTTGCATTGCTCTTTTCTATTACTCACACTGCTGATCTTTAATCTTTGCATACAGGACAGATGCCATATGCCTGACATCCAAATCTACAAATTGCAAATCATTGCTAAGTTTTTTTTTTTCTAGTTTCAGCCGTGCATTGCAGTCGATTAATAAAACTATTGCAATTAATCCATCAGAACAGCCTTGTGTGAAGCTTTGCTAGATAAATGCCACGCGGTCAGCTGTGACTGATTGGTTCCACTCAGTAGAGTCTGGCTGATTTGCTGGCAGACAGCCAAAGCGAGTGATTAGGCTTCTCATCACCGATTAAAAACAATAACTTGCGTCATAACAGAGGTTAGATTATGGTTGGGAAGTCCTGTTAATACTAAACAAATACACCAAACCCCTGAGACCTTGGCAGCTGATTTCTAATGAATAGAGATGGGTCTCATTACATTCACATGCCTCCCATGCTTTAAATTGTTGAGATCACTGCTGGTGCTCTATGTATATGATCTCCAGTTCTGTGCCTGGCAAACAGCCAGAACATATGATCTATGCTTTCTGTTTATTTAACCTTTATTGAGCTTGTATTCTCATTGGAGTAAACACTCGCTGTCTGAGAATACTATTTAGTGTTTATCTGAAGAATTAGTGTTAAGCCTCTGTCCATCTTTGAAGATGTGGCGATCACAGGCTGTTCCTGTCATCCACATTCGAGCGCCAGCATGTTCAAAAGGTATGGAGATCAGGAGATGTTTGCCAAGGCCTAAACAGATGTGCACACACATATGTAAGCAGTCATACATTTGGTAGAGAGGCGCAGGAATGACAAGTTGTTGACAACAGGATTCATAACCATTGGAAGCCCTCGTAACTACATTTAAAGGTCCACACTCAGCAAACTGACATGAGAGAGCTAGAAGGGGCAGGTCGACTTTTGAGTCACCTTACATCGCCCGTCTTTTTCCGAAAAAGTGCACTTGAACACACCACAAAGACTACAATCGACGGCTAACATGGAAATAACTCATTCATGCAGCCAGCGTTAGTCTGAATTTGTTATTCAACAAAGGAAACTGGAAGACCTAGGACTGCAGTGTCTTCACCAGTCATTGCCATAATGTGTCTCTGTAATGTCTTACAAGACCTTCTGAATCATGCTCATCAGTTGATCTTCAGTTGCTTTATTCCAGGCGGTCATGTGGTTGGGAAAATATTTGTGTATTGGAATGATCCGTATAAAATCAGTCTCTGTGTGCCCTCTTGACTTAAGTCGTTTGCCTCCATTTCTCTTCTCATGCACTGAATCGCCAAGATGAATAAGATGAACAGCCAATCAGGGTGATTTCTGCCACTGATAGGCTCTGCCGCCACATCAGTAAGCTCAATTGGCTGAAGGCCGTGGCCCGTGAAGAAGGGTTGACAACGCAAAAACTCGGGCCACAAAGCTAGACATTGACGAAGTCATCTCAACTCTAAGTATCACTAACCTCTCCTTCACCCTTCTCCATGTTCCAGAAACACATCATCATCATTTCTCCTACACTTGCCCCCCAGCCCCTACCATCTCTGCCCTTTCTTTACCCTCTTTTCTCTACACCTCAAATCCTTTTACCCAACACTGCATTTGCACCAGTGGAAATCTTATCCACCCAGTCTCCTGTAAAATGCCCAATATCTAAAAATACCACCCCTGCTGGATCCACATCCTCATCTGAACTCCTCACCCTTTCCCATCACCACAACAGTGGCTATCCAGACCCCCTCCCTTAAAACAGCCCATACCTTTCCTTCTCTCCCCCTCCTCCTCTTTCCTCTCCTTCATTCAGGCGAGATCTAATTCAACGATGAATAATGGATGGATGGATGGAAGACTTTCATCTATCAAGGTTCTCTTTCTCTCTCTGTCTTCCTCTTGCGGGATGGCTGTAGTGTTAATGCAGGGCAACATGCATTGGAGATGAGCCCAGGGACCTCCCACTCAGTCTGTTTGTCTGTCTGCTGCCTGAAGGATCTCTCTCTCTCTCTGTTTCTATCTCTTTCTGTTCCAGACCGGCCATTGACAATCCCATTCAAACCATTTATCATTGTTTTCCAACCTTTTCCTTCTTTTTTCATCTTTCATAATCATCACTTCAAACACTAAACGAAAGAGCGCTGGCCATTCTCCCTCATCCCCATCCGCATCCAATTACCTATCACCTTTTCACTCTTCATTACCTCAGTTCGATTAGTCCCTGACCTTGAGATAGTGATCCTAGGTTTGTATTGACCCTGACCCCCCTGCTTCCCTCCCCTCTAATACCGTTAGAAGCCTCATCAAAGGACCAATCTCACAATCCACTGCCACCTCTCTCGTTCACTGCTTTGTAAGACGAACGCTGGTTTAAATCCACTCTGGAAGCTAAACCTGCTAGAACGAAGGAAAACCCATTCTGTAAGCTTGATTATGGATATGACAGCTCAAGCTCAAGAAATGTCCTGTTTAAATGGCAATTAGGTGTCAAATTTGCAAAAGATCTTGATGCCATGGCAGTCTATTGTGGACTTACAATCTCCACTGGATAAGGAGCCTCAGGTGTCTTTTCTTCTCCCAGAAATATTGATGGTGAGGAGCAAAAGCAGCAACAGAAGAGTCTGTCCGCCTCAAAGCACCAAAAGATCTCAATCAGTCTGTCTGTTATTTCTTTCCTACTCACTTACAGCTGTTGTACTTCAGTGTTGCTCCATTTGATTTCATTTGACTTGAATCTTCTCGATATCTACTAGGTGGCACTGAGATTATACTAAAAAAAAAAAAAAAGAAGAACCAACCCCCAACAAAAACCCAACAATTAGCACTTGGAAGTGAGCAGCAGCTTGTCAAGGATCCCATCAATAATGTACGCTGGTGGGAGACCCTGGCTGCCGCAGAACTGTCCTGCTGAACCCTCATGCCTGTCTACCTGTCTGTCTGCCTGTCCATCTGTCTCCTTCCAACCATTGCCTTTCTCACCTTCTGAGTGCCTGCCTGACCTCCTGCCATGCTTCCAGCATCTGCTTGTTGTCTAACCATACACAAAGTCGTTTCTCAGCCTGGCTGCCCGGGTGTTTGCTCTGCATGTATCCTTGAGCTGTTGTGGATGAGAAGACTGTATACATGTATGTACTAATTTATTTATCTACTGGAGATGCATCCAAGGTTCTTCATAATAAATACTTTATTCTAGTGTGGACACTGCTATTTCATTATCACTTGTATACTTGATGAGCAACAACACAAATAAATCACAAAGAAAAGATTCATATGAAGACAGCAAACTGATCCAACGGCTTGGAAAAGGCCATGTAAACAGCATTATTTAAAAGAAAAACAGATGCATCTATATTTTTGCAAGACTGGCTGAACAAAAAACCTCAATAATCAACATGCCAAAGCAAGAAAATTACAGAAATCAGAAAGCTATTCCGCACAGGGGGGCGAGGACAGACTCCGAGGGGAACAAACAACAGTAATAACAGCTGCTGTTCCATCATATACGCCAGCAGAATAATAATCAGCACTGTATCACACTGGCTAGCAGCCTTCAACTAACCTAAAATGGCGGGCGAGCAAGCATTGTGGACAACAATCGAAAATAGTGGAATAAGTGCTGGCTAAAAGGTGTAGCTGAGGTAATTATTCATGTTGCCACTTTTATTAAACAGATTAGGTACAATGGCTCACACACAAACACAAAAATATTCATTAGGAAGTGTTAAGTGGTTTGCTGGCAGAGTTGAAAAAAGGTCCAGTTTTACTGTTCTGTTCATTGTCTTGTAATCAAAGCCATGAAGAGGCAGGTGAGAGGGAGACAATATTGTCCGGAGGAAGCGTGGGAACAAAAGCCTCACAGGCCGCATAGCAGAGGCAAGGCAACTGTGAGGGTACAGGTGTCTGATGGGAAAATGAACATCTGGCTCTGTAGTTGCTTTGTTCTGGCTCAATGAGAAACAGAGTGAAACATCAATGCCATCCATCCATACATCCATCTGGCTCTATGGAGAAGAATTCCTCCTGTCTGTAGTCTTTCCTCTCCTTCATATAACAGTAAAGTTTGAGTGGTGGTTTTATACTGATATTTGAGGAAAAGACTGGCACTGTTCTCTCTTCCCACTCCGATCACCGCTACCAGTTACACAAGATCACTCAAACACAAACATGGTCTGGTCTGGCCTTGACTGGTTAGCCCCCAAACCAGACACACTGGTATGTGTTTCAGCAGATTAATGATGTGTACATATATGAATCACACTGATACCCAAACATCATTATTTCAGCAGTTTCATGCCCAGTATAACACAGATAACCGGCAACATATTTTCATTTCAGTGTGCTGTACAATGAGATTATCAGTCTCTGGGCTGTGGGTTGAATGAGACATGGCTGCAATGATGGCTAGTGACAAAACACATTTGGAAAACATGTTTAAACATCTTACAAGGTCAAAAGTTTTGGTACTAAGACACATCCTTATTTAAATCTTTAAGGAACAGGTTAGGACTCCTTCAATGAAAGTGGATGCCTTATTTCAACACAATACAGTACAACACAGTACTGATGAGATCTGACAAACATATGGAAGGGTGCATAAACATTTTGGCAATGACATTTATTTTTTATGGAAATGGTAGAGCTACTGACCACAAGAAGAAGCACTGCAAGCATCTTATCTCACACTGCTGCTTTTATACTGTTATTGATTTGACTGCATAAAAACATAAAAATCCCTAAAGGGATGAGGAAACTGACAGCCAAGCCAGTTTGTGTAAATACGGTGGACATTTAATGAAGGAGGAGCTTTACTATACAATGTAGAAAAGTAACATGAGAAACCATCCATTCATCATAGTTTATTTGGGGTCTGATTCATTCATCTCTGACATCCTGACCTCGTGATTCAGAGGAAAATCCATTCTCTGGTCCCCTACGCTGTAAGTCAATAACGTAGCACCCCATTCTCCTTCGTGTGTGTGTGTGTGTGTGTGTGTGTGTGTGTGTGTGTGTGTGTGTGTGTTCATGGTACTAAACAGGAGCCCCACCCTTACTCCCTGTGTGCATCCAGCAGTGCCATCACTGCCATCTTCCCACAGCTCCACCTTATTGAGCACAGTACAGATACCATCACAGTAACTGACTGGCCATTTACAGAAAAGCAGAATGGAGGACGGAATGAATGAATGGATGACTGAGGCAGCAAGTGAATGACTTACAGTGTGAAACATCCTCTGCCTCCAGGCTCCATAATATCAATTTAGGCATGTATGGCATGTAGAGCTCATCAACATTGCTGGAGATCGTATGACATACACAAAGACTCCTGTTAAAGCTGTGTGTTTATTATCTCCGGCCATTGTTCTCAGATCTCTGTAATAATCAACAGACTAATTGAATTAGATTGTGGCATAACTCATTCTAATGGTTGGAACAGGAGGAACCAGAGATCCGACCAGCTGTTCTCTCTGTTGTGTTTCATTGGCTCCTCACAGCACAGGGGCAGCCGTGTTTTAATTACAATTACACGAGGACCAATGGAGGGACCGAGGAATGAGAACAAAGGATCTTAACGAGGAGTAAAGGGTCATACGCAGCAGTGGAGCCACCATAATGTGCATGTGTCAGTTTGCAACAAGCTCTCTTAATTACTGTTAATCCATTTTATAGAAACTGAATGATTAATTTGCCTAAAATGGTGCTGAAAGAAGTGCATCTTTTGTGGAATGTTTCCTCAGAGGCTTTCTGGGGTGAATGTCCATTTAAAGAAAAGCCACGCTAGCACTGTAACATAACACAGCATGAGAGACAATTATGCGCTTACGGAAAGATCTAACCATGAACATGAACATATTTGTTTAATGTTGTAGGCTACGTGTAGCTACAGTCCAACACCCTGACAAAGATATATATGCAAGGCCCTGAAAGAGGCTTTGAAGTGCTGCCTGTTCAGTGTTGTGTCTATCTATTAAACAGCTCTATCAGGTACAGCAGGGTGTCCAAAGAGAGAGCAGAGTGGGTGAGCAAGTAGTTACACAGTTAACCGTCTCCCTCAGGCAAAGGGAGACATCCTCTGAATACCAAAAATGCTGCTTTTTGTAATGAATGAGGCTGCAGACAGAGGGAGAGAGAAAGGTGGGATACACTCTTGAATCAAAACATAATCAGGCTTCCACTAACAGATTTAATTAAATGATCAAGGTTTCAAATTGGCTTGAAATATATTTAATATCACAATGTATGCATTTTTTAAAAATTAGTCTATTTCATGAGATAAAAAATGTGATTTAGGCACATTTAATTACTTTTTGGTTACTGGTTTCTTAAGTTGAAATGATTAATTCGTGAATGCAATCCCCTGCTCCAGATTCCTCAATTGTGAGGACTTGCTGCACATACAAAACAAAAAATGAGTAAAAAAACAAGCTGCCAAGTGTTGAATATTTTGGCACTTTAAAATGAGCTAAAAAGCCAAACATCTGCTGTTTATTTTATTTCTAAAGAAGTGATGTGGGAAAAATGGGAGGCTATGGCTCACGAGATGAGCGGGTTGGTCATGAACTGCATCGTTGGAGGTTTGATCCCTCATGTTCACATGTCAAAGTGTCCTTGGTTAAGACAGCAAAGTCAAAATTAATCCAAAATGCAGCAGCTCTGCTACCTTTTGTCTGCAAGTGTTTGTGAGAATTAGTGAAAGAAAGTGTTATATCCACACTACAGCAAAAAAAAAGTCAATTTTTTCACTATCATTCTGCCCCAGTTTCAATTCAATCAGATTTGACAGATTGAGTCTAGTCGATGTGAGAAGAAAGTGCTGCAGTAAGCTTGGATTTTATAACACCTGCTAATCTTGTTTCTCTTATGAAAAGTCAACAAAATGTCAGCCACAGGAGAGAGCACACAGGGTTTAATAACGCTGTTTGACTGCGTCTACTTCTGTTTTCATTACAGCCTCTCTCTCTTCCCCATAAAAACAGTAAAAGGGACACTGTCTGATATATTCAGAGATTTCTTCTAAAGTCCATTGCTCATACTTCTTTCTTTGCAGTTGGCTGCTTGGCTGAGTAAAAAAAAAGTGTGAAAAGCTCACAAATCAATTTGATTGAGTGGCGAATGTTGAAACGTCACAACCATACCAGATGGATGACACGGTATGATTTCCTATTGACTGATTGATCCCGTCTCTATTCATAAGACAACCTCACCTATCATGCGACAGGCTGACAGAGGCAGTGCAGTGACCCATGAGTACAGCTCAGACCTGAGACAGGAAATGATTTATCATACACGTTGAGCTCGCCTAGCATGGCTAACAGCCTCTGGAGACAGCACTCAATGGAGAGACACAGCTCATATGTTGTCACAGAAAAAGACGTGTCAGTAGGTGATTTATTAATTTTCAACAGAGGGGTGGCCCTACCCTATAGTAAAAACTATATCTGTAGTCATGTCTTCCCCCAAAAAATGGGTTTCAAAGGTGTCTTGGTCTGGGGATGTGCTTTCAGAAGAACAGACGCTTTGGAATGATCTGAGTATTTATAGAACATAGTTCAGAGAATATGACAGACCCAAGATGAAACTGACAGAGAGACTTCTGAGAGAAAAAGGCACAATTACTAATCTGTCTGCTACTTCAGTCCCAAGACAGCAAAATGGATTTGTGGGTGGATGCACAGTGAGGCTGCTGATATTTCAGAGCCATGGTCGTGATCTTCTAACGTGCACAAACCTCAGTCAGATAAAGGATCAATGAGTCAGGCAAACAACCCCTCTCCCCCTGCACTCTCTCTGCCACTAGGGAGGGAGGGGGATGGCGTGTTAACAAGAAGGATGCATTTTGGTCATTTTGCTAACAAGTGTAATGGTGTCTCCCCTCATTCCCCCCCAATCACCTAGCCTGTCTATAATGTTATTAAATGTACAATTTAGGAACGAGCAACACCAATAGAAACCCATACATAGATACAAAGCCAGTGAGCATTCCCAAAAATCACATTTCATAGAACATTTTCAATAATAAATCTCCTTTAACACCTACTGCAGTCAAAAACAAAGTCAACAAATGTCTGAAACAGATCTCTGTGCCTGAAGCCGACTCTTACACACAGGGTTACACACACAGACACACACACAGACACACACACACACACACACAGATGTGGCTCGGTCATGCACACACTCAGTGACTGTGTGTTATGTCTTTGTCGCTCAAGGAGAGAATCACAACATACTCCCATCCACATCAAGACCGCTCAGCTGGAACAGAGCTCTGGGAGTCGCAGCTCTGCGAGGGGCATGTTGCACAACACCGAAAAATCTATTACTGTACAGACACACACATTTGGGCATGAGCGCACACACACTCATCACAACACAGACATGCAAGAATTATTCTCTGCTCCATCCCAGACTCTCCAGATATGCTTCCACAGTCACACAGACAGAGCCGCACATCATAAAGTCTCAAGCCTGCAGCTAAAGAAAGTTGTTTATCTCCACAAACAGGTTTCTAAAATAAAAACTATTGGTTTACATTCTTCCATCATCACGCATCACTTGACGTCTAGGGCCAAAGATTAATTATAGCCAGAGGCCATCCTTATCTTTGCTCTGCTGAGTAGCAACACTCAGCACTGCTGGCCACTGAACTCTGGTCTGGTCTGCTACTTGTTTTAAACAACTACGAGCTTACTTTAATGAAGAACGTTTAAAGAGTGTAAAGCATCTTTTCCACCACAGCAAGTGTACAATAACCAAACGTATTCACTTCACCAAACTTTCAGCGTTACGTCACAGCATGTTTTGCCTCATATGTGCAGTCCATTACTGTACTTCATGCAGGTGTATAAGCTGATCCGGGAAGGTGGACGGTAATGATCTGGTTGAGTTATGGCCTACCAAGTTTGCATGTTGGCAATGATTTCCACCTATTTTTAGCCAATGAAGGGCTGTTATTCTGGGGATGCCCAAACAGGCCCCAAGCAGGGTGCACTGGGTACAGAGGTGTGTCTGTTGGTGTTTGTGCGTGTGTGTGTGTGTCTGCCTGTCTGTCTGCCTCTGTGTCTAGGTTTGTTTATCCGAACAGGGAGTCTCCTTACCTTCTATGGATGGGGCTTGGTCCTGGGCAGCATACAGCATATCCTTGAACGCCTGGTGAGGAAATGAGGAAAAAAAATCACTGCATGCACACACCGACCAAAGCAACACAAAAGACGGTTTACTGTTGTACTTCTGTCAGGATGTTAATATGAGTGAAATGTCTGTGGAGTCGTCCCAAGTCTACTCCACATCAGATCAACTGAACAAAGTGTATTTATAGTATACTATATAATACATAATAATTGGTGTAAGTAAGAAGGGATTACATTAGACCTCTGCACAGTTGTTAGCACCATCTGCTTTTCTAGTACCATTTAAACCATTTAAAGCCATTTGAGAGCCATTAACTAAACTCTTGTTCTCCATATGGGAAGATTACAGCAACGGCCACAAAGCCGTTAACATAATGAACAACACACAAACTCTGGCATTTTAATGATCTCATTTACTCCAGTTACAGTTTACTAGTTGCCGAGATATTCCTAAAGCTTGTGATGGAAAAACTGAGATCAGATAGGCCCAACAGTGGTGTTTTTGGTAAGCATGTAGGGAAAGGAGATTAGAGCTGTACCTAATGGTTATTTTCATTGTTGATTTACTGGTTGATGGTTTTCTTGATTAATCGATTTGACGTTTGGTCTATAAATCCTCAGAAGAAGATGACAAATGTTGATCAGTGTTTCCCAAGATGACATCCTGAAATGTCTTGTTTTGTCCACAACCCAAAGATATTCAGAAAATATTCACATTTAAGAAGCTGGAATCAGAAAACTTTTTTTTTTCCTGAAAAATGTACTCGAAACAATTCATCAATTATTATTGATCAATTGATCAATTAATTGTTGCAGCTCTAACGGAAACTTCAGAAGAAACAGTAGTATTCAAGTGTATAAAGCAAATACTTACAGAATTAATTAAGACATACTTCCTTTCCTTATTTGTTTCACTGTGTTAATTTAAGTAAATGATAGCAACAACACAATAGCCAATAGTCATTCACCCAGGCAGAAGATTATACACAAAGAAAGATAACACAATACAGCTACAAGCAACTTCTTAAATAATTAAAATGACAGATGAAGGACTTAATGAATGACAGTTTAAATTACAAACTAGTGTTAGATGATAATATTTTATCAAAGTGTGCATCTGTGTAATTAAAAGCGTATATTGGGAGGAAAGAGAGAGACGGACTGACAGACCAACTCACGGATACAAAGCAGATAGACAGAGAGATAACTGCAGTGGTTTCTCTGCAGGAAGATTGATCTCGAAGATAATGTGAACTGACAGATAATTGCACGCTGGCTCATTTGAACATATCAGTGGTAATCAGAGAAAAGACTGGAACTGAAGCCTGTTTCTCAATAAAGATGTCTTTATAACTGCAAAAATAGAAAAAAAAAAACACTTTATGAAGTTTAATGAAATACTTAATCAATAAGACAATGTTTACATTTTCAGGGCTCAGAGTGCTCAATACTAAAATCTGTCATTTTCTATTCAGCACTCAACTCATACTGTCAGTAAATAAAATAAGTCATCCAAATCTAACAACCTGTAAGTTTTCCTGTCTCATCCTCTGATTATATCAAATTCCTCTCCGACTGTCCAGCCTTCTATATAACCTGCTGCTTTTGTAACATGGCAGTGAGAGAGCAGTGTGAGTAATCCTGTATGTGGGTGGGAACCACTCAGAAACTGCTATGCATTAGTAGCTGCCTGGATTGTTGCTACTTAAGTTCCTCTGTGAATTACATACACAATGAGACTCTGACGCTGGAGTCTAATCCAAGATATTAACATTTCATCTGTATGTCCTATCATCTCTTCTCTGTCAGATAGACATCACAGGAGACCAACTGTGTACACACACACCATTGGAGCAGGGCCCAAGCAAAAAGGGGCCCCCACCCAAACTAATAGGTGGGAAATAGGTTCAGGCAGGGAGGCATCGCCATGGTGATGGCAGTGATGGGAGAGGGGGCGGGGTGGCTCTTTGGGGAGCTGGGATAAACCTGCAGGCTTGGCAGTAATCAGTGGTGAAACCTGTAGACAATAACTAAACCAAGCCTAATGGGGCCATCAGTATGAATGACCATGCATTAACGTGATGATGGTGCATACTCACTAAAACAAACATGAGAGTAACACAAGTACCAGATCTAAGTCACTAAGTCCGACTGAGGCCTACACTGCAGAGTGTCCAATCAATTGGATGTTATCAATGAATACTTGTGACACGTTGAGTGGACACTAACCAAAACATTTAGGTGCTAGGATGGTGAAATTCTCCCTCTAAGATGCTTGAGATTGTAATCCCTGGGCTTGAGTAGATCACACAGTGTGCATCATTAGACCGAGGAGTTCAATGGTGGATCACTTGAATCCCAAGCTCTGTGTCTAAGTGGATCCCTGCATGTAGACAGAGGAGTAGAGAGGATGGGAGGAGAGGATGGAGGGAGGGGGAGGAGGGGTGCAGAGGGCAGGTCTGGTCGGGGACCAGATGTCCTCCCAGTGGGGGAGGAACGATGAGGTGAGGATGGAAGGAGGGAGGGAGGTATAGGAAGGGGGATCTCTCAGCAGTTGCCATGCCATGCCTGTTGTATACATAATGTTCATATTGTTGAACATGCTAATAAATCACTGCACAAAACAGAGATGATGTGAGCCATGTTGTATATTTTATGTACCATTACGTCTGTCACAATACAAAGCTCACTGTGCTGGTTTAGACATTTAAATGACATCACTCAGATTAATTAGAGAAAGACAAGGCTTCGCCTTTGAACAAACAGCAATCACTCAATGAAATCACAGTCAGGCACCTGTTTTTACCTCAACATAATATCACTTTGCTAGTTTGAATTGTAAATGCGAGTCTCTACAGGCACTTTCCTCCTCCTCCTCCTCATCTAAGCTTACACAAGTGATTAGACTGCAGAGGTAAATGCATAAGTGGCCTTGTTCTCCCACCCACAGACACATCCACACCTGCATCTCCATCTCTCACTCCTTCTATATACCTCTAACATTCTGTACGCATTAGTTATTCAACATATGTTATGTTATTGAATCGTTAAACCCCTTGTATCACAGTGCATCACGCTTTATCACAAATTACATATTTTGTATTCATCACTGTACTCTGTATCACATGGTTAGATGGACACACTTATACTCAAGAAGAAATCTTATGTTATTAATCAATGAAGCTCAAATGTAGAAGATTCCAAATGATCTCACATCTCTTCTGTCATTTGTAACATAATTTTTTTAATACCCCTTACGTACGCACAAATGTTGGCAGTTGGCATACACATTTTGAATGTTTCTTGTTCTCAGTTGAAAAAGCAATCTTAATCTTAATGAGATTATCAATTATCCGTACACATTTCTATGCATTAATACAAGAAAGTTTGCTTTTGCACGATATACTCTCAGGCATGTCGAGAAATTTTCATTTGTCGGAGTTTTCTTTTTATGACTTTGCACTTAAAAAGACCTTTTTGTAAGACAAGTTGATTTTTGAGTCTCATTCCCAACTCGCTCAGCCGACCCGTCCTACAATCCCAAAGCGTCAGTTTTTGACGAGTTGGGAAGACTTGGGAGACTCAAAAATCTACTTTTCTTACAAATAGCACCTTTAATAACTGTTATATTTAAAAGACACATCCTCTCCCTATCTATAAACCTACTTGCCCTGCCCTTTAGGAGAAGCATCTGGAGTCGGTCGGACATGCACACATCCATACCAAACAGCTGTTTAGCATATAGGTTTATAACTACGATCCCACAGGATATAGCGCGCACCTAATTGCTCGATCGCTCAATCACCTTGTCAATGCCTCCGTGTTCAAATGAAGTGCCTTAGTAACTAAAGTCTGTATTTGCTGGAACAGCCACTTTGCCGCATCCTTCTCATCTGCATAGAAACTAGCTGACCAATCTGAACAGACAGAGCACCGTTTTCTACACAATAGTCTGCTCTAAAAAAAGGAGGAGAGCGAAAACTGGGCAGCAGGTTAATTAACTAGCACACAAAGGCAAGAATATCCCTGAAAACCACAGACACTTTGGACGTGGGCAGCTGTAATATTGCATACACCACAGATACAGACAGCATCACATTTTACAGCATGGACTATGGATAAAGATGACGTGTTGCTGGAATAAGGTGTCAGTGTGTCATTTAATGGACGGACAACTGTATTACAATACAGCAACCTTGTTGACTGCAGTGGCAACTGCAGAATAAACACGAGTGGCTGTTTTTGATGGCTACGACTGGGTGTAATAACTGAGTGCTTTTATGCATTTCTCAAGCTATGTGTAACGTCCCCTTCACTGCATGAAGAATCCATGGACTTATGATGATGTGTCTGTTGCATCACAGCAGCATATTACGGCTTTGCATTTTTCAGAATGACATTAAAATTGATTTGACCCACTTTACTAAAGGCAACTGAGTTAACTCACTGCAGACAACTTTATTTGTGTTCTTGTCTCTTGACTTGTTTCAGAGGGCATAAAAGCCTTGAACAAGACGTCCATCATCTGTAGGTGTGAGCTCTCTCCCTGATCTCTGCCTATCCCACCCACTCAGGAGGTAATGGTGTTTACAGAGGTCAAACAAAGACTGACGGCACAGATATCCCTTCCTCCAAACCCTATATATAATTTAGATTTGAGCAAGAATACAAACTGTATGGATGGTAGCAGGCCGCCGTTCTACATAATTCAACATCGCTTCACATGTGACACTAATATGTTTGTGTGGCATATACATATATAGAGTTTTAGAGATGTTAAAAAGGGGAAAAAGGCCTCTACTCTCAATGAATTAATGGTTGATTATAGCTGTGGTTACAACAGATTTATTGTTTTTCTTTCATTTAAATCTTATGGAAATAAGAGAATGAAATATAGGCTGATATCTTTCAATCTTTCAAGCTCACACAACGCAATTATTCCATTAATAAAGTAATAAATTATCCTTTGATATATCTAAAAAGATTATGCACCATTTCTGAAAAAATTATGCAATTATTTGTTATCTAGAGCATCTTTTAAATTCAGTCGCCTCTAATGATTGATAGAGGTGTAAATATAGTGCTAAAAAAAATACATTAGTGAAACTTTAATATCACTTCAAGATTTTCATATCTGATATAACTGCACTAAACGCAGATGACAGAGAAAATCTGTCATCATCCATCTCAGGTCAGCGAGTGTGTTGCTGAAGACTGGAAGTGTAAAATGGCTGGTATGGCCATGCATCTGTCCCTGGGCTCACTCTGCGTCAGTCTGTGCATACAAAGACCCCACACAGGCTGTCCATGTATGTTGGTAATCAATCCAAGTAAAATTCTGTAGGAGAGTTGTCCTCGTTTCAATATGTGCACATCATATCTGACATCTCTTTATCCTTTTCTGCTTTAATTATGCTGCCTGAAGATGTTTTCATTGCATAATGATGACAGCCTGGACAGATCCAACTGTGACTTACACAACTTAATAACCATATTCAGGGCATGTTTCCAAAATAAAAGCAGTGCAGTGAGCTTCTGTTGAGTCTGGGATGTAGGCTGCTGAGGTTCAGGGGAACGGGGTCTTTGTCTATAATTCATAGAGCTAAATGGAAAGGAGCAGCCTGCCCTGTCACTACATGTCTGCAATAAAGCTCTTAATGTAGGGCCAGCAAAGCAGAGAAGTGGGGTGTGAAAATAAAACACTGAAGTACGGTACGCCACCAAACAAAGAACATGTGGGTACACAAAGGTCTCTTTAAATCCACAGAGATCAGAAACCAGACCGAATATTGTGTTAGATGAAGACCTGCAGGTAGATTCCTCGAGACAAACCGTTCCTGTTTAATTGTGCAAAATATCAAAAACATCTACATAATAGTAGAAATACTATGTACTATGTATTTTTACAAAACTGCTCAAAAACCAGGAATAATTAAATAAGAATATTTGCAATTTAACAACTATGCATAATTGATGACTTAGAGATGTCTCTTGTGTGGTTAGATTGTTTCAAATAATAAAAAATGAAAGGATAATGAGGAAGATGAGTTTCTTAAATGGAATTATGAATGCAATTGACAAAAAAACACCATCATAAAACCTGAGGGGATATGTGTGAAAAAGGGAGGAAAAACGAGCAAATTGAAAAAAAAAGGGGGAACAAAAAAACTTCTAAAAAAAAATAAAAAAAATAAACTGTATCCATATTTGTTTTGCAAAGAAAATGCTAAAAAATAAAAATACAAAGACAAAAAGCAAAATAAATTAATTATTTAAAGGATATTACGAAATATTCATAGTATGATTTGTTCAAATGAAAAACAGGATGATGTTGTTCATTATTCCAGTGTGAAAAGTGTGTAATTGATCAGAAAACTATTCATTCTGTTCATTTCTCGGGGTGTAAACTCAGCAAACAGCAGTAATAAACACTGAATGCTCCCTATGGCTCTTAACACCCGCAGTCAATTTCCCCTCCATAAACAAAAGGACATCCCTTATCTTTCCCGTCGTTTATTGCTCTCAGGAGGGAGCTACACTGAAACTGAGAAAATATTAACAGCAGCTTCTTTAAACGTGTCATAGTTAATAATGACTCTTATCTCCCACTTTTCTCTGTGAAAAAGGGGATGTATTTGTGGTACTTTCGCCCCATGCCCATATTCACAAGGCGTTAATTTCAAAGACATAATAAATGTCACTTTACCTCATATTGAAGATACTGTTTCCTCCACTCTGGAGTGATGTGGGACGAAAGATGCTCCGCGAATTTCATTTTGTCGGAACAAGTGTCCCCTCAAACCTCCGTTAAATCCGAGAGCGGCTGTCCCCTTCCCCGTCGACGCGACTTTTGTTATTTCAGTCAACTTGCTGGCTCAACATGCGGTGCGTCAGCCCGGCGCACTCCGCTCCTCTTCACTCCACTTCTGGCTCGTCCCGGTCAGTGCACTCCGAGCAGATCCCGTCCCACATACTCTATCACGGGAGGGACGGCAATGGCAACAGTCTCTCTTTTAACAGCTGGACGGACGGCAGTTTAACGGAGCCGGTGAGAGTGCCTCAGTGACTTTGCTCCGTCCCTCCCTGGGCAGGTCTGGGGACATTGCGGTCCGCCATCGCATTGAGCCACAGCGACGTGGTTGCGTCAGCAGAGCGCGCAGTGGCACCGGTCGTTGCTGGGACCTCCTATGAAAAGTGTTGGCGGTGCGCTCAGGGAACCCCTCACCTCCTACACAGATCACTCAGACCACAGGCTCCTGTCTCATTAGGCTTTTGTCTCGTGCTTCCGCGTCTGAGACGCTTGTTGTCTCCACTGTTGAGTGTCTGCAATAAGACAGGGGATAGAGGACAACTTCATCATAGAGACACATGATATGAAAAGCTCATTTGAAGTTGACATTTGCAGCTAATAGTGCAAAGTCAATGTATAAGGAATGCAGGCTACTTTAAACACCATGATTGCCTGTCATAATCTCTGATACAGTCCTATTCGACTCATGAATATAACCTACAGACTTTTCCACAGAGTGAGTGTTCCTGCTTGAACATTTCTACAATTTATTTGGATGTGGGACAGCGAATTATAGATGCGCTACCTGGATGCTGAATACTGAAGCCTTTATTTGTGCTCTGGAGACGCAGATAGTTTAGAGAGGTCAGGATAATAAGCAACCATTACTTATAGGTTCTGCAAAAGGATCTCATTATACTGTGTCCATACTCCAAAGATCCCTACATTTATGACAAATATGGGATATGACAAATGCACCTACAAGACATACTTAACAAGCTGGATTGGCTATTCTGGGCTATTATACTTTTAGACCATTTCAAGACTGTTTGGGACAACTGCTCAGTGAGGGAACAGGTGACACTTCATCATTTTGCCAAGAGCAGCATCTGCTGGACAAACTGCGCTAATGCATCTCGTCGCCCAGTGCGTTAAACTTTCTACAGTTCAGCTGCCTCATGTCAGGTGTCGACACCATCTGTCACATGTAGTGTTATATATTCAATTAATGTGATGCTAACTGCAGTGGAAGATAGATATGCACTCGACCTGAATGTATTGAAACTGAAACTGGACAAATTGGACAGAAAAGTTATTAAATGAATAGCTGGCAGTGAAGCTGCGGCAATTAATTAATTAATTAATTAATTAATTAAAGCCCAAATTAAATTCACCTGCGTTAGGAGGTTGTAGAATGAGGCGAATAGAGCAGCTAACGTTAAGCTAACAAGCTAAATATAAGCTTTACAGACCAAAAATGACCATGTTGCCTGTGATAAAATGCGAATACTTTATATTTGAAGAGATTTTAATAACCCTTTTTTTTTATTCAAAGAATCAGTTGGCCTAAGCTATTAGCTACGGACGCTATTAGCTAACCCTAACGTTAGCTTACTTCACCTTTAACTTTACTCAGTTAACCTATAAGTTAATTTCCGTTGTTTCCACATTAACCGAATTATCATACAACAACAAAAACAACATGTTTTTTTCCCCTATAAAATTATTAATCAGCTTTAAAAACATGGTCGTGCCAAAAGAAACAGGTACATTCTTGTGGTTTCTATCGTGTTTTTTCTCACCGCGAAGTCCGGACAGAAAATGCAACCGGAACCTTTCTCACGAGCAGGAGGTTTCGCCGGAGATTTTAGTTGACAGTACCAGAGACGGACCATTGGCAGAAACAAATCCGACTGTAACGGATTCTTAACGATAACGGATTAAAAAAGCAAAATCGCCGCTGAAATACTCAACATATAAATAAATCTGGCAGGTACTCTCCGTTCGTCTTGAACGTTTTTCATACGGATCTACGGTGCACGTCGTCTCTGACGTACGTTACGTTATAAACAATAATAACAATGGCTTCTGGGTCGCCGTCGTCCTCTCCGGACACTGCGACGGGCTCAGGTACAGACCCAGCCCGGCCCGACACAGGGGAGCCCCTCGGTGGAGCAGGCTCGGACTCGGACTCTGACCTAGGTTTGGGTAAATTTGACTGCAGCGCCATGGAAATGGGGGACCGGCTGGAGGGAGACGAGCTGGAGCGCGAGTTCGAGTCCGCAGCCGAGCGGGTACGAGATCTGGTCCAGACGGCCAGCAGGGACCAGCTTCTGTACCTGTATGCCCGCTATAAACAGGTGAGCATCGGATTAAATGGCTCTGTGATTGCGTAGGTCAAAAGTAACCTCCAAATACTGTCACCATGTGGCTCTAGATCATAACCACGTACTGAATCCCCAACATCATGTGTCATCACTGATTTTTGACAGCTGAGGTAGGCCCAGATGCCTATATGTTGTCCTCTATGTAATAAGGTATGGATAACAGTGGATCAGCTGAATAATCCTGATTTTTCTTTTCAGGCCAAAGTGGGAAAGTGCAATATACAAAAGCCTGGCTTCTTTGACTTTGAAGGACAGAGAAAATGGTATGTAGCCTAAGACTGGATTCAGGTTCCAATAAAAAAAAATTGTTTATGTGTTTAAACAGGGATGTATGAATGATTTTGTCATTTTCAATTGTAGCTCAAATGGGACTGTCTGAGTCTAAGTGAGTGACTATCACATACACTGATCAGCCACAACATTAAAACCAATGACAGGTAACGTGAATAACATTGATCATCTCATCACAATGCGATGTTCTGCTGGGATCTTGGGTGCTGGCATTCATGTGAATGCCACTTGACACGCACCACTCATCCAAACACTGTTGTGGACCAAGTACACCCCCTCATCACAACAACACTACCTGATGGCAGTGGCCCCCCAGCAGAACAGTGTGCCCTGACACATGCAAACACTGCTCAGGAACAGCTCGAGGAACACAATAAAGGTCCCAAGGTGTTGACCGGGCCTCCAAATTCCCCAGATCCCAATCTGATCGAGCATCTGTAAGACGTGCTGGAGCAGGTCCGATCCATGGAGGTCTCACCCCACAACATTCAGGACCCAGAGGATCCACTATAAAACGCCCTGGTGCCAGACACCACAGGACACCCTCAGAGGTCTTAAGTCCATGTCTTGATAGGTCAGAGCTGTTTTGGCTGCACAAGGGGAACCTTCACAATATTAGGCAGGTGGTCATAATGTTATGCCTGACCGGTGTATACTGTGTGTGAGTGAGAGCCATTGAACATGTGTTCATGTGCACCTGCATGCTTACAAATGAGGAATATATTCAATAATTTTAAAGTACCCCTTGCACTTTTGAAACAAAAAATCTGAAACAAATCCATTCATAAAAAACAGTCATTATAAAACAAGTAGTAACAGGTTCTCAAAATCTGTTTTCTGTGTGAATGAGAGCTCATGTTAAAATGTCCTGTCTGTTTAAGTCTGTTGTTTTTAGTCTTTTTACACTCTGAAAGATTTAAAAAAACATGACAACACATGATATAAATAAAAATGTAAACCTTCATCTTACAACTGTAGCTTATAATTGTGGTGACATGTATGATATCATTACAGGCAAGCCTGGAAGCAGCTTGGAGACATGGAGGCGGAGCAGGCAATGCAGGAGTACATTTCCTGTGTCAATGTTTTAGACCCTGAAGGCTGCACGAAGGTAAGGACATTTTTGAGAAGCTTAACACTAATCTTGATTGTAAATTACTGTACATAGTTAACTATACTACACACATTTGTGTCATTGTGGATCGCAATAAAATGGTTTCAAAAAATAAGCACTGAATAAATCAAAGTTATAAACAAATACAGGACTATTATAAGAGTAAGATCAGAGAGGTGTCATAAAACCCTCTGAAGGTGAATGATGAAAGATGAAATGACTTGCAGCGGGATAGAATAAAAAATAAAAAAGACTTATTTTGTCTGCAGTGCACATTTTATCCTGGAGTTTTTCAGTCACGATAATACTGAACTGAAGGCCAAATCCAATCAGGGAATATCATCTGTAAGCTCCTAACACTGTTCTGTAAATCATACCTTTCCTGCCAGATTACAACATTTAGCTAAACTGCAAATCTCACCCACCTGGCACTTCATGTTCCGACTAAAATTACCCATGAGAAGTATTTCAGATAAACACAAGTATTCGACTAAGCTCTGCTCCACGGTAAGATGAAAAGGATGACAAAAATAGAAACATACAATGTCATTGCTGCTCTCTGCAGATGCAGTGCTGTGTTTTTGCCAGCAGAGGTCAGTGTCACAGTGTCATTTTGTCCCAGGCCTTTTTGTAGCTCTTTAGTCTGTACATGTAGCATGAAAAATACATGAGAAGATTATGTTGTCTGTTCTCAATAGCTGACATTTTGGGATATGAATAATGGAAAAAAACTGTCATAGAATTGCTGTCGAGATGAGCTGGTGTGTATGGTGACATAAGAAACTGTTTACGTCTCAACACCCTCCTGTGTCATGTCCTCCTTTGACTGTGTCAGGAGAGCTGTGTTGCCATGGACGGGCTGTCCTTTGGGGCGGCAGCAGAAGCATTCAGTTACACCAACAACTGCTTACTGTCTGCTGACTGTTATTGATGGAGCACTAAACTTGTCATGCGTGATGTTTACATCAAAATGTGTGTGAAGTAATAGTAAATATAGAACAAGGCAGATTGACATATGTTTACTATGCACAGATACAAAAGTGATACTGTTAATACTGAGAAAAGTATCATTTTAAAGGCAGCATTTTAAAAAAACTGGCTCCAGTCTCATAATGTAGTTATGACAACATGGGTCTTTAATGTTTTTCAGCCCAAATATCCGTTACCTGATAGACAGAGGGATCAGAGACCATAACGCATACTGTACATTGTACAGAATTATGTTGTTGGCCTAAAGTGCCATGTATAATCAAACTGGCAGCAGTTGTAGCAAGGTTAGGTGTGATAGCCTCACCCTCTGCAATTTCTCTGGTGGTCTCTGAGTTGGAGGGTATGTCAGACTAGTCTCTTGAACAATAATTTACAAAACAATCCACTGTGGCTCACAACAAGGACAGCAATCTTGAGAAAGTAATGCAAATAACTGTCTAAAATGTTTCAGTAATGTGTAGTTAGCCGACTCATTTGCCTTTACGTATAGGTGATGCGCAGTGATCTAGCGTACAGTTGAGACTGCTCGCTCCCATGATTACACGTTGTATCATGGGTAGACTTTCATCGATGTGGAAATTAATGTTTGTTTGTTTTTTAAATGTATCTTTGCTCATAGAATATTGTATTTGTGTTAATGTGTATTTCGAGACACTTTTAAATTTTTAAATTAAATTAAATAAAAAATTAAACTTTAAATATATTATCAAACAATCATTTGCAGCCCCCCTGCAGTAACTTTGAGGACCCCCTGTTGAAGACTCGGCTCTACAAGTGTAGTACTTTTCCCAAACAGTGGGTGGATTCACAATCACATAATGCTCCACAAACACAGCCCCCCAGATGTAAGAAGGTTGTTCTGTCTCGAATTGAAAAGCCAAAATATAAATGTATGTGTGTCCCAAAGGCCTTTTGCATGTCCTGTGTGACATGCTGTAGCCTCTCACATTTTTGCTCTCCATTTTCTGCCCTTTCTCCAGTTTCCCTCACCTCTTCGTTACTGCACCTTTTCCCGCTTTCCTCTTTGTGCTACCTGCTTCCCCTTTAATTCATCTCTCCCCGACCCTTTTCTCTTCTTTAACCCTTTTACTCTTCTATTACCCCCATCCCTCCCCTTTCTTTTCTCTCCTTCTATAGTTATGTCTCTTTAATAGCGTCACTGTCAACCACATGTCCAATCCTGACACCTTCTTTTCTCTTGGGCCATGCTGCGGGGCAATACTCGCTGACTCTGCCCCACGGCTGCACAATGCCAGGAGAGAGCTCGGCCAGCAAACGCAGAAAAATGTCCCCCTGAAAAGAAGATGATTGTATTAGTGTTAACAAAGCACCATAGCATGGCAGTGGCTATTCTTTTTGAAGCACAGTCAAACGGTGTAAGTAGGAGTGCATGGACAGAGAAGCATGGGAGAAAATAATAGGCAGAATTTGACCTCTGTTCCTTCCTCAATTGTTGAGCAGACACTGGGTTTATATTACATTATGCTGCAGAGGAGCACAGCCCGGTGCATCAGCGAATATTCTGAGTTTCTGAAGTGAATTAGGTTGTCCCCAAAAGTGCTCGCACAGTTGTTTTGCCTCGCTTGTCATGTTCTCTCTCACTCTCGCTGTTTTCTGAAATCAGATTTGTGTGGGTTCTTTTGTGAGTTGAGGTTGGTCAGAAAAGAATAGGCTGGGTAATAAAGTCTCGGCTGAACTGAATGTAACATGGAATTCCATGAAAAACACAGAAGATTAACAAGGGCCACAAATTAAGGCGCTCTATATTTTATATTGGTCTTGTTGGACATTAATAACCTATGAGGTCATGTCTGAAGCCCCAGAGACTTGTTTCAAAATGACACAATTTGAACTCAATACATTTGTATTGTGCATTCGCTTTGCAGAGGCTGTAGGTGAAAAGCTATAGGTACAGCCATCCATGGTGAATAGAGGAACCTAACCCCTTTGTATTGCATTGAGCACACAAGACAATCAGGTCAGTACCTCTTGTCTATATAGGATAGCAACACAGGCTGCAGAACTACGCCCAGCTGGACTAGGTTGGTGTTTGACAGCAGCTATCTTTGGACAAGTTTGGCAACAGTGACAAACATCTGTATATGTTTTAACTGTGTATAAGGTGGATGTTGTTCTTAAATGTGATTGTCTTTTACTTGTCAGGAAAGACGAGGAGCAGAAAGAAGAACAGGCTTCGGAGGAGCAGCAGTCAGCTCTCTGTACCAGGAGGAGATGATCAGGTATTTACATCAGAACTAACACAAACTAGAGCTGCAACGATTAATAGATTAGTTGTCAGCTTAATCACCATCTATTTTGATAATTAATTATCTGATTTATGCTTCTTAAAGGGTAACTCCATCAATTTTACACATTAAGTGTGTTTACAGGTCTTGGCGAGTACTACTGCATATGTGAAAAAAGTAGTACGAAGACTTTTGTGGCTCCAGAGGAAGCTTCGTGTAACCTGATCAATTGCCCTGAGTGATGTCACTCAGAGGTAAAGCTGCATTGTGGGTAATGTAGGCCCCAGGTTTTGAAAAGAAGAAGAATATGTGGAATAAATTTTAGATTTTGATCATTTGTTTTTAGACTGTCCACAAGTCCGACAGTGTTATTGGAGTGCGCAATGCTAGACCAGTGGACTGCTTTTCAAAACCTGGTGCCTACATTACCCACAATGTATCTTAGCCACTGAGTGACATCACTGAAGTCAGATTACATGCAGCTTCTGCTGAAGCCACAAAAGGCTTTATACTACTTTTTTACATTTGCAGTAGTACTCCTCAAGACCGAAATAGATTTTATTGTGTAAAATTGGTGGAGGTCCATTAAAATGTGAATATTTTCTAGTTTCTTTATAACATAATGATTTTTGGGTTGTGGACAAAACAAGACACTTGGGAACATCATCTTGGGCTTTAGGAAACACTGATCAACATTTTTCACCATTTGTATCATTTTATAGGCCAAACAGCTAATCGTTTAATCAAGAAAATAATAAACGGATTAATCAAGAATGAAAATAATCGTTAGTTGTAGCCTTAACACAAAGGCACACATGCACACACAGACCACCATACATCAGAAACTGTGGAGTTTTCCAGACACACATTGTTCGTTGTTGACTCCGTACACGTCTCACACACTCTCTTCATTTTCAGAAGACTAAGCATCTAAATGCATTTCCGAGTTCTTAAGTTTGCTGGAATGGACTCAGCTTTTTCCCTCCAGCTGTGAATCACCACTCCTCAATGCTGAGGTCAACTCTATCTGGGTCTGGCATTGTTAACCACTGATCTTGATGCTGTATTTGATTATATTCAACAGACCGTAACTGCAGTTAGGTCCCGGAGACGTCATACAGTTCTGATTTATGTTAATGAAATATATTCTCCATTTACTTCTGCCTGGCAGACTTACTCAAGCTTAAAAACCTCATCTTCATTTCAATGAAAAAAAGAGCTCTTTTGGAGATGAAAATGAGATGTGTGAATCCTGCAGGTTTTCCTCCTAAATGGCTGTATATGATTAGTATGCACGGTCTCGGGAAGAGGCGGCCAGAGTCCCCCCTTTTTAATTACGTTACGATTCGGGGGGTACTTTGAGGAGGTGGTGGGTGATGAAGACACGCCGGGAACAGCGGAGGGAGGCAGGTACAGCAGGTTTCCCAGAACGATGCTCCTCTTGCTGATATCCAGTAGCAACGATGCCCCGAGGGAAACTGGCGAGGAGGAAGTCATTAACATGGCACGCACACACACTTATGCACATGTGTGCACACATAAACATACACTCGCTGCTATACGTCGCTGCGATTGGCATCCAAATCCATGCATAACCTCCTGGAACTGTCACACTCACTGCTCTGCTGCTTTTCAATTTCCTCTCCCTGACACACACACACACACACACACACACACACACACGCAGACCCACTCCATATTAAACAGCTAAGCACCTGTTAACCAGACAGAGTTAATTGCATTGCTCACTGCTCATCTCGATCTGTGTTTGTGTGTGTGTGTGTGTGTGTGTGTGTGTGTGTGTGTGTGTGTGTGTGTGTGTGTGTGTGTGTGTGTGTGTGTGTGTGTGTGTGTGTGTGTGTGTATCGACAAAAGCTGGATTGATTAGCAATATCCCTGGGCTACTGAGCTGATCAGTGTGTGATTGAAGAGGCTTTGAATGCTACATTTGTAATTCTCTCTCCCGCCTTGCGAAAGGATTCTGATAAACACTGGAGGCTTTGTTGTCCGGACACTTTGCTGGAAACCTCTGCCGAGTTATCTGAGTTCTCATTGTTTCTCTTACTTCCGTGGAGCTCGGCCATGTTGAGAGCGGTCGACCAGGGTCCTATAGGGGATGTGATGACAGATTGTGTAGGTGTGTGTGTGTGTGTGCGTGATGGATTGTGTGGTTGTGCTGTTGATCAGTGTGAAGCTCAGGCCAGGTAGATGAGTGTTCTCCACCACTGTGGCCAGTTTAGCCTGATGGATGAAGGACATATCTGCCAGTACACCAGACTGGACACACACGTGAGCTTGTAGCACTCTCACACAAACGCACACACACACACACACAAAACCCTTGGTACCCCAGTTGCTGTGATGACAGAGTAGCCTATGACCTTCCCAGCATGCATTGCGGGGCTGTTGATGTCACGTCGTTTATAGGACACACATTAATCATTTGTTTGTTTATGGCCTGTGTGTGTGTGTGTGTGTGTGTGTGTGTGTGTGTGTGTGTGTGTGTGTGTGTGTGTGTGTGTGTGTGTGTGTGTGTGGGTGGACACGTGTACACTCACTGTGGTATGGATCACATACAGGTGTTGGTCATGTGTGTGTGCATTCATATGGGAGCTTATTTTAGAACTTGTTCACATTATATAAGCGTACACTACGTACTTCGATGTGTGCTCGTGCTTTTAATAGATGTGAGCATGTGTCATGCGCCCGTCAGGCCGCCTCTGTCCGACCATCGACCAAAGACTGATGAGCTGGCCTATTGATTAGTTGCCGGGGGAGACGGATGGTGGCCACACATCAGGGACACTTGGGGTCACCATGGCCATCAGACGAGGAAGTGGGTGTGGTCCAGTGCGGAGACTCATGAATAAACATAGCGCTGGTAATCAGGAGTATGTAAATGAATGTGCTCATACATAACCCAGCAGTGATAAAAGTGTAATGAGTTATTCATAATTCATCACGGGCTGATGAGGAGGTGATGGGAAGAGGGAGGGGAGGAACGAGAGAATTGGGAGAGAGGCGTGTAGATGAAGAGCTGAAGAAAGGGAAGCACAGAGGTTCATTAAAGAACAAACAGCAGACAAAAAACTTTGTTTGTGTCTGCTGTTTGTGTCGATTTTCAAACTACATCAGCACTTCAATGACTAAATGTGTTGATGTGAGTCAGACTGGTTCATCTCCACTGTGGGTGGCTTGAAGTTAAATCCAGCTGTGTGCGGATGGAGGGCTGATGTTAGAGGGCAGCGACACTGAGGAACTGTGACGTTTCTTTAATTTAATTGTTCTTTACAGCAAATGTCTGTATTTGTTCGACCAGTTACACACAGGCAAATGAGCATATACACATAACAGATGGTTGCTAGTAATGCTGCCAACTGTTTTTGTTTGTTGCTATTTTAATACATGCAAGAAGGATAGATCAGTGGTTTTCAAACCTTTTGCCCAAGGCAAGCCAAACTGTCAAAGCACACCTGTAACCTAACATGTGTTATCTAATACTCTGTACGCAGGGTTTGAAGAGACTTTATGAGGGTGTAGAATTTCCCTCTGTACTAGAAAATGAATGTGTACAAAGTACTGATGTACTGTAGTAAATTAAAAACATATTAATTACTTGTTGTATAGTTTTATACTGCAGTAATAATATATAGTTGTAACAAAACCACATGGCACACCTGGATCTGCCTCATGGCACAGCATTTGGGAACCACTGCGATAGATATTCAAATGCTTTATAAACGGTCACCTTCTCTTTAACGTCACAGAAGTCAGGATAAAAATGCTTTTAGAGATCCTGAGAAAGATAAAAAAAAGACCATAGTTGTTTTTTGGGGTGAATGCAAGCAAGGGCTTCACCCAGGCGACTATTTAGCAGAGGTGGTGAGGAGCTCAGATTGTGATGCAACATTTTTGTATCTGTCAGTTACAGATTTTCGGTTAATCGTTTGGTCAGTGAAATGTCAGAGAATGGTGGTAGTAAAGCAAGTACCAATCATTAAGGCTGAGTCTTCAGTGGCAGCCCAGGTTCGCTTCCAACTCATGTTGTCAAAAATACTGAAACATTTATACATATTGTTGCTGAATCAGAAAAAAGAACATTCAAAATGTTTCAATACTCATTTTTCACAGTATCCATACTCCAGTACTAGCTGCGTTTTTTCACTTTCCCCTCTTGACAGCAAGTTGACACATGTGCCTCCAGTACACAAATCTTGTTTATTTTTAATAAAAATCTAAAATTGAATGCCTTCAATGTTGTTTCAATTTTCCCCATGGTATTGAACATGGTATCAAATATCAATATTTTTATCGATATAGTATCAAAGTTGTAAACTCCATTATCGTGACAACACCAGTTCCAAGCTGTGGCGCTTTCCTGCATGTCATCCTCTCTCTGTCCCATTTCCTGCCTCTCTCTACTACAACTCTCCAATAAGAAGAAATACTGTAATGCCAAAAAACTAAAATTACTTTACAAAATTATGAAAAATGCTCATCAGAAACTCAGGGTGATGTCTTCAGATGTCTTGTTTATCCCAACCACAGTCCAGAACCCTCAAAGATATTCAGTTTACTGAAGAAGAAGAAGAAGAAGAAGAAGAAGAAGAACTTTCTGACATTTTAATAAAGGACTCTAAACAATTAATCAATAAACCAAGTTGTTGCTGATGACTAATTGATTAATTAACCAATCGCTGCAACTCTGCATCCAGATCCTGACACATCCTTGTTTGTCATTAATTTAATCTGTAACGTGAAACCTAAGCAATAGCTTTGATCATTGTGTGATACAGCCCCACTGCTCCTTTTCCCTGAAGGTTGATTCCTTTATTTCATAAAAGTATATGATATTTTCTGACGTTAGTGAGTGGAGGTGGTCTTTACTGCAGGCAAAACATTGTAGAAATCCTTGAAGTTGGTCACACTTTTTGACGTGCATTTTGTGCTTGAATTTAATAGCCAGAAAGGCAGTTCAAGGTAACTGAACCTTCAATCTAACTATGATAGTGTCAACGGCTTGTGCTCAAATTACAGAGCTGTAGCGATTTGTAGATCGATAAAGAATTAGTTGCCAATCATTTTGATAATCAGTCCATCGATTTCAGTCATTTTCAAGCAGAAGTGGTTGTTCCAGCTCCTTAAATACAACGATTTACTGCTTTTCTTTTTAACGTGTTATGGTAGATGAACAGTCTCTGGGTTTTGGACTGTTTGTTGAACAAAAGAAAAAATGTAAATGCATCATTTTGGGCTCTGGGAAGTTTTTGCCACTTCATAGACGATTAATTGATTAGCCATGAAAATAATTGGCAGATTGATCAGTCATGAAAATAACTTTTAGTCGCAGCCCTACAAAGCTAAACAACATCCTCAGTCTTTATGGGGACGACAGGCCTCGGTGTCTCCTGTGTGACTGGAGTGAGGTGTGTGCTGTGCAGCAGAGCAGGCAGGCGTCAGAGACAGGAAGTGGGGGATTTGGCCTTGGGGATGACTGACTTACTGCGTGGGAGTGGTAAAGCGGCGGCCATGCAGGGTTTCAGTCAGACAATAGCGCACTAAATTCAATTAATCTGAATGGCCGGCATGGGTAAGAGGGGAGGGGAAGGCGTAAAGCTCTAAATGAGATTTCGCCCCTTCTCTCCCCTTCACCCAACAGCCCTCCTTCACCACCACCACCACCACCACCACCACCAGCCGCAGCAGCAGCATCCCTGCACCCTGCCTCCCCCCAGCACTCACTCCTGTCCCCAATGCCAGGAGGTGATTAGAGACACAGAGATATAATCAGAGGTGGGATGGTGCTGCTGTGTGTGTGTCGTGTGCCAGCGTTCCCGAGGGATGTGGCACGTGTGGCTGCCGCTTCAATATGAGACAGACGGAGCAGTTTTGTTTTTGTGTTATCTGTGATATCTGTGTTTGATGACTAAAGACTTCACAAACATGGCATTAGCTGTGTTAGGCATGCACACACTTGAATGGACCTGCAAGACAGTTAAAGGGTCAGTTCACCTAAATACCAGATAGATAGATAGATAGATAGATAGATAGATAGATACCAGCCACCTGAATACACATGATTTCATTGATCAAGATCCACGCATTATTCCCTGAAAAACTGACAAAAATGTCAAAAAACGCACAGTTAAAGAAAGTGAGAAAAAAACCCTGCATCCGTCCCTTTATCCCAATCAGTAGAAAAAGTTAATGGGGTCTATGTTGGGCTGAGATCCGTCCTTCATTCAAGTTTCGTGGAAATTCGGTTAGTATTTAGTACAAACCAGCCAACAAACGGACACCAGCAAAAACATAACCTCCTTGGTGGACGTAATAAAAACTGTTCACAGGGAAGTCTGTGGCTTATTCAGAAATCAGGAAACAGAATGTATAGAGAAATGCTGCTGTTAATATTTAAGAAATGAAATCCATTCACCTCCATTGTTTTGATATAGAGGCCCCTGAAGTCTCTGACATATAAATCAGGGCAAGTGAAACCAAAGAAAGTCATCTGATTCTTTAAGCACAAATGTTCAAAAAAATAGTTGACTGACTTACTGTCCTCCTCTCTCTCTGTCTCTCTGTCTCTCTGTCTTCTGTATCACTCTCAGGGAAGAGGACAAGAACATCTTTGACTACTGCAGAGAAAATAACATCGACCACATCAGCAAGGCCATCAGCTCCCAGACAGTGGATGTCAATACTAAAGATGAAGAGGTAACTACAAAACAAGACGCCTTGATGTGTTAAGTGAAACCGCACTGATAGCATGTGAGAGTTATTACCATGACAACACTGTAATGTCATAATTTGGGAAAGTGAGTAACACCAGTTTGAGGGGAAGAGAAATCAACGGTTTATTTATCCATGTGTGGAGGGATGTACCTTGCTAAAGTGTCCTTTAGTAAGTCACTGAGTCTGTGCCAGCTGCAGGGTTGTTCTCATGTGCTCTGACCTCTTGTGCAGAAGGGCAGGTGAAAATAATCAGTGGAACATCATGGAAAGTACAGGTCAGTAGGGGATGCTTCACGCAGCCCTTTTTGGCGTCGTTACGTAATGGTTTCAATGAATCTGAAGCCACAAACACATGGGAACGGCTCCTCAGGCCGAGATGTGTAAATTGTGTGAACTGCTATTACCATCGCAAGGTGTTTTCTGGATTGACCCCGGAATCCATTCATCTGCCCTGGATTCATTATCGTCCAGGCCAAATGGCTCGATCCCTGCCACTCTTTCATCACAGCCGATCAGCAGACGGGTCGGCTGGTGAGTTCCCAGCCAAAGGCCAGATGGTTGAGGGACCTCGGCAGAGAAAGCTTTGTCTGTGGACTTCCATTGTTGTCGTTCGCCCACCTGCAGCGCAGCTTGCTCAACAGCAGAGGGCAGTGGTGAAGTTTCACATCAGCGAGACCTCTGATCTGCCTCTGCAGCCCAGAGAGAGAGGCAGAGAGAGGCAGAGCGGCTCTATTCAGACTCTTTGGATGTGTGACCAAATATTCACCTGTGTTATATATTTCTAGTTGTAACTAACAGAGCAAATACCAGTTTAGACTGCAAGTGTGTGGAGGATTTTCAGAACACATTAGGACATGCTTCATGCAATTTCCACATTGCTCTTGTTTGAATTTGTGACTTTTTTGAAGATAATTAATAAACAGCAGCCGTTTAGCATCATGATCGTATTCAAGTAACAATAAAAGAAAAACGGAAACAAAAATCCAGCGAAACCAAAAGGTGAATACAATGTTTTAGTCAAATAAAAGAGAAAACGCAAGCAGTTATATGTTCTTCTGTATTATAAAACATTTTGTAAATACTACTGTAATACTTTGCAGAATCATTATTGAGGAAAAACAGAAGGGAGGAGACGATGTCAGATTATCCCATTTTGAATGTAATTCATATAATTTAAATTTGGGACGAGTCAAAACAAGGATACAGTTTCTAATTCAATTAAAAATCAATCAAAGATTGTCTATAGTTTTGATATAAATGAAATAATTGTACTGTCTATTGCTTCACAAAAGAATGAATGAAGGTTTTGACCACAAATAAAACATTTTACTTTTTTTATTACTTATTATTACTTACTTATTTTAATTATTTTGTATCACATCCCTTCATTTTGGAAGATTCTAGTCCGTTCACAGATGTTATTTTTGATTTCTTTAATCAGTGTGGCTCTCTTAAAATAATCCAAATGCTTGAATTTCCAATCTTATTATGATTACACTTTTTTATGTATATATCTGAAAAATGGGACCCTCCCCGTCTCTCTCAGTTGCCTATACAAGCCTGTGGACGATTTGTTAAAGTTGTTTTACCCTGCTGAACTGTGGATATCTGTGTGAAGGGTTAGATTTTCTGCGACAGTCCAAAGGATGTGACTTTATGCACGTTCTCAAGTGCCTCGTCTCAGTGCCTCTCTCCACTCAGTTAACAGAGAGCATTAGTAGTTAACGTTAGTGGAGAAATCAAGTCTGCTAACATAAACTAAGGACTGGCTTCCAGCACAACACAGAAGCTCCAAATTTTACAAATAGCTAAGTTGTTGGATCTAAATCCAAGGCATTAATTACTTAGAGGACTTCTAACTTTGTAATGTGCAGGTGCATTACAGCCACATGAACTGGTGTGACAGAGTAGAAGATCCTGAACTGGGGATACAGTGCTGCTCTGAGTAGCACCATAAAGTAGGACTTGGAGAAATGTTCATCATGTTTTGTTAAGACAAAGAATTGACCAGAATGCTTCGATGAATATCCAACAGGCGACATCCGTGCCATAACTGCTAAAGACTCACCTCAATCTTGCCTTTGTAGTCTGTCTGGTACTGAAGATTTGGATACAAATGTGTATTAGATTGTGAAATGTTGCTTTACCTTTATTTCCAAAGTAATTTATCATTATATTACAATGTGGTGGCATCTTTCACACACTTGCATTCTTTTTTCATACTTGCCTACGCTGCATACTTCCTGTTTTATACCAAATCAGACATGTAACACTGCAAGTGTGCATTGGGGCAGCCAAGGAGAGAAGACATTTTCACATTTTGCGTACATGTATACTGACAAGGTGTGCATGTGGGGTCCATTTCTATGTGTGGTTAGAGATATCCTTTCCTTTACTATTGTTAGTAACTGCTAATCTTTTCGATATGGGAGTGAGCGTGAATTTGTCCTCCTTGAGAAGGAGGTGCTTAACATTTATTACCTGTAGTTTATCTTTCTGGATAATTCAGCCCTGATAAGAGAAGACCCTTCTTAATGTAATTGAAATTAAAAAAAAAATTAAAAATTAAAATTTCCACTAAACACTTGTGTGCATAGCATCCAGATGGAAACCATAAACTGTGAGTCTTCAGTGAAAGCGTGGCCAGCAGTCAGCGACAGCACACCTGGAAGAGAGCAGGAAAGAGAGAGAGAGAGAGGCGGAGAGAGAGAGAGTCCAACTTATTGGTATTCTGGCCTGGCTCATAAGTATCCATTTTAACATGCAGCCATGGTGATCAATATGATTTAAGCAACCGAACTGGACTTGGAGAGTTTGCTTTACCTAATTGGCCTCACTGAAAAATGAGCTTGCATGGTTTTATTAGAACAAGGATCTTGGACCTTAGGAAAGGATCGTGTGTGTGTGTGTGTGTGTGTGTGTGTGTGTGTGTGTGTGTGTGTGTGTGTGTGTGTGTGTGTGTGTATGTGTAAGATAGTGTAGGGGGTTGCTGATCAGGGGGCTGCTCTTGTTTTGTGCACAGGGTCCCATCAATCAAGCTTTGCAGACTGTGTGCAGGTTACTGTAATTCGTGCGCGAGTCCTCGATCTCTGCTTGCACCTTACTGCTCTTCTCGAAACACACAACTCCAACACACACACACACACACACACACACACACACATATACACAGAGTTAGGCTCTGAGTTCTGAATGTGTTCTGCAATAAAGCTAAATTAAACATATTAGTGCTGTTACATGTTTCAGTTCTACTCCACAACTTTTGCACATGCCATGTTAAGTATGCTGCTCCCTGGTAATCATCTGGTGTGTTTGTGTTCTCAGGGTCGGGCTCTCCTGCACTGGGCCTGCGACAGAGGACACAAGGAGCTGGTGTCTGTATTACTGCAGCACAAAGCCGACATCAACGGTCAGGTGAGCACCATTTTTCGCTCGATGATTGCTTCGGAAAATCTGGTTTTGGCAGCCAGAGGTGCGTTCAGTTTGTGCCTAAACCTGAAAATATTTATTTCAGAAGCTAAAAGTTTAATTCTGTTTCCTCTGGAGAGTTTCCTCTGTCCTGTCAAGTTTATAACTACACCTGTTATTTTTGCTGCTCAGATGTGCTGCGATATTTGCTGCAGTGACATTACTGCGCTCAGGGCCAAAGTAGAACATTTTTTAATTAGTTTATTTTATCAGCAATCTGACAAAGGGGTTCATCTTAACCACATTTCAAGGACACGACAGCTTATGACAGTACATGTCATCATGAGCCTCTCTTTTTTGAAAGTGTAAGACAACTTCTTTGTTTACCTGGAAGCTCTTACTTGGAGTTATTGGCTTTGGAGAAGCAAAGTCACACACCAACTTCAGGCTGTTCCACGTTCTAGTTTCATTCTTATCAAAGACATAGCAGCATTTGTTTTGTTTGCATTCAGCAACAGCTCCCGTGAGTTTTTGACCTGTGTTATATAGACTGAAAACACCAGTATTAGCTTTCAGCTCTTCAAAAGATCGATGAAAGAAATCCTCTGTGGGAAAATACATTGTGGAACAGCGACTTGCCCAGAACTGGAGCGGGACTTCAGATATCTATTACGTTATTAGATTACGCCCCTATAATCACATTAATTACTAAACTGGAGAGCTGGAGTTTTTTTAGGTGGTGGAAGAACATAAACATTCATGCAGTGCACCGTTTTTTCAACAACACTTAACTCAGAAACAAGGGTTGGTTTGTGTTCTTGTTTCTGTCCATCAGAGACCAGTTCAGTCTGACATATTGAATATGTCACTCTGCTGAAGAACAAAGATGAGCTGAACCTTTTTCTTCCACCAGGAAGTCTTGAAGTCCTTTTGTTTTAGAAGTGCACATGTAAAAAAGGCCCAAAGTGACATCTCCAGCATCCCTATTGCCATTCTCTCTTCTCTCTCCATCCCGTCCAGAAGGTCACCTTTAATTCACTTTGTCCCACAGACAAATCCCCCAGAGCTTTAGCAGACAGAGTTAGCTGGTAGCTAGCCTAGTCTTTAGCCTCCCAGAGGTTTAGCAGCATCCAGGAGGCTTTAGCTCCGGCGGTAAGCTGGCTCAGCTGCACATCGGAGAAATTACTCCTCTTCCCTGCCCAGCAGGCACGACACAGTGCAGTTCACCGGGCTGCATGCTGAGGCTTTAACTGTAAAGGCCGAATCAATTGGAAGTAATCAGGCAAATTGTTTTACGTTGCACAACCCACATAATCAGGACATTTCACAAATGACTTTCTCTTTTGTGGTCATGCGTGGCCCCTTTTTGTTTTGAATGCCCACAGGGACGGGGTGGATTTGCGGCGAATGGTTCATAAAAGACTTAACAGTGGGATAACTACAAAACACTTCACTAATGATTTAGAGCCATATCAAGATAATGACAGCAGAGGAGGGAGGATTGATGTATAGACAGAGGCTTTTGTCCTTTTGTAAGATGTATTTACAGTCGTGTATCTGTCATTACAGTATAAATTAATATTCCCCATGTGCCAAGATTTTTCAGCAGTCAAAGATGCAAACATAAATCTTTGGCCAGGTAGTGATGATGGATGGCTGAACTTGACCGGACTTTTAGAGTTTTGTCTGATTTTACCGCTTTTCATATTAAAACATGGAGCGAAATGATTCAATCTTTTATCTTAAAACTTTTATATTGCAGCAAACAGACAGAAGATGACAACAATCTCGAGATTTCAGGTGTATTTCAATTATTTTCAGTCCTGTTCTGCTTTTGAAAATGAGCAAATATGTGTGCGTAAAGCAATTTAAACCTAAGATAATGTTTCAAAGGGAGCGCTTGTGCATTCATGTCATCTGGACCTTTCCACCTGCACGTCTCTCAGGTGTTAGAGGAAGCTGGCTGTAAAGATGAGTTAAAATTTAAAGACACTGGACCTCTGCAGCGGAGTTACTGGGAGCAGATTTATGAGGTGGCAAAGAGGTGGCTGAGAGAAAAATATAGTCAGCTAAATCACACCACTCTGTCGCAATGCCAAATTATCTCACTGTGTAAAGCTTACAGAGCGATATGCTTCTCATTAGAACCTGCTCGAACATCCTTTTGTTTTGTTTTTCTTGGGGTTAAGTCAGCGAGGAAAGACCATGAGGAAGAAGCGTAGGAAAGGAAATAAGTAGCGTTCTGTAATATTAGAGAAAGATAACATTTTGACCGGCTGCTTTATTCGTCTGTCACATAAAACAAAGAGTATGGGAGGTTGTTTGTGTGTTCATGAGAGGAATAGAGGAATGTTTGGGTTGTTTGCAAGCTATTACAGCGACCAGTAATCTCTCTTGACCTCTACCAACTGCCGAGCAACCAGTAAATAAAGATCAAACATGATTTATGCTTAATTTGTTGATTAAAAAAGAGGGAGGGGGGACTTGAGAGTTTAAACAAAAAGTATTATTATTTGCTTGGCAGAGGAGGAAAATCGTTTGATTTAATCAACTGATTGTTTTAGAGAAGTGTTCCCAAACCCTGGTAACCTGCATTAAGGGCTCGTTTGATAGTTAATCCTGGATCAAGGCAGCGAGGGACGACAATAGGTAGCTGTGTGTGTGTGTTTGAAAACACAGATCGCAGCTCTGCCACCTGCCAATTGTAGCTCAGGCCCTGGTGTTGCTACTGTACATTAAACCCCACCCCCACCTCCACCCATCCTCACCACTGCTCCCTCAGCTCGTACACACAGAGAAAGTGGGGCAGTCGGCACAAACTGTGGGAAAGATGGCAGTAAAAGCTCACTTAACGTAATAATGGAAATTAAGCTTAAACACTGGACTTATATTCTGTGTACGAGAATGTTTTTAAGAGCATTAATGAGGCTTAAGTTTAGGACATTCCATCATATCAGTGAAAAAAACTGATCTCACAGCACAAAGTCATCACTAATTAGAGTTTGGTCATCTTTTGTTTTAAAGACGCTACGAATAAAGTGCTGAATCAAACTTTTATGGGTAATGACCAACATATATGCAGATAGCTGGCATCGAATATTAGCTCATATTCCTGTTTAATTTATTCTGATCAGATATCATTTTAATCATAATTTTGCTGTGGACAGAATAATCTCACCACAGGCTCCGTTATCTGTTTTACAGCTTTTAATCAGATCGTGTGAATTTTTGTCACATGGAAATGTAGATGTTTAAATTTCGATTTTATTTTGATCATTTTTCTGACGACATAACGATATCAACAACAACTTTTCAATCTAATTTACATTATTTGGATCCAAATTTGCTCATTTTAGATTGTATTTTGTTAATCAGAATTCTTCTGCAGCTGTTTTGAGTTAACACACCATCGAACAGCGGCGTTCAGTAGGTTTGTTAAGCAGATCAAAGATATGTAATTAAAAAAAATGTATATTCCTGGATGTGAGTCATGAAGAAAAGTGCTATTTTCATATAGGTACTGAATCTATGTTTATTAAAATACATTTTTAAAAAATATATATTTGTATTGAGCATTGACAGCGTAGTTGTACATTCAAAAAGACAGAAACAGAACACTTTTTTTTTGGTCTGGTCCCCTGGCCGACCGCAGCCCCAGGCATCAAACAAACCAGAAAAAAAGTGAACAATTAGTTAAATAAGGAAAGAAAATGCTTTTTTTTTTTTTTTTTTTTTTTTAAAAGCAAAATAAGAAATGACCAAATTATACAATTTAAACAGACTCAGTCATCTGACCTATCGGGCATAATGTCTACAGTGTCTATGAGAGATAAAAAGCGGTATCCCTATTTTATCAAAGAGAGAACCTCAATTTCTCTATCTTTACATTTTACAGAAATCAAAATATTTCCAACAATATCCAGCTGTGATTCCAGGTAACTGACCTGATTAAGTTAAAAATGTTTTACGACAAAGTTTGTCTGTCTACAGAAGACACAGAAGATGCTACAGAAGAGAAATGACAAAAAGATGCAAAGCTGCATCAGCCAGACTTTTTCTTGGCCAGAAACAGTTTGTTTTTTTTAAAACACATTACAAGTTCTTTTTGTACAGATTAAACAAACAAGATACAACTTGCTAATTGGTGAAAATGCCAGTAGGCAGATTTAATTAAGCTTTTATAGAGCCAGACTGGGTGTTTCTCCCTGCTGTGGTCTGGCTGTAGTTTCATATTCACAGTACAGATGTGAGAGTGGTCTCATTCTTCTCATCTAATTCTTCTTAGCGAAAGCAAATAAGCCAGTTTCTCAAACTGTTTCTTTAAAAAAAAAAAAAAAGATGACTCAGTCATAATCTGGGAATCTTGTATATTTGTTGATTTTAATTAATAATGTTTCCTTTTGTGTGACCTACAGTTGAGGAGTTTTGTCCTTTCATTGGTCTAGACGTGTTCTTGTGTGTGTGTCTGTTCTCCCTGTGGTCATTCTCTGTCCAGACGGTGTAATCCCACACCCACAGTTAAGCCTCATCCCACACACACACAACTTTTGGTTTCCAGGAGGAAATCCCAAACCTTCCTCTAACCCTCCCAACAAGCTGTAGGGTTGCCATGGAGATATGCATTAAGAGGAAGGACATGCTCGTTCAGGGAAACTGGAGTCGAAAAGGCAGGGCCAGAGTGGATTTACACAATGTGTGAGTGAGCACTGAGAGGGTGAGTGACAAAGGTGGGATTAGTGTGACAAAGAGGAAGGACAGGTGAGATGCAGGTTAACACAACACAGACACAATGCCAGGAAGGAAACATCGTTAAGGTTTAAAGTAACATGGACGTGTCTCACATGCTTTTACTCGACTCATGCCTGCTTTTTTTTTTTTGCCTTTCTGTCTGCCTCTCTCTCTTTCCCCTCTCCTCATCACTCTCCCCCCCCTGAGCTCCCATCCCCTTCACTCCATCCCTCCCTCGCCTCTCCGCCTCTACTTTGTATTAAAACAACATGATCCATGAGGCGGGGAGGGCGACTCGCAGCACCGCTAATTCTAATTAATCCAGCGTGGTAGCACGGCCACGGCAGGCCCCAAGCGCTCCCAGTCTATCAGATAGAAATTCATAACTTAATTGAGGTCAGAGCCTCGAGCCGGCAGAACAAAAGTCTCCAGCCAGGACCAGCTAGATCAATAGTAATAAATATCTGACTGGGCAGCCTACAATTGGTGGCTAGAGAGCACAACAAGTCTTGTACACGTAGTCTGCATGTAGAACCTGCAGGGATATCTGAGCAGTGTGTGTCACACTGGAGTATCCTCTGACGTTCCTAAAATGTACAGTTTTATTATCTAAGACCGAATCTCACAAAGTCTACAGTTTGTGTTTGTTGGCCTGTGTGTAAAACACATAGAGGGCGCTCTGTATATAGAAGACAGCATGGCTGATTTGTAATGGCAAACTCTCTTTTAAGGTATGGATCCACTGATTTGATATCGATGTGAGCTGTGTGGGTGGACTCGCCTGTATAATGGAGTCAGACGCTGAATAATGACTGCGTGTGACCCCCCAACTGTTTTACTCTCTTGTTGTCAGAGAGTGAGTTTGATTTTGCTCTGAACATAATTTGCAATATTTTATAATAAAATAAATCATTATATTTCATAACACTGATGAAGTAAACAGTCGTATTTTCAATGTCCATTGTGAACTTCTAGATCTTGCTCAATAAGTCAGCCAGGCTGATATACCATCAGATATGAGATAATGAAGATATCACCGTAAATGTTGGCTGATAAGTGACGAGACATTAAAGTTCAATAGGCAGATACCTGTAGCAACAGTGTTCGATACATACTGTAGTTCATTTAACACAGAGCTCTGACATGTACATTTTTGAAGTGTCACACACAATGCAGAGCTTGGTGACAATTCTTTAATATCCAGATTTTTAGGATCCAATCAAAATGTTTGTTTAGCTGATGTGAATAATAAAGTGTTAATATCATCTTGAGGTAAATTCACGGTTAAAGCCAAGGCTGCTTCACCAGTTCAGGCTACAGCCAATAGCTATTTTCATCATAAGTCAATCTATTAAATGTAATCAATTAATCTGTGAGCCTGTAAAACATCCAAAAATAGTGAAAAATGCCTATCACAGTTTTCCGGTGCCCAATGAGACCCAAAGATAGTGCAATCTTAAATCAATCTTGATCTTGTTATTAAATCTGATAAAAGAGTCAAGCTGCAAACTCTTACGTTTGAACATTTCTGCCACTCTAGTAGTTTAATAATCCAGTGTCGCTCTGAAATAGTGCAGATGTACTGCATGTTGAATGAATGGTACAAATATAAAACGTCAGACTTTATAAATATGGACCACTGCAATTACCAAATAGCATAAGACTGCCTTTTTTTCTCAAAGTGTTTAAGACGGCTGCCATAAAGTTTTCTCAGTTTGTGCCAAATCCTCAGCTCACAAATCAAAAAGCATGTCAGGGAAAATATTTCATTTTAATCAAAATGAACAAATCTGAAGCATTAGCATCTGTTCATGCACATTTCTCATGAAAGAGCATAATAAACCTTATCGATATTCATTATATATCATACTGAAGTTGCAACATTCATCAAAAAATTAAATGCACAGCTCTACTGTGGCATTTTAGAGCTTTTTGAATTCAAGCTCGGTCTGCTGTTGTTGCCAACACTGAACCCTCTCATCTGTGTCCTCTGCTGTGGTGTCAACTACTTGTGTGATCAAAGTGCTAAACACACACACACACACACACACACACACACACACACCATGGTGGTTGATTGAAATTCTATGGTGGAGGCATTATTACACGTTTGTATCCCTCCCCTTTCCCAGCACTGCCTCCTATAACTAATGGCTCAGTCAGGCCAGTCATAACAAATATCCAGCCAGATTCGTCATAATTGTGTGTGCGCATGTGTGTTTGCGTGTGTGTATGTCCGTGTGTTTGTGTGTGTGTGTGTTTGTAATTGTGCAACCTCCCCAGAATGTATAGGGTCTTTAAGAAGAAGAAGCCAGCAAGGTGGGAAAGTAAGAAGACGGAAATTATCAAGGAATCAGAGAGTAAAATAGGATGGAGAGAGAAATAGTGCGGGTAAACAAAGATATAAGATGGATACTTGTTAGATTTGGGCGATATAACAATATATATTTTCACACAATGTTGATTTGTTTAATATTTTATTGTTTATACTATGGCACGGGGAATGTAACAAGGCAAGTAAGCGAGCTTCCACTAGCTTTGTTCACTTGTTGTACCGGTCAGATAAGACGAGCGAGTCGGACAAAGCATAGCCAATTTCAAGATTTTATTCAAAATCAGTTCCCAATACAATCAATCTTTCTGAGATTTTGTCATTTATGTTTACAAAAACATTCAATTTCTTTGGCGGACAACATCATCTACCAGCAGTGTAATGGTAATGTTGATTTAGTGAACTATAGCTCGCGGCTAGCTCAAATCAGGCCGGTCATCCCCATTGGAAATTCCTTATTAGCTAACGCTAATAGTGCAAAGTTGGCGGTGTTCAGACGCATTCTTGGCGTGCTTGCCTGGTGTTGGTCTCTCTTGTTCCATTTAGAGTAAAATAGACGTTAAAGTAGGGTATGCTTTAGAGTATGGCTACCTTTCAGACCCAGACGTGTCTTGGATTCTTAGTCAGATCCAGTCAGTATCCTCCCCAGCTCCACCCTACAAATATAGTCACACCTGGCTCCTACAAGCCAAGATGACTGCTTCAAAACAGACCAAATCAGAGTAACAGCAGGAGAGCGTTACCACCAGAGGAGCCAGTTGGTAAATCAAACTTTAAAGGTAGTCAGTCGGTAGAAGAGAGACAACATCTTCTCCATCAAGAAAAACCTTGGGACCATTCTTTGCTCTTCTTTTAACAAATTAACTCTCCAGTTTTGATAGATGCTAGCAGCACCTAAGCTGACCTCTTGAGGAGCCGCCATTGTCGTTTTCGAATGAACGGTCCTTTCTCTCGCTGGTCGTCACACCATAATCACCCCCGTAGCTGGTAGTAGTTCCTCAAAGAACACTGATTGGTTCAACGCCTCTGTGCTCAGCCACAAGCACATCGCTTAAAGCCTGGCGAGATGGATTTGCGAGCTCACATGATCACATGATCTCCTGAATACGGCAGCCGCACAAGGAGAATTTATTGCTCCTGCATTTAGCCAAGTTTCTTTTAGCATTTCTGATGTTTATTTGTTTTTCTTTTGGATGATTAAATCTGTCAGGCAGTTCTTTAAAAGGTTGCCATTTTCAGGCAAAAAGGAATCGGGACACACCTCAGAAAAGTATAATACACACACATAAAAGGCACCATAGGCACACACACACACACCACTTGACATTTTACAAGTCACACTGTAAGGTGCTCTTACAGGATTCATGTTTAGTACTTGCTGCACATTAGCTCGACTCGATGAAATGAGAGCTGTTGCCGCGCTGTGTTAAAAGGGCCTATTGGACATAGATACAGTTATGAATCTATAATATGAGCACTCAGAAAAGAGCCAGCGACTTGACAGTAATAGTGCAGCCTAAAGAGCCATTCCAGCAGGTAACAGTCCTCTTTGCCATCATCAGCTGTTGTTTCTTTCTTATTGGCCACTCACTGGGCCTTGCCTACACTCAACTATTTGATTTCCATCGTTCTTAACCATCCACATAAATTGTCAGGAGCATTAAAGCTGTCCTCGACCATTTCAGACAGAAAGAGGGGGGAGTGAGGAGTGAGAGAGTGAGAGCTGGATACAGACAGCAAGGGGAGGGGACGGGGGTGAGGAGAGAGAATAAACAAAGTAAGTGTTTTGCCTTCCATCAGTCTCCCGCAGTACTCAGCTTTATGAGTCCCTCACTCCAAATGCCTCAGCCGCAGCCCCCGCCGCCTGGCCATTGATTTTCAGATTACACTCTTTTATGTATTTATTTATTTCATATATTTCTTTTTAAACATCATCGATGAGCCGCAGGAGGACAGACGGGGGCCTCGGGCGATGTTAATTCTTAGTCTCAACCCTATCCTCCTCTCTGATGGCTTTAATGGAGGCTAAGGTGTCCCACGGGAACAAACGAGCGTGGCGACACGGGGAGGGGAGGAAAGATGTGCATGACGAGAACAGGGTTGGAGAGAAGAGAGAGATTTAAAGGAAAAGGGAGGCTTCTTTTGTCTGGTGTGAGTATTGTGGGTAAACGTGTAGGCTTTTAAAGGAGGCCAAGATTTAGCATGGCTTTAGATACTCATGTTAGCGTTTGTTCAGGAGTTGTTTTGGGGTGGGCGACCTGTGCTGAAATCAGGTGTATCACACTTTTCGGCCTCTTCAACTCTGACACAATAAATCTCTATAATCCCTGGCATCCTCCAGGACCTCTGTCAGCTCTGGACCTGTGACTCATTCTGGATTTCCTCACCAAACTATGAGGTTGTGATGGCAGCGATGGGTGTAAGCGGGGTGGAAGGGATCGGGGACCACCGGGGCACTGAAGGACACTCCCAGGCTGTGTGAAGGACAGCGAGTTTTGGCGTCAGGCTAATTTGACCGTGGGTGGCAGTGCTCACACGCTGAGTGGCAAGGTTACCTCTCCCTGCTCAGAGAGGAGACCCAGATTCAATTAGGGCTGGCCCCGGTCTGCAGATCCTTTTAACACAGGGGGCCTTCCCGGCTCTCACACACACAAACACACAGAGCTATACACAGCAAACATAGGGCAGACTCGTGCATGTACATGTGTTTGTGTGATAGCTTTGTAGCTGCCTCAAGGGATTTCAGTGATGATTCTGCATGTGCATTCATTATAATCATCTTTAGTTCACATTACACATGAATAAGCTGCTGTGTAACACGTTTTTAAATTTTGTAAAACGCCCTATCTCGCAATGTTAAAAAAAGTGTGAGAAAAATTCCTGGATCTGTCCCTTTTATCTGGATCTGAACTAAAAGTTAATGGGGTCTATTCTGGGCCAAGACCCATCCTCCCTTCATGTTTCATTGAAATCTGTTCAGTAGTTTTTATTCAATCTTGCCAACAAACAAACATAACCTCCTTGGTGGAGATAATTAACAAACTCCGGTCAGTCCCACCCACTCCTGGTTCAAACCTCACCTATTCTGAGTATGGATACAGATATAGATAATTCAGTTGGTTGAACAGATGCAGATAATGGTGTATTAGCTCATCCCTAATAGATAACATACGTCAAGTGGCTGCAAGTTGATTTTCTCGCTATTCTGACACCTGCATGACTTCATGCAACAAAACAAAAGCTCCAAAAATATATCCTATTGTATGCACTTGTAAAATGCTATTTATAGTCAACAAAAACTTAAAAAGTGCATAATCACCAATACGGTGCTGTAAGTTTGTTCTGTCTGATCCATGATGTTGGTGCCACTGTAGCTGCTCCAGTTACAGATGGGACCTGATGAAGGAGGTCTTCGTCTCCTCCATCTTACTCAGATCTGTGTTCTGCTCTCTGATTAATGGCACCTGCTCATCATAATGCTATCTGCTGGAATCTGCATACCAATGATCCCAGTCGCCTATCGATTCACCCCTCATCTTCCCCACACGCACCCCGGAGACTGATACACACACACACACACACACACACACACACACACACACACACACACACACTCATTCCCTCTCTCTCCCTCCCCCGACCACTGTCATTATAAAAGTCAGCAGCTGCTGAGCGCATTGATCATAAATCATAATTGCTTGTCCATTTTTCCCCACTTGTTTAATGTTGCTGTCAGGGACAGTAAGGGGATAAAAGGGGGGAGGCGGGGACAAAAAGAGAAGAAGAAAAGGCCAGAGAAAGTTTGCTGAAGAGAGTATATGATAGTGAGAAAGAAAGAGATCTAGCAGAGTTTAAGTTCCATGCAGAGCATGTGTTCGATTTGCAGAACAAAAAGAGAGAAGCCTTTATGCGTATTTTAATACAGTCAGCGAGTGGTCATTAGAGAAACTACATTAGCCTTTTTATATTCAGCTGTAATGGTTGCACCTTTTTAAGAAACATGTTGGAAGTTTTTCTTTCAGATTTGCAGATAATCCACTCATCTCCCCCGTCACAAAAAACTCTGAAATTGTTCTGCTGCTCCTTCTAAAAGACTAAAACGCTCCTCTTGTTTTGTGATGTCGCCAAGATGAATGCCAATCATCTTGATTAAGGACTTGATTGTTTACAGTAATTACACTAATGTCTCAAAATGACTGTAGTCATGATTTATTGATGCTAAATTCCAGCACCTTTTAAGTAGTATTTTTTCTATTCCAGACAAAACATTTGTTACTGAAAGACATTGATGAAGGCATTGTGTGCCAATAATGTTCTGTACCGCTTTAATTATAGTTACTATTGAAAATAACACAATTCTTACTAATTAATAGATGGTAGAAAGATGCCACACAGAACAAACAGGGCGACACAGATAGCATTTTTCTTGCTTTTTCTTTTAAGAAAAGCTGGTGTTGGATTTGAAGATACCTTTAAACTCAGGCCACAGTCTACTTTCTGGCTTGGACACAGACAAACAGTGAAATGCAGACCTAGTTTCGAACAAAGAATGACTCAAGGGACCTCTGCCCTATTTGTGTCCCCAGACAGAGTTAACTTTCCAGCTCTGATATGCTCTTGATCCCTCCACTCAGTGCTGGTGTCAAACAGCTCGGGTGGAGTTTTCTTGCCCTGTTGTTTGAGGTTTACAAAGGCAGACTGGAGAAAAACAAGTTAAAGCACTTTCCAGAAGCGAGCATCTGTGACAGTCCCATTGTGTGTTCCCTGCAGATAAACAGAGTTACTGCACGGTTAATGTTTTATTGTCAGTCTGACTCTGGGTTGCATGGTCGTTCCTGAACTCTTCACAGATAATTTGACTGAACAAGACACAAATATGTAGACATAGTCATTTAGTGTCTGTCTTATTTTTTTTTGTTTTATTCCTTTATAGATCTGAAATAATACTCTAACTAGTCCAAAGAAAGAGAAACTATGTGCTCATATGTCTCCACATCCTTGATCTGCTGTCTTTTTCGTCCATCCATCTTGCTTCACATCATTCGTGTGGTAGAAATGATAGATCGGTGCGACTTAAATTCAGCAAAACTGCAATTGTACTAATAGATCAATCCCTATCCATGCTGCTCCTAAGCATATTGCTCCACCCCATTAGGGTGATACACTACACAGTGCTGGATCTCTGCTGCTGCTGCTGCTGCTAGTGGTGGTATTGTGCAAGCGGCTGCTTTATTGAGCACTCTGCTGACATCCAGCCCAGCATTTCTGCACCGCAAGGGGAAACTTTGGATGACATGTAAAAGCAAGGGGTTCGGTGCGACATGCCTCAGTAATGGGATGGGAACAGGGGGTATTGCAGGTATTGGGGGTGAGTGGTGGGATGGGGGTGGGATGGGAGGGGAGGGAGTGTCTCTTCCAGGCTGCCTCCAAAGCAAATGGAAGACAATCCAATTTCCTGTGATTCCATCAAGCCTCCGTCCAGGACGCAGGGGCATTAGGGAACGCTGAGAGGACAGGCCGCTGACCCCTCACATGAACATGCACGAAGCATGTACGCTGTGCACGTACGCTCACCATATTTCCCCACAAACATGCAGGTGTATCTGTAGTTTCTCTCTTCCGTCATCTGTCAGTTTTGTACTGAATGTTAGGTAAGGCGCATTTTTTTACACATACTCATTCTTACTTTACTGTGTGTGTGTGTGTGTGTGTGTGTGTGTGTGCGCGCGTGCGTGTGTGTGCTTGTTGAACAACGGACTGCAGATTAGCGACCGCTTTAGATTAGGGCTTAAACCCCTTACACTTTAATTATGACTGTATGTATTTGTGTGCATCAAGGTCTTTCACTTGGCCCCGGCTGTAAACATCTGTCACTGTCTCATTGTGCTGAGGCTTTGTGTGCATGTATGTGTGCATGCATTATGTGCGTGTGTGTCTGACTTAGGCTACTTTAGGGGACACTAGACTAAAGACCGGTTAGCTGGGGACAGGTTTTCCAACTGGGGACAAAAGCTGACAAAAGTTGATTTTGGGTCGGTGGTTAAGGTTAGTAATGTCCCCAAAAGTGACCTATGTAAACCTGTGTGTGTGTGTGTGTGTGTGTGTGTGTGTGTGTGTGTGTGTGTGTGTGTGTGTTTCTGATTTAGGCTATATTAGAGGACATTAGACTAAAGAACGGTTAGTTGGGGACCAGTTTTCCAACAAGGGACACAGCTGTGTTCCTATTTGGGAAAAGGCTGATTTTGGGTCAGTGTTTAGGCAAGTCTATGTAATGTCTCTGGTAAAGTGATCTGAGTTTAAAGTGACTGAAGTGAATGTGTGTGTGTTAAGAGAAAAATTTGTGTTGAAAAATGTTTTTTTCCTTGTGGTTTTCTAAATATGGCAGAACACCCCTCTTTTTATATTTACATAAATATCCTGGAAGGTAAAATTTCCCCCTCCACACAATTGTTTCGCACAGTTCTACCTGCCGTCTCTTTCTCCCTCTCTTTTGAATCATTGTGAGAGACAGACACAATGTACGCAACACATCACAGGTTGCGATTTGACTCGCAGACAGACGGCATTGTTGTCTTGGGTTAACTACGGCACGCTTTCCACGCTGGTGGCGATTTGCATCTGTGATCTGTGATCCACCCAGAGGGAATAGAAAGCTCTAATCCAATCAGCAGGTCCCTGAAGTGCTGCCCTTGAGAGAAAGAGAGGGAGAGAGAAACACAACAATAGGCTCACTCTGCACTGGGCCCAGCTAGAGAAGGAAGACAGGAAAGGGACGGAGAAGGAAAAGGGGAAGGAGGGATTGAAAAGGAATAAGACTGAAGAGAAGACTGAATGGAAACAGAGAGAGAGGTGGATGTAGAGGAAAAGGAAGGGTGACGGTGGGTGAGATGATGAAAGAAAAGAGATGAGGGAGGTGTGGTTAGGTGGAGAGAGAGGTCAGAAGAAGAAGAGGAGGAAGGATTGGAAGAGAGAAGAGAAAGGACATGGAGGTAACCAAAAGAAGAAGGTTCCTGAGAGGATGTTCTGTTAGAAGGGCAAAGGTGGAGAGCCTAATGAATAATTTCACCATAACAGTTTGAGTAATTTGGAAGTATTTCCACCGCAGTGACATTTTTCGGCACTGAAAGAAATGTCACTGCGCCTGCTGGCTTTTAATCTGCCTCTGAGAGTTTGAAACCTTTTGTTCTTGGCTCAACAACGGAGAATGGAGGCAACAGTTTGACCATTTATCATCATTATGAGGTGCAAAGGCAGGCTGGAACAGTGATTAAGAGCTGAATCTCCTGTTGATGATGCCTGTCATATATTGTGTCTTATTTCACCTGCACACACACACACACACACACACACACACACACACACACACACACACACACACACACACGCATGGTGTGTCCCCAATCCACATTTCTAAGAAGAAATATATCTTTACCATTGACCCTTTGAACCCAAGTATCATTTTTACACACACCCACATATCAACCGGCACACACACGCACCCACTAACACGTGTGCAGATGAAAGACCACCTAGGATTTTCTGGTCACCCTCCGACACTCAGTCATCTCTCCATTGTCCCTAAACTGCTCAGGGTTGTCAGGGTTGTATAGCCTTCACGGTTAATTCATCACAAAGATAAAACTGTAAAAATTCTATATTTTTCTTATTGTCAACAAATCTCATGAAAACAAACTAAATTAACAATTATGTTGAAGCCAAACTTTTGGTTTTAATATCAACGTTTGTTTTGATAAATGATTAGAATTAGAATTAGAAATTAGAAAATTATAATTAGAAAAAATATGTGGAGTGGAAGAGAGACACTCACTTCAGCCTTCAGGCTCTAATTCCAAGTCTGGGATCTCAGGGATTTCTGACACTTCTAACACTTGGTGCAAAGAACTACACTGGACGTGTGGACAAACAGCTGGAAACATGGCTGCAATCACAACAATTGCTGGCAAAAAGAGTCCACATTAAAGTCCACTATAAACACTGACAGATTCAAGGTTCAGTTTGTTTGTTTTTTAATCATGCTATACTATTGCTGAATGTGCATAAAAGTTCAAAAGGGTTGAGATCAGCCAAATGCTGGTAAACATGCAAGTGTCTAGTCGATTTTGCTTCATTCACCAGCCAAATAAACAATTGTATTCTATTGGGTGGCTGGTAAATTTTGAACATTCACTAGCCAGTCACCAGTGGGCAAAAAGTTCATTTTGCACCCGATATAGATTCTGGGGCTGTCACTCGTCTGATGTTGGAGTTTAGATACGTGATGCTGGAGGCACCACCGCTGTAATATGCTGAGTTTCAGCAGTTCGTTGGTTCAGGTTGATCAAAGCTGGAAGTCAAGTTGAAAGATTTGATTTTGCAGGTCACATGTTTCTCAAATCAATATCTCATCTTCTCATAATCCACCTTTTGGTACAATGAAAACACAGCACCCTGCGTCCACAACCAACAAGTAGGAGGTAATTGGTGTTCTAGTAGCTGAAAGTTTTCCTGGGAACTTTGGGCAAAGTAATGAAATTTCTCTTACACGCAAAAATGCGATTTATATTTAATTTCTGATATTTTTTTGAATTTGCACTCCCTGGGGTATTTTATTCTCCCACTGGGCGCAGGTCTGTTGATGTGAAGACTTGTTTTTGTCTTACAGGATAATGAAGGACAAACAGCGCTACATTATGGTAAGAAGGCCTCTTTTATTATTCTCTAAAAATGCTTGAAAAAATGCACAATATATTTTCTTTTTTCTGCTATAAAGCTTTTTGTAAGTGTATGAGTCTATTTTTCAAACGGTGAATATTTCATTTTCGGACGAAACCATCCACATTTCCCATACACTGACATCATTATGTCGTCTGTGTGTGCACTCTATTTATATATAGCACCTTGTTTCCTGTGCACACCCTCTCTTTGCCCACATTTGTCTCAAATTTGTCATCCTTGCCTCCTCTTCCTCGCACTCTCTCTCTTCCATTCCTCATATTTATGTTCTACAGTTTCTTTCACCCAGTTTCTTTTTTATTCCTCTCTGTTGTATCCTGTGGGTGCCTGTGAGTGTGCGTCCTTTGGTATGTATGTGTGGATGCCTGTCTGGTTTTGTTCTGCGTGTGTGTGTGTAATAATCGCCAGGCCTCCCAGAGGAAATCAGCACTGGTCCTTAGACTCCCCTGACCCTCTCGTGCCCCAGCACACACGTCCCTGAGGGGCGGTTCCCCTGTCCTCTGAGCCTCTGAGTGTGTGTGTGTGTGTGTGAGGCTGGACCATCTGTTGGTGGCTTTGGAGTGGGCATGTTGCATCACCCACCGGCAAACTGCACACACACAAACACACACGCTCTCAGCAGCAGAGGAAGCCCCGAGGATGGGGCATAAAAAGATGACTAATAAACATAAGCGATGAACTCCAAGAGACAAATAGCAGAGAATGAAAATTCATTCCCACCTCTCTTTGCACAGGGCCACAGTGGCTGGCAAGTGATTAATTGAGGGTTTACTGCTCACCATAAATTGTTCTCCTCCTCTACGGCTCCCCCGAGGGCCAGCCACTTTTTACAGCTCAAGGCCCAGGCGAGACACCCTCCACGCGTACACACACGCACGCCACTGGCTAAATAAAATACTGTTTAGAGCAACAAGAGGAGGACTGCAAGCGTGGCTGGAAAAATAAGCCAAGCTTTGTTAGTCTGATTTGGCTGTAAGATAAGTGCTTTCTTATAGTGTTTGACACTCACACGCCTCACGCTTTTCATAGACACACACACTTGCTTACACACACACACACACACATACCCATGCATTCCGATGTATCATCATATCTCATGCACACACACTCCTGCCAGCCAGCTCGCCAGCCACCCCTGGGCTGGAGGTTAAAAGGCCTGACTGTCAATCACCGCAGCTGCTGACATCAGCGATCATGGCGCAGCACACAGCCGGCTCTTTAAAAGGAGTGAGCGATTGACACCGACAGAGAAGAGCACTCAGAACAAGAGAGAGGAGATGAGGGGGGGCAAGGTGCCAGAGGGCCGAGAGGTGCATCAGGAAAGCAGGGACCTGCTAACTGGGTTAAGAAAGTGCAAGCCTCCCCCTCTTCTTCCCCCCCCTTACACAGAGAGAGAGAAGACCCTTTTAGTGGGGCACAAATTGCCAATGGGGCAGAAATGAAGTGTTTGAGAGAAGCACAGGTCCAGGCCAGTGTCAGTGCTGGGCCTGCAGATGGGCTTTTCATTAACTGCAGCACTGTACAGACTTTATTAAACTATAGTACGCAGAAGAGTCAAATTTACTCAAACCTGGTTCACACCATTATAACAGCAGTAGTAATCCATCAAATTCACAATTATGGTATTTATCCAGATAAGAAAAATGTTACACAGTATAACAACAGTCCATAGTTTCAACAGGAGTGTACAGTCATGTTAGCATCATGGGCACCCCCCACAGAGTGCAACACCACTGTCGTAAATACAAATCCCAGGTCTGTAATAATTTGTCAGACGTAATGTAGGTGCTAACTACAAACCAAACCCATCACGTTATAACAATATTATGTGTTGAAAACTGAAGTTGAAGTAAACATGTATGTAACGCTGTGATCCTACCCTCTCACTGAAGTTACATAGTGCATAAACAAGTGCTGGGGGGGCGGAGTGGCTGAGACAGAGACACCATTCACCCTATTACAACACACTGTACCATCTAAATGATTTTGAAGCTGTTATTTAAGTTAAAAAAGTTACATAATGCTGCTTTAACATGTTGATGTTTAACAGGTATAACATTTACCATGTTTACAGTCTTAATTTAGCGTGTTGGCACACTAACAATCGCTAATTAGCACTAAGCATAAAACACAGGTACTGTAATTTAATTTGCAGGGATTTGTCATATACCAAAGTATTGGACACTGGAGTGCAGTTCAGGCCGCATCTTTCTGTCCAAGAGAGTAGTAATGTAGTCCGACCCGAACGCAACACGTGATCTGTTTTTCTGGCGCAGATGATGTAAGCTGATGCACAGAGTGTTTCCCTGTCATGCAGTTACAGGTCACCTGTTTACCCTGATTACAGACATGTACAATGTAGATGACTGTGTTTTACGCAAAACAGCATCTGGGGTGCCCAGGAGCTCAGTTTGAGCATGAGGCCCATTTACAGAGGCTGTGTCCTTGCCACAGTAGCCAGGGGTTTGATTTCAACCTGTGGCCCTCCCTCTCTCTCCTCGTTCCCTGCCCCCCTTTGCCTGTCCTATCAAATAAAGCCAACTGAACAAACCCAAACTGGACATAATTTCTAAATCTTTGTCGGAGCCCGGCATGTTGGTACCCGTTTGATGTGGGTCGGGTATCCATACTCTACTGGGCACATTGATCTGTTGATGGTGCCAGATACAAACTTATGGAATCACCAAAGTTATTACAAGAATGTCTGCATCACGTTTTGTGGCAATCCATCCAGAAGTTGTTGAAATAACTCACAAATGTGAACCTAATGACCCTAGAGTAAAAGTCATTGGAATCAAAGTCGTTGGGATACATCATCTGGGAACCATGAATATTTCACTGGAAAGTTGCCCTATGTCCTCTTACTCCTTCAGTCTTCTTCTCATCCTAACTCTGCTGTTATTTCCCTCTTCCTTTCGTAGCATCGGCGTGCGAGTTTGCCGACATCGTGGAGCTCCTGCTGAACGCTGGAGCCGACCCGTCCATCAAAGACATGGAGGGCTCTCTCCCTGAGGAGGTCACTGAATCAAGCGCCATCTCCTCTCTCCTGCGTCAGTACACTGCTCCGAAAGGCTAGGTCACCCACCTGCCACCACCCGATCCCTGCCCCTGTCCTTGTCTCCCCTTGTTCATCCCCAGCTGGATTGCATAAGTTTTATTTGACTTTATTTCCAAATACTTGAGGTGAGTTTGATTTCATTGGCTATTTGGAGCTACAGGGTGTTAACATGAGCCCTTCCATTTGATAAGACTCATGAAATGAAGCACACCACATGTATTTTCATTTATTCTAAATACTGTATATTGACTTTATATGCCCAGTAGGGTTGGGTGATATGACAGTTACTGTAACTGGTTGAGATTTAAATATCTCCTCTGAGCAGGACTGCTTATTGGTATTATTGGAATGACAGGATTTGTGCATCAGTGAGATGAAATATGTGGATTTGTCAGGTATTTAAATCACTCGAGGAACCAATAACAGACATTCCAGTCCACATATTTTATCTAGAAACGGGGTAACGGTCAAATCACAGTATATGATATATTGTTATCATGATATAAAATTACATTCTGTAATAGATGATTTTATACATATCACCCCCTCTACTGCCCAAGTCTGACAACCAGCCAGGACTTTTAGTCTGGGTCAGCCCTCTCTGACCATTTGATCATGACTCAATTGTGTTACTTTCAAGGAATGCTTTGATCATTTGTCATTTATCTCATTAAAGGCTTCAACAAATCTGTTCCCTTTGACTTGTTGTCTGTTTGTTAGATAACTTACAGTGCGGGCTCTGATAGCTCACATGTTGGAACATGGACCCCATGTACGGAGGCCGAGTCAGCCTCTATGCCCTATGCTCTGTGGGTCCCGCAACACGGAAGATCCAGGTTATTTTATAGCCTGGAAGTTGAGCCATTTTAGCTTTATGCACCACTGAGCAGCTTTCATGGGAGTGAATGGGGCTCCGTCTCCAACACTGTCCAGATTTTAATGTAATGTCCTTGGTGTCATCTCCTCTCTCTCTCCCCGCCTTCCTGTCTTACTCTCCTAGCTGTCCTATAAAAAAATAAAATAAAAAATAAAGGATTAAAGGCCAAGAAAATAATCCAAAACAAAAAGATAATTTACAGTCAACATCAGATTACAAACTACTTTAACACCCATTGCACAAACACACACCTCATGTTTGCAGTGGTAGTAGTTGTACTAGTAAAACCAACTAAACTCACACCCCACCTTAGTGATCAATGTGGTATTGAAGACGGACATTTTATAACAAAATCAGAACAAACTTCTGTGATTTGCTTTACAAAAACACAACCAAATAAGGCAAAGCATTACCCACAAAGCAGCTGAGAAGATGGAAAAAAATGAAAGCAAGATTACTGAAGAAAATCTTGGAGGAACACACAAACGGTATCCCCGACCAGGTCTGGTACCGGCCTGCCTAGAAGGTAGCAAACAACACGATCTTGCTGAAAGTCCAACAAAGTGTTTTGCTACAATACAAATGAGAACTAATGCAAATCCACTGAGACTCTTTTTCTTTGGCCTGTATGTAAAAGAGTGCAGTCAAAATAACGCATGCATGGAAATAGTAACTATGCAACATATTAAAACACGATAAGAATATTTCCCTGATGTTTGACTATTCGTGTAGTCTAAAAGTGAGAAAACACTCAGAAAACAGTCAAAATTGAGCACAATTCAATCTGTAAGGTCAAACATCTTTCAACTCTGCCTTTTTCAAGAAAGAGAACAATAAAAGTACATAATCTGAACAAGAGCAATGCCCAGCATTGCAATATACAGAAACAACAGCACCAACAAAATACATTTATATGTACATAATAAAAAAGGAAAAGAGGGAGGAATAGAAAAAAGAGATATAGAAAGAAAAAAAAAACACAGCCCTATAAGCAGCTAGGTCAGTTCATCATTCAGTACATTGTTTTGTGTGTCATTGTGTTCAAATAATCATTTTAAAAAAAAAACAGGTATCCATTTTGTTTTTCGTAAAATAGCTTATTTTTTGTAAGGTCAAACATTGTCTGAAAAAATACCTGACGAAACAGTTAACTAGCATTGATTACATTAGTAACAGTTGCTCATTTTTCATAAAGAAACATTTGACTAGGAAGATGTGACGTTAAGTGCAAATTTTGTCAATATGTAATTTAAATGTCTATATTAATAAAATATAATAATAGATTTAACTGTTTAGCGAGGGTAGCAACATTAATCAACTAGTCACACACATCCCTTGTAAAAACATGTGTATGTCTGTATGTACAGTATGTGCATATATATATATATATATATATATATATATATATATATATATATATATATATATATATATATACATACTGTCCATTAAAAATATTTACATGTATTTGTTGCAAAACTTTGGTATATTGGTGTTTATAAATGAAACAACTTGTTTTGGCGCCTGACACTGCTCTCACCACACTCCACTTATTAACTGGCCCATCTTCACTGTACACACAACACTGGACACTACAACCTGCCTGTGTAGTATTATGTCATATAGGAGAGATCTGGATGTTCTCCAAAAATAGCCAACACATGGTCTGAGTCCAAATCTGCTTTACTCCTCCTCAAGCCCCCCGATCAGCACATTCTCTGCCTCAGCTCACACACACACTGCACCAGATGAGAATACACTAAATCTGGATCCTGGATCTTAACTACAGCTCTATGAAGATACAAATGCACATTTTGTACACAGCAGTGTGGACAAAGCTTAATCCTTCACTCTCTAACACACTCCCTTGCTCCACGCCTGCCCTCATTCCTCAGTGTTTTACTTAAATCTGCCTTGACACAAGGCGTTAGATAACCGTCTGAACATGTCCGGTTGCAGCCTGTCAGTCACTCACAGATCAATGACAGCAGAAGATGGTCTATGCGGCATTGGTAGTCATCACCAGGGACACCGCTTCAAATTCAATTCTTGTCCTGACAGCTGTTGTACAGTTGCTGTGGTGAATTGAGATGCAAGTGAGCTGTGCTACACATGAGGTGAATTAAAAACTCCCCACATAATGGCTATATCTGCATCCATGTCCTGTCCTTCCCTCCTGCACAAATCGCATGAGAGAAGAGTTTTTTTTTTTTTTTTGCTTTTTTATGTCCAAAAAGTATCATCATTTACTTTCGTAGACTCCAGCCATGCAGCCTTCCTCAATGACATTTTCTGAGTCTGCCCTCATGAATTTTGAGGAGGAACCCCTACATGAGTTGAGAGGAAACCTTTTGAGTATTCAACCTGAGTCTGAGACATGGTGCGCTACAATCCCACAAAGAGACAACCAGTGACCATCTTATTGTTATGAATTCCATCCACATCCGGCCATTAGGCTGTTGGTGTATCTCTAAAGCCTGTTTGGGGCCCGCTGTTGTCTCCTCGTTGCTTCCGAAACCCCGTTACGCTGGCTTGAGGTAAGAGAGGGTGACGGCAGTAGAGCTTCCCCCCCGGCTCGTCTGCGAGACTCTGACACTAAGCCCATTATGCTTCCATTATGGGGCTTCAATTTTCCTCTGAGCTTTTCACTTTTGACACTGCAGCTCCTTCCCTCTCCAAACCGCAGACTCACACACTCACCTCCCCCCCACAGACCCAATATTGTTAAGCCGGTCTGAATATTTATGCATTTTTCAGAGGTGAAAAGTAATAAACTACATGTACTCAAGTAGTCAAGTTGAGTAGAGTTTTGAGGTACTAGTACTTCGTTTGAGTGCTTCCATTTTGTGCAACTTTATACTGTTATTGCGCAATATTTAGGAGGACATTCACGTGGAGCTTTTTATTCCTTATTATTCTTTATAGTGAACATTTTAAGATGCAAATAAGCGACAGTACACCACATTTTACACAACAAATGAACACAACTAAATAGTTTAACATCACAACAAAATTAGTCAGGATGCCATTTAGGATGTTTGGCATTAAAAGTCTTTTAACTGCATTTGGTAGCTTCTCCATCAGGCCAACATCAATGTGTGTGTGTGTGTGTATGTGTGTGTGTGTTCCTCCAGAGGACTCCCCCATCTCTCCTCCTTCCCGCTCTCATCACTCCCCCTTTTTATCTTTCTCTCACCGTCCTCCTGCACACTGCCTCTCTCTTCGTTTACCTCTCTGCTCCTTTCTCTCTCCTGTAAAAGCAATACCATGTCGTTGCTTTGGCCAGCTCTTAATGCAACGCCCCCCCAACACACACACACACACACCTCCACCCTTTCCCCCCCATCCTGTCTTTACGCTGCAGCACCCCCACACCCACCCTGAGCAGCGTGGCTGGGAACCGAACAGTAAGCAGAAATCCCTCTGCTGCTGAAACTCTAATATCAGAGGCTCAGTCACTGGTGTCCAGGACCGTGTGTGTGTGTGTGTGTGTGTGTGTGTGTGTGTGTGTGTGTGTGTGTGTGTGTGTGTGACTCAAGGCTCAGCTCCAAAGCTTTATATGTAGTTTATGGTGATGAACAAGCATTTATTCTCCTTTCTCCACCAACGCGGAAGACCCGAAGAGTCTGGTTTGAGCTCACATACATACATGAAATCCACCAGAGACCCAGGCTCCCAATACAACAAACGTATCATCATCACTACAGTATTTGTCTTGGTTTCCTTGGGGTCATGAACCCTCCTCCTTTGCTTACCTGTCATCTATGCAATATGTGCAGCAGGGTAATTATTGAGTGGAAACAGCCCAGTTTCACATTAAAACAGCATTGAGCTCACAACCTTGAGGGTGTCATTGAGAGGCCTCTGTTTGACTCCAGCCCCTCTTTAAGGATCACTCAGTCATCCTGCGGATCATTGTTCACCGCAGGCCGGGTGGAGTCATTTGGGGAGAAAAATGCCCTGTCTTGATGCTGCGAGATTGACTTTGGGTCCACAACAAATCCTGTCTAATTTGCATGTTAATTTATTCCCTTTTGCTTCTGACAGAAAAAAAACTGTTTCCTGCAGGAAGTTTGTAATAAAAGCCTTGCGATCAATGATAATGGCATTTGTGCTTGTGTTTGTCATCTTCGCAAAAGCAACAGTGGTGGAGTTTCCGCAGATTTATTTGTATACTAGTGCTGTAAGTGGCGTGTAAATTATCCTAACTGTCTGTGTGGCTTTTTATCTTTGTAAGGCAGTACTATTAGAGCCTATCCATTATTGCCCATAGCCCAGCCAATCAATGCTTAAATAAAAATCAGCTCAATTTGTAGCGTTTTATGCAAACGTGCAAACTCCCACCAGGCTGACTCTTTGCTTTTTGTTTTTATAATGTAACAGGAATAGCTAAAACACAAAGGAATCGATAACACTTAAGTTTGGGTTAGGTTGGCCTGCTCTCAGACAAGTGCTGCACGATGCTGCATACAAATGAGTTTCATACAGATGTACACTGTGGTGTAATTTCATTATAATTCTATGCATAGTTAGCCAACACCATAGTTACAGGGAATAAATCCACTGTGACCTGAGAGGTTTTAGCAGTGCAGCAACTGCAGCTAAGAACAGTGGCAGACTGAGCAGCCACACACACAGGGTCAGGACCATAGCGGAGGTCATGTCCTCCATGTTCTTTATAGAAATATAGAGGTTTTGGTGACGTGAGCAGGATTTCTCATACTACAAAATATACATGGTTGTTTTTTAAAATTCTTTTGGGGGTATTTTAAATGTAGACAGCCCGTAGTAGGAAAATTTAAGGAAGTTAATGAAAAAAAGCCCTCAGCTGGATGTGAACCTGTGATATTGTGGTTAATAGTCAGCATCTTAACTCCTAATTGCAGGTTTACCAGTGGTGGTTTTTGGTGTGTGACTGGTGGGTCAGTCCACCACTTTGGTTCAGAAGGAAACATCTCAATAACTGTTTCATGAGTTACACATATCCATGTCCCCCTCAGGAGGAATTGTTTGTGTAAACAAACTTTCACTTAGTGATGTAACCCTGTGTTACAGATCTCTGTCTGCACCAGTTATTTTTCTGGTATAGGAGAAAATTTGCTCTGTCTTGTTTGTATTTCTTTAAACCAAACCCAATCACCTTGGACAGGGCTTCACCCAGGATTCAGCTAGGGTGCTCCTGCAAGACAGTGGTAGGGAACTTGTTTTGCATGTGGGGAGGCGAGCCCTGGCATTAAAATGACTAAATACCTGTAAAAGAAAAGGTAAGAGCAGCTAGCTTGTTTAGGTTCACATCATTAGCAACGGGTTAGTGTTAAAATAACTTTTCATTATCGGTGTGTAGGTTTCTACGGAAGCCCTAAAGGGCCATGCATTCATACATTTTATTTCCTCCGTTTTCCAGTGATAACAAGTTAATTTCATTTGTTTTCTCGAGATCTCGAGTTATTATCTTGAAATAACAACTGCCGTTTTTCAGCTATATCGGCGGCGCAATCTAAGTGAGCCTGATGTCATCGTTAACTACATAGCTGACCAGCTATGAGGTCCCGGGCGTCTCCATAATCTCAGGCCTATCATATCATAGTCATTATCTCGAGATCTCTAATTATTTATATCGTTATCTCGGGAAAACAAAGTTTCGTTTTCTCAAGATCTCAAGAAAATTATCCCGTTATCTCGGGAAAACGGCAGTTGTTATTTCAAGATAATAACTTGAGATCTCGAGAAAACAAATGAAATTAACTCGTTATGATGGGAAAACGGAGGAAATAAAATGTATGAAAGCATGGCCCTGTAGGGCTTCCGTAGGTTTCTACAGTAACACACAGATTGTAGGAGAGAGGAGAACGTGGCCTAATATAACTGCCTGACAGTAGTCTACATCCGCTGAGTGAGACTGACTGGCGACTAACATTGGTGACCCCCCAACTTTTCATCTCCATCAGTTGTCATCGAGTCATGTTTTTTTGTTCAATACTTTTTTTTAATCAAAAACTATTCAAAATCCCATCAGCCTCATTTGTGCTTTGTGTTGAATGCTAACAGCTAATGTTAGCATGCTAACACTGTAGACTAGGTTGATGAACATGGTAACTAGTCATGCTAACATTAACATGCGAGCATTGTGATCATGAGCATGTTAGCAGGCTGGTGTCAGCATATAGTGCCAGTACAGCCTCACCAGAGCTGCTAGCATGCTTTTAAATTAAAAACAAATATTAGCATAAAAGTATTTTGTATTTCTCCACCAGAAACTTAGTGTCAGAGGAGGCTTTAGACCATCGATAATGGAGATAAAATGTATAGAAGACATTTGGTTGTTATTGTGTGGTTTGCATGTGGGAAATAGGACTCATGACCCCGGTGGTTAAAAATCCCGGCTACAGCCCTGCATATAGCCTTCTTACCAGCTTGACTTATTGTCATACAAGCTAACTGCCTGCATATGGGCCATATTCCCTCTTTGCCTGACCACAAAGCATATTTGCCTATATTTCACAAAGCACTCTACAATTAGTTAACAGCACAGGGATTAAGGATAGATTTGACAGCGCAGCGCTGCAATCTGCCGCTGTGTCTCTTTAGCACTGAGAGGATCAGTGAGTACAGCCGGGCATCTGTTTCCCCACTTGTTTTATTTTTTTCTCTCTTTCTTCTCTCTCTTCATGTATCTTTCTTGTCACCCCCACCCCGAGAGCGAGAGAGGAAAGCGGCATCAATCACTGTTAACTGACTGACCACTGTCTGTTGGTGGTACTAAATGGATCTCCACAATTGAATAGAGGCCTAAGTGTGTGGTAAATGCTCTCAATGGGTAAATGAATTTGCGGGTTAACTCGCTCTAAGAGGGTTTCGATAAGGCAAAATAATAAAAACACCTACAGCAGATATTTTTCTTTTGATATATTGAAAACAAAGTTCAGCTGAAAATCTTAACTCTCACATTCATCACTGCAGGCCCGCTCTGTTAAAGAGAAAAGCAGTCGAGGGGTAACCCAAAGACAATTCAGCTTTATTTTCCTCATATAGATTTGACTGTACACGGTTCATACCATTACACAGAAGGCATAAATGAATAAATTCAGTGCTCTCTTTTACATCTTTTTCAAAGACACATGGCAATAATAATAAATAGCGCTCATGAAACAAGACGATCAACACGTTTTCAAACTGTACAAAATTTACAACAATTTAGATGCAAACTTCTGAGGCAACACAGACTTAACAAAACTGTTGTGGTAACATGTTTCTGTATGATTCTCACCAAACACTTTAAATCATAGCCCGCAAATTACTCTAATGTTTTGTACATAAGTGGTACCAATGAAACACTTTGTATGTAAACAAGAGAAGAAAGAATAAGTGGGTAAAAGATTTGCATTTACCGTAAGTACTTTTTAAATTAACCTGTCACATATTAAATAATTACAGGATACCCTCCAGAGATCTTTTACTACAGCCTGGTCATGTAAACAAATGTTTTTTACCTGGCAACAACAACGATGTAAACCACACTTCATATTTTAAAACCTTTTAAATTTTTTCCCAAAGTATATTTGAACTTTAAAATTCAAAAAAGTCAAATTTAAGTGATGTAAGTTCCTCTTAAACACAAACCCACTCATTCCCTAAAGTCTTGTCTTCTTCTACTGTACTTACATATTAATCCCAGTGTAGTTAGACAGTATGTATTTCATTAAAACCAACTATTTACTAGATAAGTATGCTGTAATTTGCGGGCTGAAATCTAAAGTGTTTCCAGATTTTTCTTAATAGTGTCACTTTCTGTTTGTTGATTTGCTTTCTGGCTCTTGAATAGGACGCTCGGGTTTAAAAGGACTTGGCAATTTTTCACATTAAAGGTGACCCAAAAAATTAAAAGCTATTTTCTTCGATTGGCAAAACAAGAAGAGGAGTAAGGATGTGTTCTCAAGCAAACTGTCTCTCAGTTCAAAAACATTGGTTTTGACATGTTCAACAGGTCAAATCAAAGTATAACAGCTTAAAGAACGTCTGCATTTAAAGGGAATCAGACCCAGGGGTTGAACTTTAAGTCAATCAGTCTTCTATCTGCATTGTGGTGGGGGCGTTAAGATGTAGTAGAAGTGTAAGAAACGTATCAGCCCAGCAGTCATGCTAGCACTGAAGCTGCAGCAGAGTATCAGCCCTGATTGTGGGGGGCTCTGCGGTAATCCCTCCGACACGGAGGCCAGGCAGGGGGAGAACAGACTGACAACACATCTGGGGGTCAGTAAGTAGGTTGATAGCAGGCAAAGCCAGAGCTCTGCTGGACTGAGTAGATTACCAGGAGAAGCATGGATCAGACTGAGGAAACACAAGAGCCAACACAAAGCAATTTTTTTATCAGCGCCCCTGATAATACTTGATGGTTTAAATGCCAAATAAATGTTTACTTTTTTATTTGCTCAATAACATCTGCAAAGGAATCTGCATGTTTTTATAAATTTGTTTTATCCTTGTCTTACATCTGTGCATTCAAAAAAATAAATCAATAATTTAGATGTGTGATAAATTACTTGAATGGTTCGAGTTGATTTTCTCCAAACTTCTTGACTGTCCTCCAACACATAAGCTTCGTTGTCTGGAAACAGATAATTTAATACTGACGGACGTCCGCTCTCAGACAGCTTTTACACAGACAAGAACAAGTCAAGCACCTATAAATATAGAAGAGAGACCTGCTGTGTAGCAAACAGTGTTCGCCCTCACTCAAACAGAGGAGACATCGGTTTCTACGGACAGAGGGACGGACAGACGGACAGACAGACCAACGGCCATCTACTTCCTAATAACTTGTAAGCTTCAGCAATACATTAAAAAACGTCAGCATGGTTCAAAATTCGCACTTGTGCCACTGTTCTTGTAAATTTCTCTCCCCAATGAAACACTGTGTTTTTGCCTTGTGCATATGTCCCTCCTCTTTTTCTCTCTTCCTCTGTCTGCATTCCTGTCCACATGTGTAGAAAAAGAAGAGGAGAGTAAAGTGCATCGCCAATGTAAAAGGCTTTGATATGGCCAGACAGCAGTCCTACTCGATATCAGTCAAGAAGCATGCAGGTGCCTCCTGGGTCTCATAGGGACTTTGATCTAGATTGTAGCCCTATTGTTGTAGCTGTTATGAGACAGGGATGGTTTATTTTGGAGGGGGTGAGACAATATCACCTCCCCTGTGAGCAAAATCCACTGACTTGCTGGAAATCCAGTTTCATTTTCAGAGTGAAAGAACAAAATAAAGTCTGGTGATGACAAAAAATTGTATGATACAATGTTGAGATTGAACATTCAGCGGTGTGGAGGTTGTTCTTCACTGCTTTTATCCGGACTGCACATCTTGAGTTATCTCATCGATACGACTGCTGAGGGACTAAGAGTCACACTTTTTCTCTTCCTTCTCCTCTTCACCCAAAGTCACAAAACATACCAGTCTTGGAGGGCGATAGAAAGAAATGTAAAAAGCCTTTTGAGTCTGTTTTGTTGTATCCCCACAGCAATCTTCTACGAGACTCAAAACTGGGAATGGTCCATCTCGTCCAGCCATGAGGCGGGGCTGGTGGGGAAGTCAGGGTATCCTGTACTGCTGCCTGTGGAGAGGTCTGAGGTCGGGCCGCCTGCCATGGCCCTCAGGGCCTGTCCCACGCCGCCCGGCCCGCCCTGCACCACGAGACTGTCCATGCTGAAGCCCAGGTTGTTGAGGAGAGGGGTGTGGCTGGGCAGAGAAGTGATGGAGGAGGGCGACTGAGGGAGACCATAGGGGCTGCCTGCTCGGATATCGTGGTAGGGTTGTCCCGCTGCATCGACAGAGAAGCTGCCGTTCAGCACCGCACTGTTGGACACGTCACCGACACTCCCATAAAGCCCATTGCCGTGGCCGAGATCTGAAAGGACCTGGTCATCTGTGGAGGAGATAACAGCACTTAGCACGAGGGGTGTAAAAACTTTGACACATCAACAGCGCTGTCAGCTGCAAGAGCATTATATAGTTGTTATATTTCAATACAGTTAAGTGCTTTTATGAGTGAGATTTATTGTGGCAACATTATGTGGATTTCACGAAGGTACAGTAAGTGGATGCTGAAGTATTTAATAAGCATTTGAGTTTTGTTGGTGAGAAATGATGCGCATTATGTTCATCTGTAACAAAGGAAGTCTGTATGTGTGCAATTACTGCGGCACAAAATATTTGTTTCCATCTCAATCCCTCCCCCGGGTGGCTTCAATAACAACAAAGCCCCAAAGCGCTTTCTCTCTAATTGACTAAAAGCCTCACATGCTTTATAGAGTTTCTGTCACCATGTTTTCATTTCTCATAAAAATGGCCTTCTTTTTAAAAGTGGCTTGAGGACTTTTATGACTACCCAAAATGGGGTTTGCAAACATTAAATAACATAGGGATGTCTAAAATGTCGTTTGCATCCCACTAAGGACCCTCTCTCTTTCCCAATAAGTTCCATCATGGCGACAAACGGAGGCAGGAGGATGCGTCAGCGGCGGCGGGGAGGTGTGAGAGGAATGTTAAATGAGAATGCCGTTTTGGGTTTGCCAACAACAGCAACGCAGGAAAACAAATGAAATGCCACAAAGACGCATTCAATCGCCGCTGCACTCAGAACCGTGTCATTTAGCAGCTTGTAGGGTCCCTTAATCCCATTAGCACGACAGCATGTCTGACAATTCCCTTTCAGGAAAATCTCTCTTAAGCAATAATAGATATGTGCTCGGTTGAAGTCCTCCATACAATACGTACCTCTGAAGCTCAGTTCACTGTCACTGAGTCCGGCGTCATCGGCAGAGCTTTCCTTCTCCACTTTAGTTCCCCCTCGGCTGCGTTTGACACTTTTATAAAACTGAGTCCAGCGATGTCGACCTGCATCTTTCTTCAGACGCTTTTCCTTTGCTCGCCGGTTCTGGAACCACACCTGACAGAGAAAATCGTAATTATTATTAAGTGAAAATAAAATTTTAGATTGTAATTATTCAAAACAATTAAAGGTGCAAAGTATACACCAATCCAAAGATGACCTTGGGATGAGGTTTAATGTCAACAATCTTTCTCCAGAATAATTTATTGTACCTTAAATACTCCAGCTAATAATAATAATAATAATAATAATAATAATAATAATAATAATAATGATAATAGAAAAATGTAATTTGACTTATTCAATGTTTTCATGACATTTCAAATCTTAAACATTTCAAACCATCTTGTTTTAATCAAAACATTATGCATTTTTACAAAACAGATGTGCAGTTTAAAATGTCTTTTACATTGGAAAACATGGTAGATGTAGATCATAACTAATTTGGTCTACATTAGCCCATCATAATAAACAAGAAAAAAACAATGTTCAAAATGGTGTTGCAGAACGATTCATAAGTCAATAATAAATAAACAGAAAAACCAAGAAAACTGCTGTAAGAAATACTAAAAAGAGGCTCAAAAACAAACATTAAATTTCTTTACATCAAAATCAGTATATTATTAAGTCTTAAGTTGCGAGTTGTTTGTATCATGACTTTGTATCGTCTTGTTGATTAAACACGATCTTAATAGCTCTTCAAAACCCTGATAATAAAGGCCCAAGTGCTCACTTTACATTTATGAGCTTGATTATTAAAAACAGTAGCTAGTTTATAGATGCTCAAATCATGATGATGATCTTTTTGCTGTAGTGGAAAACCAGCATTTTGCACAAGTTGGAGACAACAGGGAGCTTTTTGCAGGAATATAAGAAAAGACCAAACCCTCTACCTGCACTACTCTCATGTCCAGCCCCGTCTCCGAGGACAGCTGCTCTCTGACGTGGCGTGCCGGCTTCGGCGAGTTTTTATAGGCACTTTTGAGGGTCTCTAGCTGCTTGGCCGTGATGGTGGTCCTCGGTCGCTTGGTCCCCGCCTCTGAATCATCTGAAAACATCATTACAAGTGTGAGCGACTCCTTCTTACATTTGTCATGTTGCCTTAACAGGCTGTGCCCCTTCGGCCCCTGTGTGGAGTACACGTGTGTTAAATGAAGTGAATGGTCATGTATGGAAGTGTATTATTGTCCTTGTGCATCTGTCCCACTCCCACAGCAGAGGACATAAATCTACCCAGCCGGAGTGCCACAGGAACGGAGTTATTGGGGCCGCACCGTATAAGAGCATTGCTTCACTTTACATAATCAATCAGAGATGCATGGAAATCTCAGAAGGGATGGAGGGAGAGAGACAGCATCCACACCCAGACAACAAACAACATAGATCCACAGTCAGAAGTCATTTCACTGCATTGCACTGTGATCCTGATGGAGTTAAATGAAGCAGGAGCTGTTCAACGCTGAATCACACGGGCAGTGTTTGACAAAAATGAGTCACTATTGTTGAAACAAATCTTTTCAATGGATATTCTTCTTCTAAATTGACTTGATTTTATCGAGTATCAGCAAATGCTTAATATTTTAGAGTTATGCAGACCTACCGTTTTGTTTTGCCGTCTCATAATCCACCTTGCACACCAGCCTCCCGTCCTCCATGAGGTAAAACTCGTCCCCGGTGGCCAGTTGTCGGCTGCACATGATGCAGGCAAAGCAGTGCAGGTGATACACAAAGTCCTGCGCCTTCCGCACAACCTGCGTCGGAGGGATCCCCTGTTGGCATGATGCACATTTTGTTCCAAAACGTCTGCAGGAAAGCATGAAGAAGAGAGCTGCGGTTAGAAATTTTTACACAAAACACCAGCTGGCAACCTTCTCCTATTTCTACCCACTTTACAGGAGACTGTGAGACCAATCCTGATTAAAATTTCACATGCTAGACAGCTATTTCTTCAACTGCAGCCAAGAATTATGGCACAGTGTCTGTATTAATAGACGCTCCAGCTGTTGTAGAAGGAAAAATCAGCACTGGAATGCATTTCTGTTAACGATAGACCTGTCCACAGGCTGATGGATGGAGAGGATCAATGCACTGTGTGTGTGATGTGTGTGTGTGTGAATACGTCTGTGTGAGTGTGTGTGTGTGTGTGTGTGTGTGTGTGTGTACGTGTTTGCATGTTTATGTGTTTGCAGATGAAGTACTGAGAGCTAAGGAGGAGGAGGAGGTAAAGGAAGAGGAAGAAAAGGGAAAAGAGGAAGAGGAGGAGGAGGAGGAGGGGTGCTCACAGTAAACACACCCTAAGGAGAACCAATAAAACACTGACTCAGGAGAGGCTTTAAATCACACAACCAACCCACAGAAATAAAAAGAGCAAGGTGAAGCCTCCAAATCACTACTGGGACGCATACACCACTGAATCTGTGTGTCTACGAGCGTGTGTGTATTTCTGTGTTTCTGCATGTGTGTTGTCTCCAGTCACATGCGTCGCTCGACCACAGTTTGAACATGCAAACGCCCCCCTGCTGTCCCCTGGGTCGGCTAACACAGTTAGCTCTCAGTGAGACTCTGGAGCTCTTTAGGTCTCATTCAAGCTTTGAGCATTAAGACCTTTCAAACATGATTTAGTAAAAAGCCTGGATCTGCTGATCCTGTTTTGGATAAAAGTCAAACTCAATTTTCTTCTGTAATGCCTCAGAAATCAAATCGTTTTAATGAAAGAAAGAAAGAAAGAAAGAAAGAAAGAAAGAAAGAAAAGGAGTTTGGTGAGCTCTTATTTTGTAAGTTTTCTCTAATAATGGCACCTGAACAAAACTGCCAGTTAAATGTGAATAATGACATCAATTTATAAATAAATCTTGATTAATCTCTGATTAATCCAAATCAGATTAACAATCAGATAAAAAGAATAATACATTTAAACCGGACAATTAATAATAGTTCACCCAAAGATTGAACATTTAATGTTTCGGTTTAAAAAATAAAAGGAAGTTGATAAAAACCTTTCTGTACAAAAAAAGGTGTCAATTGAATTCATTATTTTATTTTATTATAATACAGCTTAACTTTCCAATAAATGAAAAGGCGACTGTAAAAAAAAAATCCTAAACATTAAAATATGGCTAAACGAGAAACACTGGATTTATGCTAATATATTAACAGCAACTTCTACACGAGTAAGCTAACTATGTAGCCAGTTAGGCTAATGTTGTTAGCAAATGTTTAACCAGACATAGTCTAATATAAACCTATAAGCTGCTTTGTAATTATCAAATATAGCCGAATTATTCCAAAATATATTTCCGTCAGAATCAGTCACTTTTCGTCTCACACCGACCTAATTAGAGGCGAAACTGAGCAAAATATTACTTTTTCTGGGTGCGATCCGCTTGTCTGGATTTTATCAACACCACTTCAAGCAAAGAAACCTACTCGGGTCTTTTAAAAGAAATCCCGAGCACCTGTGAAAATAAAGCGGTAAGGAGGCGAAGCAGAAAAAAAAGCCCACTGACTTGAAGAAATCCTCCTTGCAGTAGACGCTTCCTGCCCGGGAGAAACATTTGTCCGCCAGCGGAGTCTGGCAGTCGGCGCACTTGAGGCACTTGGAGTGCCAGTGTCTGTCCAGCACCTTCAGGATGAACTTGTCCAGGATGTGCTGACTACAGCCGGCACACTGAGGGATCTCTGCGGGGACACAGGAGCACAGGGTCACACACGGAAAACTCAGGCAAGCCTTCGTGTTTGTTAAAAGGTAAAATAAGAGCAATTTTATACGCGCCTGTATCGAGAGGATTCATTTAACTCAACTTTGTAGGCTACTTAAAAACAGGTGGGTTTTTGTTTTGTTTCACCGCCGCCATGTTTAGTCCTAAAAAGCACATTTTCTCATATTCAGACAAAATGGCTGCATATCTTTTCTGCACATTAAATCTTTACTGGTAATTGGATTTAATGCTGAATATTCTTACATTATATTTGTATCGTGTATTTAAAGATGGAAGGGAAATGCTTTGTTGTCTTTCAGTTGAAGAGGCTAATCCCGATGTATTCGTTTTTTAATTCGTATTTGTTTGTTTTGTATTTTTGACCCACATTGTCTCGGTGCTTCTTTTTTTTTAACCTTTAAAAACACATAACAGTTGTTTAATGTAGCTTTGTAAACAATAAATAACAGATGATACCACGTGGAAAAACATCATTTTTTTGTCTACTTCTGTTCGTGAGTCTGTCCGTCTCTGTCCAAGGTGCTGAACTCACCCCTTTATGACAACAACATTGATTTTTCTTAATTTTATTAACCAGTTGTGTTCCTCTGAATCTCTTTACATGGGGGCGTCAGCGTCAGCAGTCAAGATGTCAAGACGGAGATTACATTTCGTTTTTGTGGGAAGCAGACCACGTGTGCACAAACAGAAAGCAGATATCACACGGTATCTAACCTTCCCATTTATATATTAACATTATTATCATTATTATTATTATTATTATTATTATTAATAATAATAATAATAAAGACATTGGCATTAATATCACCAAATTCTGCAGCGACACTGATAATCTAGTACAAGCTGATTTCAAAAAGCGAAATTAAATGAATAAATTAAAGAAAACAATATGTTCATCTATCACATAAAGCATATTTCCTCTCAAAACTGGGCCTTTAATTAACACAACAATATTCCATAATTTTGTTTATTTATACGCTGGCACGTGACAGTACAGAAATGGTTTATTGTAGTCTTTTATCATTATTAAATGTGTAATTTCCAGCATATGCGTGAAAACTAATGCGTGTTTAATGTTATTTTGAAAAAAACCCATTAATCATTAAAAAACAACACTGACGATCACTTTTGCCTTAAATCGTGTTTAATCTAAATTATCCTGTAAATAATAATAATGCAGTTTCATATTTTTTTTCTTTCGCGGCTTCTCTTAGTCAACATCCACATGACATCCGATAATGAAAAATCAATATCGAGGAGAAATGGGCAGAGAAAAAACACTAGTAGGCTGTTTAAACACGCGCACACACGCACACACACACACACACACACACGCACGCACACACACAGAGGAGCTGCGGCTGCTCACAGTCCAGATAAAAACATTTTACAAATAATCGTCTACAGCTCGAGGAGCCTCGTGTTTAATCTCAGCATACTGTCTGCACAAAACAAAGCTCCCGGGCTGTGCAGCATGGAGGTCAAGGCAGCGTGCACGCAGCGTGCACACACACGCTTTATCTTTTTTTTTTTTTAAATGCACGTTCAAATCTTAAAAATGGAGGCGATGTGTGATCATTTTGTGCTATATTTTTGCATTATATTAGCTTTTTTTTTAAAAAAATGAATGCGTTTAAATGGACCAAAATAGCAGATTTGTTATGATACGACACCAAAAGAAAAACAGAGCAGCATTCCTGCACAGACAGAAGACAGAAGACAGGATTGTCGGCTGGACTGGATTTGTTTCACCTCGACGTGTGAGCTAATTCGTGCAGAGACCTTATTTTAAGGAGCATGTGCTCCCTGAATGTGCACGTCGGCATCTCGTGTAAACGTGGAGAAATCAGAAGCGTTTTAAATATGTGGAGATAAGTGGTGGGTGGATGAAGCTGGGCGAGGAGGAGAAGTGGTGCTGAAAGGAAAGCAGCACGATCTTGGCAACGACAGAGCGTCCAGCATCCAGCCTCAGTGTGTGTGTGTGTGTGTGTGTGTGTGTGTGAGAGAGAGAGAGAGTTAACCTCGTGTTTTCAGGAGGGCTCATATCTTGGTTTCAGTCCCATCACCTCCTTTAACAGTTTTTTAATATAAAAAGAAGAAGAAGAAGAAGAAGAAGAAGTGCAGTCTGGCAGCCTTTCCAACTCTCAATTGTCTAATGATTTGTGGTAATTAAACGTGAAGTAAACACTTTATACCTCAGACTAATAGCCTGCAGGTTGAGGTGTTGGGGTGTAATTGCCCTGAGTCATCAGAGCTCTCTCTCTCTCTCTCTCTCTCTCTCTGTCTGTGTGTGTGTGTGTGTGTGTGTGTGTGTGTGTGTGTCCCTGATATAAAACATTGTTCAAATAAATTCTCTGCTGCTTTTATTCCTGGAATAATCCAGATTTAAATCCAGGATGAATGCTGCTGGGGCTGCAGGGGGTTGAGTGGCAGGATCTTTATCCAATCTTTTAATCTGCCTCGATTTATAAAATTAAAGAGCATAAGCCGACCACATATAGTCTCTTTTTTCTCCTTTAAATACCCTGTCTGTCCTGTAGTTGTGTTTGCAGTTACACTAAACAGGCGACAGTATTGTGGTGCAAAGAAAATAAATCCTAATATTATTTTTGCAATGTTATGTTGGATTTGTACCCCAAATTGGAGCAAAACGTTTTATTATCAGTGTTTTGAAACCAAAGCGCAGTCTGGTAATTATCGAACTGAATTATCTCATTTTGTTGTGGATTACTTTGTTGCCTATTAGACTTCAGGTCCATCTGTACATTTTACCAACTCGCCTATAAATAATTGGGTCAGAGCAGAGATGTATCCCGTTGCATTTCTGTCTTGATCGCACGATCAGATTATGAAGGGGGCCTGGCACAGATTAACACGAGCAGATGCAAGGCAATTCTCGCCTTTGATGCTGCAAGGTGGATAAAAAACATGCAAGAAGATGCTGCAAAATAGCTAAAAAAAATAATATTGTATCTCATCCTTGATGAATTGTGAGACTACAATGTAAAACAAAACACAAACTGATGCGCAGGCCTTGATTCAGAGACGATAAGGACTAAATAAAGTGTGCGAGGCGTTTATTTGACTCAGTAATGAGTGTCAATCACAGTCAGAGTGTGTTTGTCTGATGGGTGATGACAACTGCGTCTGATCTCTTGACCATGCAGGCTCGTTTACAAATGAACAGCTGAAGACTCCAACAACAACAACAACCTGACGGAGCAAAGTTGAGGCCAGACTGTAAAATGAAATCCTGTTGCTTTTTTTTTAAAAAAACCAACAGAAATAATCATTTTCCTTTCTTCTAATTATCTGATGAATAACCAAAGTGCCGTCCTCTGCACGAGCCTGCAGCCCCGTGAGTCTGCAGAGATGAACTGGACACGAGGCCAATAATCAGTATTATTTAAGGCGTTGAAATATAAGCAGTATGACACATCACTGGCCTGTACGTGACAGCCGAAGACTGAGAGCTTCAGCCTCCTCTCCTCCTCATCCTCCTCTCTTACTGTACCTAAACCCTGCAGCACGCGCTGCGCTCAGAAAAACGAGGTAAAACCAAAAAAAAAAAAAAAAAAATGTCTTACGTTGCAGTGGCACTCCGAGGATCTCCGGTAAACTCTTTACAGGACTCTCTGTCGGCAGGACCGCCGCACTTTGCATCATCGTGATCCAAACCCGGAGACAAACGCACGCACATACACCCGCAACACGGTGGGCGCACCGCACTCCCCCGTCCTGTCTGGTGGAGAAAACAAAGTACGCTGGTGCTGATGCTGAGGCCTGTCTGCTCTCTGCTGCAGCTCCCTCGCCGTCCCGTCGAGCCTCTATCCCTGTTAGGTCTCTATTCCCGGGGATGATGTCCGTGCCGTGCCGTGCCGAGCTGTTTTGGAGTGAATCAGACAGGCTGCTCGGTCCATTCAGCGCTGCAGGGGCGGCGGGGCCTGACGTCACCGCGGCAGAGGCTCACCGGGGGCCAATGGGAGCGCAGGAAGAGGAGGCCCCTCGAGAGCGGAAAGCATCCTCCATAGGTGTACGAGCGAGGAGGAGAGAGGAGAGAGGAGGAGAGGCGTCGGACATGGTATATGAAACTGTCTCCGGAGAGGCGGGACCTTGTTCCTGTCGAGACCATAAATAGCTCACTGCAGTGGCTCCCGGAGGGGCCCCGGGCCAGCAGGGCTGCTCCTGGAGAGGAGGAGGAGGAGGAGGGTCCCAGGGAGATGAAGTTGAAGTATTTTTAGGCTTTAGTGATTTATAAAGAAAGGATGAGAGGTGTCTGAGCGGATTTCAGAGTGTTTGTGCTCAATTTTTTAAACAACATCTCTGATTATTTGGATAGAAAGCAACACAAACTCTAAGTGTGTTGGTTATACACTGAGCTATTTCACAGAATTACATGATTTTTTAAAAACCGTGTTGCCTGTGGCTGAGTTAAGCATGTGGCTGTGACGAGCTCCCAACATGAACTCAATCCAGAAACAGTCCCAAAGAAATGTAAATTCAACGTTTTCTTTAAAAACCAACCTTCTCATATGAGTTTAAATGTGTTTTTCAGGGTGACAAGACGCCACACTGAGTTGTCACCGCACCCAGCGGTGATTTCATTGGACTCGTGTCTGGGTCAGATCCACAGCACCTTCACCTGTGTGAGCTCTGCTTCGCTCCCCGTGGCAGCCGGATCTCTCTCAGTGACAGGTGGGATTAGGAGTCTGGGCGCAGTCCTCCTGACACTGCTCATTTCAAACCCCATCGTCTGAGACTGCTCTCCCGGATAAGATATTCCCCCCGGAGGGCTGCTAGTTCAAGCTAGATGAACTCAATCTTCGCTTCCAATTTACTTCAAGCGCGCAAAAAGAAAAAAGCTCACAGTGGCTTCAGCCCAGCGCAGGTTGTTTCCGTCAACAGCGAGTCCGCCTGCGGGCTCACAACACATCTGCACGCACACATCTGGATGACATGTGAACAATAAATTAGGTTTCATGTTGTTTGATTTTATTCAAATGAATCCCAATATAATTTAATTAATGTGGGGTTTTTTTCAGCACCTTAAATTATAATTATGATTTTAGCAATCTAACACAATTATATACTACTACTACTACTACTACTACTACTACTACTAATAATAATAATAATAATAATAATAATAGCAGTAGATCTCGTGTGTCAAAAATCTTTCCACCAAATTACATTGAAAAAATTGGTGATTTAATGAGCACTGGACAAAATACAGCGTGCGGAAAGTGTGTGTGCGAATTACAAAAATTAAAGCTTTTTTCTGTTAAAATAAATGAGTCCCATTTCTAATAAGCAACCCAACGCCGTCGACGTTTTCTCTTCTGATCTCCTCGTTTCTTTCCACGTTTATGTGCGCCTATTTTCCGACTGTTTCTCCTATTGTCGCACCGTTTATATACTGTGGGGAGCCACAATCCCATAAGCCGCTCGCCTGCATGTGCTGGGTAATGTTTCAAAAGTAATTTAGTAAAATGAAAACGCACATCAAGCTGATTAAAAAAAAAAGAGAGAGGAGGCTGGGACATTACAGGAATTTTATCCCGGCCGATTCAAAGCTGCAGTTTGCGGGCCAGGTGTCCCCTCCACCCATCCATCCATCCATCCATCCACCCATACATACATACATGTGTGGCAAGGGAGTCATCTGGTCTTACTTTATTTTCATTATACACTTTTCCCCTCAAGATCATTCAATTGTATCCAACTATTCAATTACTCTGATTGTTGGTATCGAGACCCTCTTTAGCTGCCCCCTGGAAAACAATAAAGCAGATAAAAAAAAAAAAAAATGCTCTTAACCTGTCAGCAAAGGGCAGCACAATTAGAATAATTGACGGATGCAAAACGCAGAAAGAGAACAGATGCGAGCGGCACATCTGGTTTATGATGCGGTGCAAAAAAGAAAATAAGTAAATGAACACGTGAATTACGAAACAATCCTTCAAGAAATGTTCCTGCTGCACTAGATGACAGAAAATAAAAACACAGTATTTTTCTAACTGGGACAAAAGACGTCCACATGTCTCCAGCTGATAAATACACACGTTGAAATCTGAAACAAGGCGCTCAAAAACAATTATCAAATAATGACAATTATAGCTGATCTTTGTCTACATGAAGGTGTTGCTGTAAGAAAAGCAGCAGAAGCAGCTCGCTCTCTCTCTCTCGGGCAATAATTCAAGCAGAGGGCGACTCCTTTGCCACCGCCGTTGACCCAGCCACCTCTAATTAGATCTAATATTTCAGTGGACGAGTTCATTGACATCTGCGATTCACAGATCCATCTTAGCGAGCAGAAAATACAGAAACACATCCATCTCTGCAGGAGGGAGCAGGCGTGTGTGTGTAGAGCCTATACATGGAGAATAATAATACAGGTGTGTGTCACCAGCAGCATCAGCAGCAGCCTGTGCTGTCATATATAACTCACTGCAGCGGGCCTGCTTCACCATGAGCCGAAACATCACATCTTTCATGGATTTAATTCATCATTAGGTGTGTGTAAATACAGGATTTATGCGTTTATGTTTCGACACGTTATTTACAATTTTTGCAGAGGCTAATCACGTCCGAAAAGTCACGATTAAATATGAGGCGAGCACAAAACAAAACAATAAATGTGTGCAAAAATAAATAAAAAAACAAAACAAATTCTTTGTGCATTATATCGCTGTGCATATTTGAGATCAAATGCACGTTTTAAAACGGCTGCAAACGTCCTTTTCTGCTCACAAGATGAACACGAAGCACCAGAGTGCAGACCTACCTAGCTCAGACTCTTCCTCCTCCTCCTCCTCCTCTTCTCCTCCATGCAGCTCTTGTATTTCAGCTCGCAGAGAAGCAGCAGCAGCAGTCGGTCCGCACTTTCTCCGACAGCATCAACACGAGGCAAAGCACCTGCAGCGCGTCCCCTCACCATTCGGTCCGAAAGCAGCAGAGGAAGAGTCAGAGAGAGAGGAGAGAGGAGGCAGACAGCGAGGGGGAAACCTTCGGAGAGAGCACCGAGGAGAAAATTAAATTGCACTTGGGGGGCAAATTCTATTAGGGAATAGTTATTGTCTCCTGACAGCTCCTGTCCATTTGGGTAATTAGTAGAAGAGATTGGTTGAACAAACCAAATCTATTCCCGTCAGAAATGATATTTTCCAATTCCCTGATTGAACCTGACCCTGTCGCGCTAAGACGAGGCGGTAATAGGCTCATTTGACTCAAATAACAAGTGCCTCAGTCCAGACGAGCCTGTCAGAGGAAACAATGACTGAGATTTTAAAAATTACCAGAGAGAGGTGTTTAATTCTTCTCAAAACACAGGGCTGCACACAAAGATTAAGGTGTAGAAATGTTTTATTAAATCCTTATCATTAAGTTAGATAAGAGAAAACAAAACAATCATTTACAGCTGCAAGAAATCTGCTCATTTTACATCAGTACATCAACCTGCAGAGCCCAGAGGGCTCTTCTGTTGCTCTGAGAAGGTGGAGGAGGGATGGAGGTTTCTCAGCAGGAACATAATTCCTGTGGTGATTCTCTGGTCCTGCTTGGATGCATGCTACCCCAATGCATGCTGGGATATACTCCAGACCCTCATGACCTTCATCAGATGAGCCTTGGAAACAAACGAATGAATGAATGAATTAATGAATGAATAAATAAATAAATTAATGATTCAAAGCTTTGCATGGAAAGTTTTGACGATGAGTGGTTCCTTTGTGAGAAACCATCAGTTCAAATTATTATTATTTTGCCTTTTGATCTGAAACCCAGTAAACAACAATTTCCATAAACCACAGAACAAAATGATGTAACTTAAAAAAGAAGATGATGGAATAAGCACACAAAGCAGTTTATTTGTTATAATTCACATTAGATTTGCCCTGAAGCACAGCTGCTCTTCCAGGAGTCACCCTTTAAAAAAGAAAACACATACGCACTGTATAAAAACAAGCATTTAAAAAAAATAGACATTGCAATATCACAGTCCAGACGTGAGTAGTGTGTTTTTCCAAGCAACTCTCCAAATCAACAATTGTTTGTGCGTTTCTCTCTCAGTTTGAGCTGATCAAGATCCCTTCAGGGGCCTCAGGTTAAAAGTCTGTCTCCCAAAGGAAACCTACATTTATTTAGCACGTGTTACTAATTCAGTTTGCATTACTGTTCTCAGAGGATGAACCACGATACAACATACTACATCTCAATGTATTGATAGAGTTAAGTTGCTTATCATCTAATTTTAAATGCCCGATAATTAATACATTTATGAAATTAAATTAAATCAGTGTTATAAAAGGTACCTAAAAGTCATACTTGAGTAAAAGTAAAGATATTATCTTAAAATATTGCTTTGGTAAAGGTGAAAGTCACCCATATGAATTGTATTTGAGTAAAAGTCTTAAAGTATCTGATATTGAATTTACTTAAGTATCAAAAGTACAAGTAAAAGTAATACATAGTATACATATGTTTACATGTATGTGTGTAATGTATATGGGGAGGCTGATTATTGGATCTGATATTTTGTAAATATTGGAATCTGCATTTCTAGTTACTTTGCAGCATGCAGTCTGCAAAGTAACTAGTACTAGTAAGTTATCAAATAAATGCAGTGAAGTAAAAAGTTCAATATCTGCCTCCAGAATGTAGTGGAGTGAAAGTAAAATAAAGTTGTGCTTCAGTACAGTACTTGAGTAAATGTACTCAGTTACATTCCATCACTGAATGAAATGTTTCCGGTGAAGCTGAGGAGTGAACGTTCACACCGCGGGGACAGCAGCAGTGTCAGCTGAGTGAATTAAAACAACGTGACTGACAAGCGTTGGATCTTCTCCAGCTTCATTATCTACACTTCCTGTAAGCTACATGTGCTCATTCTGTGACCAGAACATAAAAAATATCAGAGGCAGAACAGAGGAAGTAAAGGTCAGCTTTGTGTTGAAATTAAAATAGTGCAGTCGAGCATATTATCAAGGCCTAAATGCAGCTGATAGTTGGAGGTTATTGATTCTCGGGGCTTCCCCTCCCTCCTGTCCACGCTTCTTCTGCACTCTCTGCTGAACACAGATGAACTGCGAGGACTTCCTCATTTCTGTTCCTGAAAAGGCTGGGAAGACATTCACAGAAAAATATCAATATTTTCAGTTTGAAAGAAGCTGAAAGTACATCAGTCGGGTCAATATGTAAACAAACAAAACAAGATTTTCACTGACAACAACTGATTTCAAGCTCAGGCAGCATGAGAGTCGTTAAAAAAGTAGAGATGGCACCAGCATGATTATCCAAATCCAGACTATAGTAACAAGACTCCTACTGCTGCTTTCAGTGTTTGGTCACCAGATTTCCTGGAGAGTCTTGTGTAAAGAGCATCTCGTCTTCCTCATCCCTCTCAAACAAAGATTTGGATACAAAAAAGTTCTCACAGGAACTACAGGAAGGACTTCAGGAACCACACAAGGGCAAGAGGCAGTTAGTTTCTTTAGACAGAAACTAAAATAAACACACACTCCCGCTTCCTTTTGTTGCAAACATCATCCCAACTCAGTGATGATGAGATGCGATGTTTGGGAGATCAGCAGATGAGTGTCCGTCCGCATGATGGGGGAGGGACCTCGGCAGTAAAATGAGATGGATCTGACCCTGCTTGACTCCGTCCTTTAAAAGGCTGAATGTTTAAAACCTAAAGGGGATCTGGCTTAGTTTGGATGTGATATATACCGATACCATATATTAACCTCTTTTTCATAATTTATTCACCCACCCCTCCTCACCCTCCCTCCTTCTCCCTCGCTCCACAGCAGGAAGCTTTATAGTATTATTAAAGTCAGAAAGAGAGATGACAGAAAAATGCATCAAGCCCCTCCTGCATTTTAATATCAATACCGGAGGGGTAATAAACATCGAGGCAGAGAGCGTACAGGAGAGGAGCGACTATAAAACCCTACATTGTCTAATTTATGGAAGACAACAACAGGGCAGCAAGGTGAGGTTTTTACCCTTCAGTCTGTGCTTTCATAACACAACAGTACTCAACGTTTGCTTAAACACCAAAAAAAAGTTTGGAAGAAAGTAATCTGGCCTGTTGCTCATCATGCAGCTATAGTTGAGACGACACACTCGACAATTCCTGCAAACTGGCTAGATGCAGATGTTTACGTGTCTTTCTTATTTATTCAACACTTTTAAAGTTCCTGTGTTGAGCTTCAAAGTCTTTTCTTGATCTCTGAAACAGCAGATGAGAAAAGTTGTGATAAAATCATTACTTTGTAGAGAAATATGACAAAGACAGAAACCTTTAAACTCTGTTTTTATACACAGACAGTGAGGCATTAAAGAGAAAATCTCCATAAATGAGTGTAGAAACTGAACAAATGAAGATGTTTCCATTTGGACTATAGGGTCCTTTAACTTTCTTGGCGGCAGTGTTGGAAGAAATAGTCACCTTTACTTCAATGTACAAATACTCTGTTACAAGTAAAAGTATTGAATTACAAAAGTATCAGCATCAAAGCACCAAAAGTAAAATTCTTCATTATGCAACATATATTTCACAATAGTATTATACAGTTGGATTATAATTATTAATACATTAATGTACAGATCACTTTAACATTATAAGTAATAATTTCTACTGTGTAATGCAGTTTAATCTATAATAATATATATAATCTATTTGCTGATTATAAATAATGATACATTCATGTATGCATCACTTTAATACTGAAGCTTGTAGAAGTGGGGCTAATTTCAGCTACAGCCTCATATATAGTAATGTACCGTAGTTTAATTGTTGATTATATTCTGTATTCATAATCTGATCGAGTGCAGTTAAAAGTACAATATTTACCATTTAAAGGGCCAGTATGTAAGTTGATTTCTGATTCTTAATCCCAGCTCGTCTGATACTTACGCTTTGGGATGGCAGGTCGGGTCGGCTGCCATCCCAAAGTGTCATGATAAAGTGGCATCATTGCTACCCATCTACAGAGCGTCAGCGGCATTGGTGAAATGGGATGTTTGCACAGAGCCAAAAGGATACTAAAAGACGACACACGCCCAGCCACAGTCTGTTCACCCTGCTGCCGATACAGAAGTATCCACTGCTGTACCACCAGACTACGGAGCAGCTTCTCTCCTCAGGCTGTGAGACTCCTGACCTTATCCTCAACACTCCATTGTCTAAAATAGATGTAGCAGGATGCATGGATTCATCATCAATCATTATTGAATTCAGTACATTTTGAATCAAAAATTACAATTCATGCGTAGGGATGGCCAGATTTTGCTTCTGAATTTAGATAGAGAGCACAAACATCTCTGAATGTGTCTTGTTTTAAATGTGAAGGCTCTGTCCTCAGTATGAACTGCTCACCTCAGCCTTGGCAGAGCTGCAGACAGATATTACATTGCTGCCAACTTCCTCATTAACCATCATTAGTCGGATCCGGCATCACACTCGCAGCTCGCTGAGGCTCGAGGAAGCAGATAAAGACTTCTGTAGGATGAGCAGCACGAAGCATCGCTGACTCCAATCCTATAACAAACACAGGTAACCATTTAAACAGATTAACAGATCAGGTGTGTGGGAGAAAAGTATTTAAACAAAAGACATAAATACATGTCTTTATACATATTTCACATTATCTTCAAGATGTTAAATACAATATACTTCAAGTCTTGCCAGATACAACAAAACAAATAGGTACTGTTAATAAACAAAAAAGTTTGGGGACATAATTTCTCCTTTAGTTTGACAGTTTCCCCAAGTTTAAAAAAAACACAGCCCACCCTGATATTAGAGTATGTCAGATGATATATTGGATAATGTTTGAAAAAGGAATAAATAACATGCAGAAGCTTCCCGGTGACAAACTGTGCTTTTCTCAATCCATTCTGGCAATCATAATGTGTCATTCAGGGTCTAATTCAAAGTATCTGAGAGTTTGATTAAGTCACAGAACCACAGCTGCTCAGCCTTGATGCTCCTCCGCTTTAATGTAGGGCTATTAATCAGCCTATTGTGTGTGTGTGTGTGTGTGTGTGTGTGTGTGTGTGTGTGTGCGTGCGTGTTGTTAGAGAGGAATCGACTGCCTTAACTCAACTAATTCACCATCAAAACCTGTCATACTGCTGATGCTGGAAACGTGGTTTGGATAAAGAGGAGAGGGGTTTCCACTGAGATCAGTGTGTGTGCGTGTGTGTGTGTGTGTGTGTGTGTGTGTGTGTGTTTGTGTGTCAGGTTTGGGGTGAAGGTAAGGGGCAGGAGTCAGGGGAATTCAGCGTTTCAGGAAACACAAAGCTCAAGATCAAGCGTCGGCTGTCCTTCAGATGGGCTTGTTGTAATCCGGACGACATCAAACCCTCGTCCTCCGTCCGTCTGTTTATCCCTCACACACACTGCTCTGTCTTTCATCCACCTTACTGGACCACCTCACCCGTGTTACCCTCCCCAAGGGTTGGCTGCAGCCCGCCCCCCCCGTAGAGCACACCTCCAAGTGTGTGAGGGAAGAAGCCCCATGAAAGCCGATTGCGTTTTAATAAAGTTTATTATCTGCGGGGAGCTAATCCTCAAGGGTAATCTCTCCCCTCTAGTCCTAAAGGAAAGCTGGATTACTCACTTGCTATAATCCCAATGAAATTGTTAGGATTTAGCTTGCGCTGCACAGCAGATGGCAACAGGCTTTTTCCTTCAACCTTGGATGTTGTAACCCCCCATTTCTACATGTAACACCCCTGCTCCTCCTTGCCTCGTGTTCTGGTAGTCTTGGTCAAAACAAAAAACAAAAAACACAGGAAGTTGTTTTTCAAAACATCTGACTACAGACTCTCCCGTAAACATATTTTGACATCTGAGACAATAAGAGATGGCATCAAGTGTCACCCCTTCTCTGTAAAATCATGTTATACGGTAAAAAGAAAGTGTGATTGGTAGGTCTTTACCTCAACAAGTGACAGATCAAGTAATGAAAAGGCAAAGAGTCCTTATCAAAAATAATTTTATTGATTCCGAAGCAAAGAAGAAAACAGAAAAAACACAGTGTTTTTGAGATGACCAGCCGCAGCTTTACATCGTGGACACAAGCCAAAAACAAATCCTGCTTATTCTAAAACCTCGTCCAGTGTGAACATATGCGTCGCTCCACAACACTTCATAAACAACCCGCGTGGTTTTTCTGTGGACTCAGCAGTGTGGTGTAATTTTCAAAGACGTGACATAACGCTCGGTGTAACGTACAGTACGTCACCTCTAAGGAGCTGATCAACAAAGGGCTAATCTGGTGAAAGTTAGTCACAGTATTAAACAAAAAGATGCAACAGTCAACAAACTGTAGAAAACCACAAAGTATTCTGGGAACTTTTTTAACCTTCTGATCATTAAATGAAATTCAGAGTTCAAAATAAACACAAAACTCTCCTACCTTTCTGGAGGGAAATGTAAGATATTAAACAAATAAAAAAAAAAGAAAATCACTTAAGAATCATCTATTTGAGTATTTTCGTTCAAATGATTCAAATATTTGAATGTATAAATATATAAAAATTGGGACAAAATTAAATGTTTTTGGTCATAGTACACAGGGACGTACAGTGGGAGGTCTTCGTCTGACTGTGAGATATTATAAAAATAAAAGAAATCACAATTGACTGTTACAAATGTAAGAAAGTGACAAAAATCACTCGCAACATTAGTCACATTTAAAAAAAAATATTGGGTTTAATTTCATCCTTCATAAGTGGTCAAACGGAATCAAAAGCTCAATTGAATGTCTTTAACTCAGGCACAAACCCTAAACAGAAACGGAAATATACATAAATATATCTATATGAACAGATTTTCCACAGTTGCCGCCTGATAAACTCTGGAGGCCAGATTCATTTTCAAAGATTTTGAGGGCAATTTTCCCTTCTCCTCCTCTCCTGTTAGACACAACACATCCACGAGTGCTGCTGCCTGCTCTGGCTGTAGGTAGCAGTTAAGTGGACCACCTAAGATGGCTCTAATCTTCACCCATCCCCTTACACTAACCCCGGCCTTAGCCTATGTGAACCTAATGAAAGTTAATCATGGCTGACTCAGGTGAAATTTGGATGCAGTTTGGTTCAGGGCAGGGCTAATTTAGGTCGCCGTAGCTTGTGGCGGTTTTTGAAGAAAACGAACATGGCGAGAAGACACATGGAGGACATGAGGTAAAGAATGACACACAGGCTGATGTCCACGTTGGAGAATCCGATGCTCAGCACAGACATCCAGCGTCCTCTGTGGCTCAACTCAGCCTCCTCATTAAAGTACCGGCCTGCCAGCTCTCGCTTCTGCAGCCGCTTCCTCTGCTGCCCCGCATCCAGCTCAAAGTCTGCTTCTATAGGCTGCAGGCCCACCATCCCGAGCCCTGCGTCCAGCTCCATGCCAAGGCCAAACACGGGTGCGGGCTCTTGCTCCTCCTTCCTCTGCAGGGTTCGTTGTTTGACCCGGCTGGAGGCGGCCAGCTGCAGCGCCTTGGCCTTGTAGTGCTGGTTGACGAACGAGTCGAGATCCACGATGTCCTCCTGCAGCTCTCGCATCCTCATCCCCACGATGCTCGGCCTCCCATGGGCCCGCCGCCGGCCTCGACCCACCTCCATTTCAGGTTTGGCCCAGGGGGTCGGCTCGGACGTCTTACCCCCGATCTCTTCTTCTGCTGCTGCTACTCCTTCCCCCCCTTCCTCCTCTTCATCTGCCATTGCTTCCTCTTCCTCCTCCTCCTCCTCCTCCTCCCCATCTTCTTGCTCGGTGGTTTGCGATGGTGGAAGGAGTCTCATGGAGTCCAAAGCCTCCCTGGCTTTCCTCTCTCCATGTTTCTGAGCTTCTATAGCTTCCTGCTCACTCTCATGTTTCTCCCTCTGCTTTGCCAGAACCTGGCTTTCATCTTCGAGATAGTCTGACAGGCCGAGGAGAAGAAAGACACATGTAGATTATTTCTACGGTCATTCACATCATTTTCATAGTATATAGAAGCATCAGTGTTCATTGTTTCTCTACTCATGTATTTAGATTTTTCCTTTGATTTGTCACCCATCTGTACATCAGTTCATCTGAATCGAAGGTGAACCTTAATTCAACTCAGAAACTCTGAAATCTCTTCATAAAATAAAGTGTGTACCTGTGAGGATACTGGCAGATGAGAAATAGGACAGGAGGAAGGGGAGGACCTGCTCATTGTGCCACCTGTGATCCCCGTTTTCCTTCACTGTGTGGCAGGCTGGACACATCTCTGGTGAAGGCCACTGTATCTTCGGGAAGTTGGGGTCCTCACTCAAAGCACCTGCGGAGATAGAAACACAGAAGAAGGGTCACTGTACTGTAAAAATGACATATTGTGAGAGCTGCAGAATTAAAAACAATCAGACTGATATGTGATATCGCTTTAGGCATTGCTTTTACAAATCTGCTTTTTGTTTATAAAGGTGTAGTGCTAAGTATAATTACACAACCTGGTCCAGTTGCCAAGTTGGCTTTGGCAACCATTTCGTGAAATTAGTAACCAATTCTTGGCCATTTGAGCATTAAACTCATAATCCTAGCATCCAAATGCTTTAAAAACCTGCGTAAAGTTGACTCTGGTCTTGTTTGGGCATTCAGTGACTCCATACTGAATGTGACTACGCAATCATGTTTCTGCAGCATTGATTTGCCAACGAAACCCACTTAGTTTCGTCTTCTGGGCCAACCTTTTCCTTAATTAGATCCATGAGGCCAACAGGCAATGGTTGTAGCCAAGCTACTAACTGCATAGTGTCTTGATTCATCAAAATACAGTATATGATGACTGAAAATGACAACCATATTTTCAGTTTTGGCTACCAAAAACTGACATCTGGTTTCCTGGCAACTACTTTTGAAAGTTAGTGTTGAGCCCTGACAAACAGTGTCATTACTTGATTATTTCCATTTATGACATTTTATACCTCTGTTCCACTACACTGAGGGAAATGTCACACTTTTTACTCAACTATATTTATTTGGCAGGTATAATTACTTTGCAGTATATAAAACACATTATTATATCAGATAATATGATGCACTGCTACACATTAAACTGCCTAAATGCACTGCATAGTATTACAAGTCCACAAAGCACCACGTGGACTCACAACAGCATTAAAATGCTTCTTACAGGTAATAATATAAGTTTAGCTGTGAGCAATTTATAATAGTCTTATATATCGGAGGTTGTTCTGCACATTAAGTACTTTTACTTGTGATACTTATGTACATTGGCTCTTTTTAAGTACATTTTTTCACTAAACAGGCCTCGTAACTACTACAGCTTTGTCAAAGTCTTTGTAAAGTATGTAACCTAACTTATAGGAGATGATATACAAGGTCAGAAAATGCTGCCTGGATCCAGATTCATTGCCACATACAGGAATCACACACAACACAAAGCGCCCAGTCAGCTGTTTCACCCATTGTTGTTTCTTTTATTCTCCTTGTTGGTGCACTGACTCGAGGATGTAAAGTGCTTTGAGGACTGGATGCAATCTGTGTTGAACCCATTTGATCTTGTCACAGTGCTCGTAAAAACTAAGTGCCTATATGCATATGTGTATGTATGTGTTTAAGTGTGTATATGTAAATCATCTGTCTGTGTTTGTGTGCATGTAATCTAGGGATTGATATTTGTGTGTGTGTCTGTGTGTTAGTGTATGTGTATTTATATATGTGTGTGTGAGAGAGAGTGTATGACAGGGTCTAACAATGATCAATGGGCTTCTGGGATGTCCCAGTGGGAGGGGTGGTGAGATAATAGATGTGGCCAAAGTGGACAGCTTACCCACACACACATAGACACACAGGCACACACAGACACACACACACCTTCTGTTTTCAGGCAGCAGACCTCGGTGCTGTGGGGCACCTGTCTTGTCCCTTCACACCCCTTTGAAAGCAGAGTCCAATTTCCAAATTGAACATGAGAGCAACAGAACCCTCCGAGGGGAGCTGCCCTGCTAATGAATTAGAAACTTTCTCCTTTAACATCTCTGCTCACTAACGCCTCTCGTCACTCACACACTGCACCCATGCAAACAGACTGGCTGAGGAATGGGGAAACCCACAATAACACAGGCTCGTACACAACAGACACACTCTGCATTCCGGCTGGGCGATATGGCCTTTAAACAATATATTTTGTTCTACTCTATATTGCGATACATGATAATATATCAGAAATACTTTATTGATCCCCGAGGGGAAATTGAGAAATATCTTCTCTCTCTCTACTCTCAAGCACTTCATCAATGCTTGATCAAACCAACACAATTTAATTATTTTCTGAATACGTCCTACAGATGTCAGTCAGATTTTAAATCCATTCCACACGTATGTTTATATTTTTGATAAATGCGTAATACACATGCACGCACACATACATAAACACAGAGTCTAAAGGTAACTCGTTATAATAAACATCATTAATACATGGTACATTTATAGTTTATTAGACTTAAGTTAATATTTATTTAATTTGTTACAAAAAAAGAAATGCTTTATGAACCATTTATTAAGTCAGGGCTCCAGAATAATTCTTTTTTTTTTTTTTACAGTGGTTGCACTAGTGCACCTAAGTTTTCCATTTCGGTGCACCTAACACATGATTTAGGTGCACCCTATAATACATTTAAACTTAACTTCTTAACACGTTATGTAAATGATTATAAACGACGGAAATACATTTTGTCTCTTCACTCAAATCAAATGCAACAAGAAATTGTGATAATGTCAACTGTTTAAAAAATAAACCTCTTAGTCTCAGGCGCACTGGTGTGAAAATGTTTAGTCGCACTTGACAGATTTTTGGGTGCATGTTTGATCAACAGTCGTACCCTGGAGCCCTGTAAGCAGATGTTGAAAGTTCCAACTGATGACTTATGACATTATGCAACTGATGTTAATAAACCTTTATAACTGCTTATTAAATAGTTTATAATGTTAACTGTTTGTTTAAAGTGATTTTTTAACTATAAATATACCATTTATTAATTAAGGTGAGTATGAGGTACCTTTTTACATTGCATGATTACCAGCGGGCTATTACAGGTCTGGGTGATATGAACAAAGTCAAATATCAAAGTATTTTTGACCAAATACATCAATAACAATATTGCATCAATACTTTAAGGATGTCTATGGATGTTTTAACAAAATATTAACATTAATATTTTAGTAAATAATCATCAGTAATGTGGGTACAAAGACTAAATGGGTAAAGGCAAGTATTAAAACAAGTAAAACATTCTGCTGAGTTCAGAAAATTAGGTCACTTTACTGTAATCCAGCCCTTAAAACCAGGACAAGACAACACTTGAGCCATATCACGCTATAACAATATCCAAAATATAATGATATAATATCAATATATTACCTTGGCTTACTCTGCACACTGCATATACACACAGGTCAGCATCCTATAATAGATTGCTTGTTGTCACCAACAGGCCATTGTGTGTGTGTGTGTACGTGTGTGTGTGTACGTGTGTGTGTCTGTGTGAAGAGTAAAAAAAAAAAAATGAAAAAGCAGAGCAGCAGCAGGTCTGTCACTTTACAGCACTGTCAATTTACATCCTCCACCACCTCCGTCCCCACTCCCTCCTCCCTCTCTCCGCCGCTCAAGATTAATCTCAGTCATATGCATGTGTGTATGTACTCTGCATACAGTACTTTACATAAAGGATACATCAATTTTACTGTGTCCTGATGGGCTGCAGCCTGCGGGTGTGTGGGGGGGCTTTTATACATTTCAGCAGGTGAGAGCACACACACACACACGTGCACACACACACACCCCAGATGCCTCAGATCTCTTCCCTTATTCTAATCAGCTTGCCACGTTTGCGGCCAGGGTGACTTTAGCCATACCAGCCATATTGAGATTGCCACAATGGCCTGTCACGGAGATGTCATCACCGCCGCGCATACATATTCATCAGGTATAAATATGTATTGTTCAGCACGTCAAACTAGCTTCCTCAGCACTAATTCTGTAAGTGAGGATCACCTACACTGCACGGCATACTGAGACATCATGGCTGCTGGGGAGTGCAGATGATGTCAGACATTTTATGCTCATTTAAATAATCGTGACAAAACCTAAACCAGGAATTCTGTTTATTGTATGACAGATCTAGCACCTCAGTTTTTTTTATTGATGCTGACTCAAATGTGTCCGGAGCACACATTTCCAAATTATCTAGAACTGCCACGTACCCAACACTGGTAGTGAATGTTAAGTTTACCTCATTAGTTAATTAGAGCACATTACATCATACGTGATTACAGAAATTTCAAGGTTGACGAGATTCCAATTCTGAAAAGTCCGAGGCAGATTTCCGACACAATACAATAAACACCTATAAACACAGTAGTCATCAATAAAATCACAGAAGTCAAACATCAAAAATAACATGTGCCACGAACTTAAAAAAAGAGCCATTTGATTCTAATCACGATACTGTGACACTCTGGCTTAAGTCAAAGGTTTGCTTATTTGGTCTACTTTTGCTGGATTCATGTGTACCTGTTTTACCGTGTTCACGAGCACGGCCCCGTCGTGTGGTATTAATGACCTTGTTGTTGTTGTTATGCATTTGTTGACATTTTCAGAAATGAGGAGGCCATGGAAGTTCATTTTTCAGTGGATGGTCAGTTGATATAATGTAATTATAGAATTGTAGAGTTTTTCTTTTGGCATTGCATTTCCTGCATTATGTTGCCAGCTAGCTAGCTTGCTAAATTGTTAGCCTAAGAGCAGTGTTCTCACAACTTAACCAATTGAACACCATGAATACTGGTACATGACTTACTCATGTTGTAACCACAAGCTCGGTATTTCCATTTGAATGCACATTTACTAAATCAAATGTCTTTTGGACAACATGTATTATTTGTGAACTTTGGTTTATTTTGTATTGTAAAAAATATATTTCACAAGATGCTTTGTGCCATATCCTATTGTTCATAAAGATACTGGTTTATTTTTATGTAATACCAACATGTCACATCATTATATCAATGTATTGTGACATGTTGACCTAAGTATTTCATAACTATTTTCAGGAAGCAACACGCATGGCTGACAGCAAAAGTAACACTGCTGCTGGTTAGTTCCTAATATGGCATTGAATTTGGTATTGAAGTAATGCATTTACAAAAGCAAAGATTTACAGTGAAACTGGTGGTATTGCAAGAATACACTAACATCAAGAAGGGGACGACACACCCAACCAATTTTACCATCTCAGGTAGACATACCCAGTGTAGCACGCAGGAAGTCAACTGTTTTCATAAAAAATAATTAAAAAAAAACAAAAAACAAACGTATTTTCAAAAATTACAAAAGAGGTATTTCTCATTTTGTTTTTTCTTCAAGAGCATCATGATCACAAAAATGCGATATCATGGTCATAGTTCAAGGAACTGTCATCCACCCCTGTATCAATACTAAAAACTCTAGTACTGTTAATAAAAAACACAAACACCCTGTGAGCAGTGCTGTCCTGAGGTTCTGAAGGCAGCTGGGCTGCTGCAGCAGCTGTTTTTGTCTGTAGAAATGTGAATCAGTCTCAGCCTGTTGACAAGCAGCAACAGGAATGAGCTGCCACCGGTCTTAATTCTGCTGCTGCGAGGAGGCCGAGGGCCCTGGGGCCTCTTTGTTGCCAGCTAAATTAATTGTTCAGCCGCTTTACAAATAGCTGCTCTTTCATGCATGGCTGCTCCTGAAAGGAGGGGCGGGCAGGCCTGCTAAAGAGCTCCACTTTAGGCAAAGAGGAGAGGAGGGGTTGAGTGGATGGAGGGACGGTGTGTTCTCTCCTCAGGGAGACGCTGCCACTCATTGCTACAAACACAGCCAAACCCTCCACTCCTCCCTCTCTCTCCTTCTGATTCACCCAACTTATCCTCTGTGGACCCCGACTCACCCTCCACCATGACTAACTCCCCCTGCCACACGCCATAACTTGACCCATGCTTGGAGAGGCTGTGTGTGTATGTGTGTGTGTGTGTGTGTGTGTGCTAGGGAGGGGGAGGAGAGGATGGAGGAAGCGTGTGTGGCTTGTGTCGTGGTGTTTGCCACCTGCTGTCACACAATACCTTGGGAATTGTGTGTTTGTGTGAGTGTGTGTGGGCAAAGAGGGCTGGTTCCTGGGGGACCCATCCAGCGAGGATGCTGTGCTATTACTTGTCAAGCGGAGGATATGAGTCCCAGGGGACGGTGAGTGGAAAGAGAGAAAGACTGCCACAGGAATAGAGGGAGAGAGGGAAGACGGATGGATGATGGTGGCGGGTTGAATAGTGTTTAAGTGTCTGGGGAGCAGACACACGCAGGGACGGGTGTCCTTCTGGCCCCTGCTGTTCAGGACGCAAGCTGTCCCTGAGATATAAGAGGGGGCAGTCAACACAAACAAAAGATAGTGATTTAACAAAGTGGGCTGTTAATGACAGCCCTGCGCCTAATAAAATCATATGAATACAGACAAGGGAGGAGGGATGCTTGGGAGCTGTTTAATACTCTTGAGGCTGATATGCAGTGTAATATGCTGATACAGCATGGTCAAAAAAGACAGAAAAATGTATTTACAGAGCAAGAAAACAGAAGGATGGACTGAAGATTAGAGGAAAAACTAAAAATGCAGTAAAGGTACTTTCTGAAGATTCTCATTTCTGTGTATGGCTTACTAATAGTTAATAATTGGGTAAATATGCTAAGTTTACAAAGATAGACATTCATGTAGTTTGGGGTACAGACCTATAAGTAAGAGGTCCAAGAGCAGGATTTGGGGTAATTAGTCTAGAGGGATAAATAGGAAAGGGTTGATGGCTGGTGAGGCGATAGTTGATGGTCAGTGGGGTGTGGGTGAGACTCAAAGTAAGGGTGTGAGAAGGATGGAAGATGGCAGAGGGGGGTCAGGAGGAGAAAATGGGTGAGGCCGAAGCAGATGATACTTGGAGGACTAAGACGGGGTGACAGCTGGTGTCTGATCTGAGGATCCATCCTTCCTCCTCCCCTCACCCTCTTAGTCGTATTACAAAGACTAACTGACCATTAAAGGAAACCGGAATTGAAAATCTTCACCCCCAAATTGAGGAATGTTGTGCTTAAGATCGCATGGCTTGCATTGGCGGGCATGGAAAAGAGAAATGTGGAAAGGATGTGAGGGAAAAACCAAGAGGGACAGGGATGGCTTCACATGGAATCACAAGGACTTCATAACCTTGATCTTCATCATATACTGTATCTCTTGTATCGTGTCTAATGTCAGTTAATTGATTTTGTAATTTTGTCTATAAAAAGGTCAGAGTATAGTTCAAATGCGACTGTTTTGTCTAGCCAACAGATATCAAGTTTTTCAATGATATAAAATACAAAAGAAGAAGAGAAGCTGAAGGCAGTGAAACAGTGTTGTTTTTTCTTAAAAAAATTCTGTTGATCAACTAATCAATTAATTGACTTATTGTTTCAGCTGTACTTTTCATTTGCAGCGTACAAAATAATCGAGACATTATCACACTTACTTCAAAACATACTGAAAATTCTACCACATGGCTGAATTGCTTTATGGTGTATAAGGGTTTAACAAAAAAATATACAAGTTAACCTCATTTGAATGCATGCTTGTTGTTGTAAAGGTTTTTATCATGTCTTCATTTTGGTCTTCAAAACAAAAGCACAACTAGTCACTTCCCCTCGCAGACACAGTGAAATAAAAAAAAAAGCAATTTGGTTTGTTAGTTATCTCTTGGTACATGTCACCAAAAGTCATCTTTGAGTGTTACACACAGTGGGAAGTAGAGCAACAAATGACAAGGCTGTCAAACGGGTGACTGCAGTTCAAGTCTGCGTTGCCACCACAGGTATTTTTAAGGAGAACTGGGGATCTTTCAAAACCAGATATTTTTGATCTCCAGCCATGCTTTTGGCGACAGAAGCTAGTGTTTTGAAGGAGACCTCAGGACATTTTCAGCCGTGTTTGTGGCAACCAAACGAGACCATGATGTTTTCCAAACCATTACCAAGTGGTTTTGTGCCTAATCCTAACCAGAGCATAAGCACAGCAGTGTGACGAGAGAGAAATAGAAAATTTAACCCAAACAAGACTACTCTCCACGACAATTTGCAACATAAAGAAACGTACAGCTCGAACATATCTGTGGTTTTGCAGAAATGTACTGGCAATTGGGTTGAAATATATCCAATCAAATGTGATTTCAGGCGTCTAGATAAACCTGCCTATCATATAAATGTGCTAGACACTCTGTGGGTCATAGTAGCTACCAGAGTGATATCATGCGTCAGACACGACTTCTTATCTCAATACGGAGTCATATCGCTCCATATTTGCTAAGCCACACCCGACTTGTAATGATCCAACCACACCTAAAGGATTTGATTCATCCCATCCAGAGTTAATTCAGGAAAATGTCACATGATGGAAGTAAAGATGCTAATAACAGCTGTTTTACTGTAATTTTAAGAAAACCATGACAAATTAAGATTCATACAATCTGTAACTGAAATGACAGATTACAGGTTTGCATATTACAGATATGCAAACCGGCTACAGATGAGTGTGCAGACTCCTACCTGCCAGTCTGTTGTTAACTCGATTGTGTCTGGACCAAAGCCACAGAACAGCCGCAGACAACGTGTTCACCTCGTTCATACTCTCCCTCGCCATTGTCTCAAAGTGGCCGGCACACGGCCTGCAGCCGAAGAAGTTGCGGACATAGCTTCTCATCGCTCTCAGCACCTCCTGGGGATCTGGAGGGGAATGACATGAGGTCAGTGAAGTGTAAATGCAATTACCTCCTCTCAATAAGTAGAAATCAGTCATAATGTAAAGCACAATCTCATCCCCTTGTAAAGCTCATTGTTTCTATACATTAAATGTACTGTTAACCTGTGCTGTAGCCTGAAAGCTTGCTAATGGCAGTGTGTGTCCACAGCTTCCGGGATTCCCACGGTTATGTGGGCCAGGAGTCACAGAGAGCTGGGTTAACCCCATATTGAGATGAATAATCTATGCGAATGGGATAACCCAATCTGGAGATTAAATACAGCTAACCCTCTGTGTGAATGGTGGCCAGGCTGCTGTCTCAGGAATTCAACAGTCCACAAACATATTTTCCTGGAGCTTTTTGCTTTTGTTCTTGGCTTAGCAGGAGCTACAGAGGAAACGTACTGACGGTGGGAGTGTGTCCGGCAGTACGTGTCTATGTGCTCTTTATGAAAATAACTATAGGCCTGCATTTAATCCTTTACTAACGTGTTCACACCTTTAATAATCCATGCAGCATGTGTACATGAATGAGTGGACATTTATGTGATGGCCAACACTATACAGTATGTGTGTGTGTGTGTGTGTGTGTGTGTGTGCGTGTGCGTATCCACCCATTAAGATGGTGGTCTGTGGGGGGCCAGATGGACACCCCTTTTGGCCAGTCCATCTGCAGGTCACATGATGGTCCGTAAACCTCGGGATTAACCTCTGTGTGTGTGTGTGTGTGTGTGTGTGTGTGTGTGTGTGTGTGTGTGTGTGTGTGCGCGTGTATGTGTTGAAGGGAGATTAACGTCCCTGCCAGGAGTGGAGCCTCTGGTCATCTGCCTGTTTTATTAACCACTCACATTCCACTAATCTAACATAATCCCTCTTCACACAGCCACAATTAGGCTCAATCTTAGCTGTGATAAAATTACAAAACCTCAAAGACTTCTGGTCAGAACTTCATCATGAAATTCTGCATATACAGTATTTGTGTGTGTCTTCAGTCTGTTCTCTGTGAGATGTTAAATCACGTCAGAGTGAAAAAAAGCAGTCCACTAAACATTCCTGGGCTAATTTGTTTACAAAGCCCCACAAAGCCCTCATCCTCAGTCCAACCGTCATTGTGAACTTTCAATGCCCCTTTTCATTCACAGCGATGCAAACTCAGTGTGTGTGTGGGTGTGCGTACCGGTGCCTCCCACGTTCTTGGCCTGGACAGTGAGAACATGGAAGAGAGTCCACACCCCACAAGGGTAACGTCTCAGGTGAGGTTGTGAACCCTGACAGCCCACCCACCTCTCTCCTTCGGGCAAAGCAGTGTTTGGAGACTGAGAGAGAGGAAGAAAAACAAACAGACAAACACCAGTTACAGACAAATGGGAAGAGGAAAACAAAGACATAAGCTTAAAGGATAAACCGGGTGATATTCTATATTTTCTCATTGTCAACAAATCCCAAGAAAAGACCAAAACCAACAATGACCAACAAACTATTTAAAATAGTTGCAATCTTTTGCAACCATTTATCACTTATAGCTTACTGTTTAAACTTTTCTGCCACCTAACTAATTTCCACATGCTCTCAAATTGCAGCACAATCAGCTGTTATGACTGACTCAATGTGTGGATATAGTTACATATCAAATAACAATTTCCATTTTATTAAAATTAGTTGAGCTATCCACAATCTTTCCTTGTAGACTACCCCCTTAGCAATTACAGAGGTAGCCCCCTGGGGCTGCGAACAATTAATGGATAAAGAAAGATTATTTAATCCTGTTTGGTAGCTTACTGTTACTGTTCAGTAAGACTGAATGTGATTGGGTCTAAGTGCCACAGACACATTGATGGTTTTTGCATTTTTGGCATTTGTTGATAAGGAAAATAGTACAACTCAACCTCATCCTTTAATGAGACATTTCAAAGATTTTCTCAAAAGTAGAGCCTCTCCAGCACCTCCCAACCTGTTCAACTTAATGAAAGCTGTTCCTGGTAGTTTTCTGGATCAATAAGAAGTCAATCTCAGGTTAATGGCTCAGCCCTCCACTAATGAACAGAAGCTATCCAGATCTCCAACCACGAGCCACAGTTGAATCCAATAACATATTTTCTCTGACATAAAGTCGTTTCTCTTGCAGCACTGCATTGCCATCGCTGGCGTGATTGACAGGGTTACTCACATGTCAATAGTAAAGATTTGGTGTGTGTGTATGCGTGTGTGTACAGAGTCCATTTCCTCTGAGGCGAAGTCTATTCATACATTCCAATTGATTCATTGATCCATTGATTTGCCTGCTAAAAGCTAATGATGTAAGTAAGTGACTCTTTCAATTTGCGAGGGGCGGCATACTGGAGGCATGCAGGCTTCATTCCAAAGACAACAGCACATAGATCCTCAGCTGTATGTGCTGGCACTGAGACAAGGACAAAGTACATATTGAAATATCTGGATACTTATAAAATATCTTTTCATCTGGTCATACTGTGTGTTTTTATTGAAATGTTCAAGATCACATTTTGACATTTTCTTTGACAAATTAGGCATCACTTTGGTGCCTCTGAGGTGGTTTTGAACTGATTAAGTGGCCAGACTGACAAGTGACCTTGGTACCTCAGTGGAACAACAAGGCTACTCCCAGACAGACGTCCTCACATCAGTCTGGGTGCATTTTGTGATGCCCTGCTCTCTGTTCTCCCTGCAGCTGCTTATCTGTCTGGTCTCCCCTCCTCTCCCTTCTTTTCTCTGTAGAAGCCTGCGTGCTCAGGCTCACAAAAGTCTCTTCTTTTTTCTCAATTTGCATTTGTGTACCTCCTCAATGCAGTGTGTAATGGGCAGACCGATTCTGAATACAATGAATACCAAAGATGAAAGACAGACAAAAAAGTTAACGAAGAATAATTTGAATGTTGGCTTGACCATCAAGAATGAACAAGAAGCCCCAACTTCATTGCAATGATTAATTGGATATTTGTCTGTACAGCTCTGTCTCGACTCACCAGTGCTGAGTTATCCAGTATTTTTTTGAGTGAGTCATATGAAATCTCATCGCCAGTCTGGTTCTGTAGCCAACCGTTCATAGACCTCAGAAGGTTCATCACCACTGGACGGCCTGGGAAATACTGCGGACACAAAACAATAGAGCACAAAGGAAATCAATGTCAACTTTCAATCAATCAATGCAATGCAATCAACCGTTATTTTCATTTTTCATTTTATTAAACCATTCGCGATTTAGTCAATGAAATGCCTGAGAAATAATGAGAATTGCCCATCACATCTTCCCGAGAACCAAAGTGACATCTTAGACTGCTTATTTTGTCCGACCATTGAATTTACTATAATAGAAAACAAGGAAAGCCAGCATATATTTACATTAGAGAAGAATGTGTCAACTGAATGATCGATTCATCAACTAAAAAGTCTAGTTTACTGAAAAGCAAACAAAACTCCTGTGCCCTTATAATGTAGAGTTTATATTACATTTATACTCTAGCAAAAAGTTAGTCGAAATCTTTCATGCTCTAGTATTAGTTGTATATTTTAGTCAGCACATGGAAATGTATATGAACAGTTTCCACCACATAACAGCTTTAAAATACAGACTGCAAATGTTTTTAATTATGTATTTTCATTTGTACAGGCTTTATGAACGTGTTGCTTAACATGCACACTCCTTTGCCTGAAATAAACCTTTCAAATCAACATCCTCACCTCAGATTAACATTATTTTCGTCCTACAAATACGCACAATGTACCGAGCTGACATGCAATTCCAAGATTATTAGTTACCGTCTCATCCTCAACACGGTTTACATGCTGCACAAAAGTTGCGGTTTAAGTGTTTTTCCTTCTCAGCACCTTTAAAGAAAACCACAAAATGTCACAGCAGTTGAGCTTAAGCCTCTCCCTTCATTAAGATCCATTTCCTAAGCCACTAACAACCACTTATCCACTGGCTACTCAGCGCTTTCTCTTGCTGTGTATTTACATCTTTTCAAACAACCATGGTAACAACCACAACTGGCAGGAAACATGACCCTGTAACTAGCAGAAGTTAGTCTGTGAAGAGAAAGAGGAAATCCAGCTGATGGGTATCTGAGACCAGTGATGACAGGATGCAGACAGGCACAGACAATTATGTCTTCACACATTCGATACTGACAATAGAAACAGCTGATGTCTGGAGTGTTTAGACTGTAAAAGAGAAGGCAGCCCTTTAATTAATTTCAGCTAAATGTGCCTCCTATTCTTACTGTAAGCCTCTCTGTGGAACAATTTATGGTAATGGTCCGTTTTACCAGAAATGGACACAACAAAAGGATCAAGCTTTTTCCAAGACTCAAACAACAGACAAATAGACTATTTCCATGGTAACTTGTGCGTGGGCTTGCAACTACAGTAACGTTATCAATTGATCTGCAGGGTTTTTTTTTCTTTGAATAATTGATTACTGATCATTTTGTGTATAAAATGTCATAAAATTGAGAAAATATATAACATATTAAAAATATATAATTTCATTAAGATCAAGGTGACATCTTTCAGTGTCCTCTTTTTTGGACATACATTCCAAAACAAAGAGATGTTCAGTTTACTATTATGCACAACAACAAAACACAGCAATATCTTCACATCTGAGAAGCTGGTTTGGCATTTCTGCTTAAAAAAACATTAATAAGTGCCCATTTATTTTCTCTTGATCAACTTTATGATTGATTATCTAATTTTTCCATCTTTACTCACTTTCTTGAACACATTTGTGGCTCTTTTTGTGAGGACAGAACAAGGTAAATGCATAAATCAACTATCTTTTAATATATAGTTATTGTCAAAGTGCATGTGGCAATTTGAGAGGGAACAAAAACAACAAAAAGAGCTGACGTCATTCAACATATGGACCTTTTTTCATCTGCATCGCTGCGTCTTTTTAATTCGGTAACTACACCATTTGTTCAGTTAAATACACCTGCACACACTGCCAATCTTGAACACACGCACGCCTTTCAGTCCATGGCTCAGCCGTCTATTCATCACACTCTAACAGGATCTGTGTGTTACACCCTGACCACTTCACCAGACCTCAAGTGATTTGCTTAAACCTCCTTGTCCAAGGCTAACAGAGTCCTGCTCTGTCCTGTGTCCTTCTCTCTGCAACAGAGCACCTTTCCCCTCTCAGCAACTTGGCCTACAGAGAACTCATAAATCACAGAATTTCAACATATTGGTTAGTAACATTTTCCGTTTTCACTGCACTAGATCTGACCCTATCACAGGTGTATGTAGCTCTGTCCACACACACACACACACACACACACACACACACACACACACACACACACACACACACACACACAATACTAAAGGTGGGATGTAAAGCGCGGACAAAGGCCTCTAATGTGTGCTGCTCACTGCTGGGGAAGTGTTATAATAGGTTTAGGTCTGGATCTGGGGTCTGCATGCCAGCCAGTCAGAAAAGCTCATTAAACAGCCATATGAATTTAACCATAGGAGAAAACGCAGGTGTTTCCAGACTAATGGGCTTAAGTCAGCATCACCAAAGCAACACTATTCATGAGCTCTCTGGGCCTGTTGATCGCCTTAAAACACAAATGTTCACCATGTTAAACTTTTGTACAAAAAATGTGTAATAGTCAGTGTCATCCTGCTGTGCTTTTTTTCTCCCTGTCAGACTCCCTGGCCTTGATCACTGATGGTGCACAATGTCAATCAATATGCCAAATGCATTTCACAGACATGATGATGAATCATGTGAAAAAACAGTGGCATTGAAGGAAAGAGAGATGAAGACACGGCCTACATTGAGCTTATTTGTTCTCAGACACTTTGAATCTAATTTTGTAAAAAATACAACACCAGCGAGGTTTATTGTTTGTTATACCGAAAACAATATCACCTGTTTTCAACATCAGTGACTGTTAAGTAGCATCTTACAGGATGCACCTAACCCCATTTAATCGATTATAAGATGGAAATAAGTACTAGCCATTTTCACAGTTGTGATCATCAACTGGAATAGGTTAATATTGTGTTCAAACTGTCAACATTTTATCATCTCTACTAGATATCTCCCTCCATATTTATGCTCTCTGTTTTGAGAAAACACACACACACACACACACACGCAAATACACACACAAATACACACACACATACACACACACATACACACTTCCCCTCCTCTGACCCTGTATCCCTCCTGCCCCCATCCCAGTTGGACCATGACAATCCCCTTCACCCCGGCAATATGTCATCCCTGATCCGATTAGTATCAGCAGCACTTGAGAAACCGCAAGCTCCTTGTGTTGAGGGTCTCGAGAGGGAGGCATCTGTTGGCTGCAACAGGGCAGACATGGCCAGGCCTGGGGTAAAAACAGGGGTGAAGCCCCTTGGTAATGATCTAACTTCAACCCACACGGGGAAGAATTGGGGCGTAACCTACAGACACATGCCACAGAGTGGAAACCAGCAGCTTCATCTTTAAAGTCACACATTTACTGAGGTAAAACTACAACTGAAATCAGCCAAATTAATTGACAATCTTTTCAAGAATTGCGTACATAACAGTAATATGATCCTTATCACATGGACAGTTGATCTTAAGTAAAAACAGAGAGCGTCTTTGGAAATATAAGTGTATGTGAACATTATGTTCTGAGCCCTGGCGTGAGAAGGGTGAATCCTGTGTCCCTTTAGGCCAAAGCCCCCCTCTTAATTCTTTGTTTTATTCCCCTGCCCCTCTGTCCCCTCTGGGCTGAAGGGCTTCTTTCAAGAAAAGCAGGATAGAGGTGTAATCCTTAAAAACCTCGCTGTAATGCTCTCATGCTTCCCAAGATCCACTTTTTTAATCCTCATATACATGTAGAGGATTCATAAATCCGGCTTCAGCCTGACAAGACAGTAAATCTAGTAATATTATGACCGGGCGCACGATAAAAAAAACAAAAACGATAAAACAGCCGCCACGTTTACATGTTTGGATGAGGAGATACAATGAGGGGATGATTGCGGACGGATAAGAAACAAACAATTTGTGGAATTATAATTCTTGGACAGAACAGAGTTTAGCATGACATTAATACATAGAGCAGATGAATACATGTATTAATTCCCAGTGTCCTCAAGATGTACAGAACAGCAACAACTACTGTGATATTTAGGTAATATTCAAGCAAAAATGCCAAACATTTGATGGTTCCAGCTTCTAAAAGGGGTGTTTTTTCTTGCCTTTATCACAGTAAATGGAATATCTTTGGGTTTCAGACTGTTAATCTCCCAAATACGAAATCTGAAGAAGTCCTATTGGACTGCAGGAAATTGTGATGGCCATTTTTCACAGTTTTCTGACATTTTATAGGCAACATGATTAATCAATCAATGAAGAAAATCGACGCAGAAAAAAAGTAATAAATTAATTGCATACAATGTCACCCATGCAAATACACACCCTCATGTATGCAAATGTCTTCCCACTTATCATTTCGTGAGGTAAAATTAAAAAGTGCGTCGTGATTGAGGAAATGTGTCACCAGTGTGAAGCGGTGACACTGTGGTCAGATCATCGTGAGTCACTTTCACTCTAATCTAATCACATGACTCATGCATTCAGGAGGTTCAGGTGTCAGATCTTTACATATTGTGTATGTTATCAGGAAGAAAGAATGGTTTAACAGTGAGGACATTTCTTTATCAAAGGACAGTCATTTGAATATAGACACACAAAAAAAAAACAATAGTGGAAAAGAGGATAAGGAGTCTTCTGACCTAAAAAATCAACTATTTGTCTGATATTAAGCATACAAACTGTACAATATGAAACTTTATTTAGCGTTTATTTTCTAAAGTGCACCAATTGGCTCATAAGCATTTCCTTCCGCTTATCATCCACTCTCATTTCAAATGTCTTTCAATTCTAGTTTCACAATCTACTTGCTTGTCATACATTAACTGTTACTAACAAGCTGAATGACTGAAAGGATTCGGTCTCTTTGTAGTGAGATCGCTCAGTCAAATGACAATAAGGACTGTCACAAGTCAGTGGCAACAATGAAGGCCTCCTCAGCTACACAAAGCCCCGCTGAGCGGCTGGTCCGTTCTGGTAGGGGGACAGGCTAAAAATACCACTGGGACCTGCTGCTATTGACTAAACAAACTGGAGCTAATGGGAGGCCACAGTGCTCTGCCACCCCCCCAGAACACACACACACACACACACACATACGCTGATACACAGTAGCTTGCTACAACGCCTCCCTAGAGAGTGAGATATAATCAGAGAGATTGGTAGCAGACTAGGGCAGTGAGACAGCCTGGTGCACAGCCAATAGGGACAGGAATAGCAGGTCAGGCCTCATCATCACAACATGTTTGCCTGGCTGGCACACTTCAGCGAGGAAGGAGGGAAAAAGGGAACGAGGGAGCATGTAATGAGTGGGTGACGGAAAAAGCTGGAAAAAAAACAGGAAATTATGTATTGGATCTAAACAAAAGTGGATTAATCAAACAAACATGGAAAACAATATGAAAAGAAATTGTATTCACAAGAGCAGAAAAGAAGTAAAAGAGGATGGAGAGAGGCAGGAGAGATAAAAATATATATATATATGGAAAATACAAAAGGGGGGGAGAGGCTGTTGTTTTTGTTTTGTTTTGGTGAACCACAGACGACTGGCACATGCACAAGTATTTACAGAGACGCCAGTGTGAAACCAAAAGTAGGAATACTGCATGAGGAGGAAGAGGAGGCGGAGGAGGAGTAGTGGTTGGGGTATCCCAGGGAGAGTTTGATAGTAATCAGGCTGTGTCTGTGTAAACCCTGTGGGCGACCAGTGGTTGGCAGCCACGCTTCAATCCCCCTGAGAGTCAACATCAAGAGGGTCAACAATACCCTAGAGAGTATTTGTGCTTCTGTTCTGGTCAATGACATCCACTTCTTTAAATAATGTGTGCAAGTGTGTGGGTGGTAAAAAAAACAAAAGTGCATTTGACAAAACAGTTAATGAGAAGAATTTGCTAAATAAGCTGATGGATTCCAAAGTCATAAAAATAACATGTTGTGAAGGCTGAATGGTGAAAAACAGCAGCTCAAATCTGAAGTGTGAACAAACATTCTGCTGTCTCACTCTCCATCTAGTGGTGACCTGCTGTAACTACACATTTCTGTTGACTGTTTTCTTGGAGCTTGAAATAATGTAACTCATCACTTTTGTTTTCTGACCAATACAGATTTCTTTTAATAGAAACAAATCAGTTTTTAAACAGCCTTTATCTCAGATTTTGTCTCATCAAAATGGTGTTGCCTTTCCTGTTCACTATAGTTTTCAGTAAACAGTCCCCTGATGAAAGGGGCAGCTAGGAAAATATTTCTGATAACAGAAAGTGAAAAGTGAAATGAGGAATAAAATGCTATAAATACAACAAAGTCCTTTTAAATGAGAAAACAATTAATTTATCGAATAAAGCGTGTTTGCATGACAAGTGAATCAAATACTTTACCTGGATTAATATATACTTTCCATCTGTTTTAAATATATCTAATATCTCTAAAATAATAAATATGAACGTTAATCAATGTATATCAACGACTGTTTGTGTGTGTGCAGTGCCCTCTGGTAACTTTACCTTTGTAAGTACAGATGCGTACTTCTTGAGAGAAACCAGAGCCTCTGCTCTGATGACAGTGTGAGCAGCCAGCTCCACACGCAGAGAGTAGTGCAGCGTTGACTCCAGGTCTGCCATGTACACCCTGGACCTGGGCACGCAATCAAACATGACGTCAACAAATAATGAGAGTGAGCAGAGAAAGCTTGTGTAGCGTGAGTCGATCATACCTGTTGAAAGGTCTCCAGGTCTCCTCTGTGTTGTTGGTTTGGACGCCTACAGTGACTGGTGGAGGCTTCCCTGATCGCACAACCCCCGGCAGCCTCTGGAGGGCGTACGAGTAGAAAGCACGGGCCTCAATGTTGCTGAAAGAGAGACAGGACAGGTGAGACAGACTCTCAGGTCGCTCGACATTACTATATGCACAAAGTATGATGTGTGCACACCGTCTCCCTTATTGTTTGTGGCAATGTAACATGAATTGGGCCTGACCCTTAGTTCGGATTAAAGGATCCTTAGTGCCATAGGTGTAATTTACACTGGGGACGCTGGGGACATGTCCCCACGTCTTTATTGAATGGCCGATTTTGTCCACATCACTTTTTGAAAGCATTTTTAATTATGTTCTTAAAAATACTGCAGTTTTCTCCAGGAAATGTTCACTAACAAATGAAACTGGGATGCACCGGTGCTTTCTACTATAGATGTAATATTAACATTGTTCGATTGGGAAGGTGTTGAATAGTGAGTGTGATGCATATTGATGGCTGTTTTTGTGCATTTTTTGCAAAATATTTTCATATTGTCGGCTCTGTACTAGCCTAATCTAGGCCCATTTTGATGTGCCATTATGGAACAGTGTGCTTCAAACCTTACGGCAACAGTTTAGTGAAGGCCCTCTCCTGTTTCAACATGACCTCACACACATAAAGAGAGGTTTACAAAGAACGTTTTTCCAAGTTTGGTGTGAAAGAGTTCAACCTCACCCCTCCAACACCTTTGGGATGAACTGAAACACTGCCTGCACATTTGACATTCTCACCCCACATTAATGCTCTCGTAGCTAAATGAGGAGCAAATCTCTGCAGCTTGTTTCCAAAATCTTGCTCCAAACATTCATAGAAGAGTGGAGGCTGTTACAACTGACTGTACATGTAACCCAGGTTGTGCAGTATTGACTAAAGTGTATGGCTCTCAAACAAATGCACAGTTTTTTTTTCCCCGGCCTTTTGTTTCAGCAGTCCGCTGCTATAAAAAATGTTTTATGACCTGTATTTTTCGCGGCCATATATTTTACACACTTACGGGAATGCATTTCAAATACTGAGCAGATGGTGCCAGAGTAGCGTGGAACTGAGAGAGATCGCTGATCATTAAGCCATGTGATAACGCTGCGACTGGAACCACAACCGTTAATGCTCTCTCTCTCTCCCTTTCTCTCTCTCCTCCACCCCTCACATCTTCCTCTCATTTGCTTTCTCCCCTTGTAAGAGAGAGCAGGGAGAGAGAGAGAGAGAGAGAGAGAGAGAGAGAGAGAGAGCATCGTAAAAGTGGAACAGGATGGTAATAAGGAGGATGGATACTCTGGGCCTGCGCTCACTCACACCAGCCCGGGACTCAATTACACCTGCGTGTCTGGTGGGAGTGTACAGATGTGAAGGGAGAGCCATTCATCCAGCGATCCCCAGGGCCGACGGGCAGGCAGGCAGGCAGGCAGGCATCAGGGTGGGCTGGGGGGGAATGCATTCACCTGGGACCGGCACACATTACATGCATGACGGATGTGAGACGCCCACACACGCTCTCTCTCTCACACACACACACACACACACACACACACACACACACACACACACACACACACACACACACACACACACACACACACACACACACACACAAGCTCACACACACACACTCTGCTCTCCCAGGATCAATCAGACATTCAGTGATGATGGGAGGCCATCTGTCGCCGTGTGCGGCTGGGGCTTGTTTGGCAGGTGAAGCCAGAAAAGCAATGACATTGTTTTCATGCAAGAAATTAAAAAACCTCCCCTCTGTACAGTGATGGAGATGAGGGGGGTTGGAAGGGGAGAGATGGAGGGTGAATAAATAAATCAGCAATAAATCATTTCCTTTTTGCATTTGTCAACTAAAAAGAGTCCTCTTTGCATGCCAAGTTATTGAAACAGCCAAACAAAGAGGCAGAAACAGCAGATGAATTTGCAGGGTGAGGAATGATCAGCGCCGCTTTATGATAGTGAATAATGGGAGCGATTTTGATGCTCTGATCCCATTAAGGGGCCAGATGTTTAAAAGTATTCTCATGAATAGGGTTGAGATAATGAGCACACGATGAAGGTTTTCGGCAGAAAGCAAAGTTGTCGCGTGCGGAACAATAGGAGTCAAAGGAAAGTAAACTTGTGTTTTTTAAATCAAGCTTAATGGAAATTACTGTAGAAAGTTTGAGATCTCATTGAGAGCTTCACACCTTCCAACCATATACACTCACTTATTATAAATTAAAACTGTTAACATCTCTGTGGCTCATTGGTGCATCCTGCCTCTCTGTCTTGATTCTAAATGTTCCTAATAAAGAGGAGAAAATATAATTTCTTAACCTACAGATGTTCTCCTTTCTTTAGGTTAATGATCATGTGGAAAATCTAGTAGTTAAAGCCTGTGTGTATTTTCTAAACGCAGCCTGTTGCACTTCTGATGACTTCAGCTAATCATACAATTAACAATTGTTTGTCGACTGGTGCTTGCAGAACAAGCTGGATGGAAAAACACAAGCGGAACAGTAACAATACTGTTTCACCACTTTGTACCAGTGTACTGTCCTGTACATCACAGATAACAATCAGCAATTCTGGATGATCTCAAGCGAAGTTCAATTCATTGTTACATCCTGTGGGAGGTGGCGCTTGCTACTGTTTAGTCATGGTTACATTTTGGCTCAACAACAATCTTGCTTTTTCCATTTGAATGTTTACAAAGTAGGTTTGTCATTTTAAGGGCCGTCCGAATCCGGCTAGTGTGGAAAGGAGTCTGCACCAGTACTGACGTCATTCTTTCTGTGCCCCTTGTTAGTAGTTCAATGCTAAATAACAGTAGAAACACTGCATTATTTTGGACATGTCCTTAGACTAACACTTTGCTACATTGTCCTTAAACTGCCTCACAGAATGCAATCAAGTCCTGCACACCCACACAGATGTTATTACTTATTCTGGCTATTTATACTGTACCTCTGCTCAGGTTGGAAGTTGGACTAAGCTCCACATAGAAATGAGTGAAGAGCAAATATTAGTCCGACTGTGCTCAACAACAAAATGTAACACGAGGGTCAAACAGATGTTAAGCGAGCACAGTCTGTACAAAGCTCTCACCGTCCTAAGATGAGATCAAATGAGGGAAAACGCCAGTAGGTGGAGTGTGTAGAGCCTTTATAACAAAAGGAATCATCACTTTGTCCCAAACTCATTTTAATTAAATAAAACATAACTGTTTTAAGTATCCAACATAGCTTAAGAGGTTAACAAGTAAGGCATATCAATGGTGAAAGATGTTTAGAAGTTTAGGTTACGGGGGAGCGAAGCAAATGTTAGTTTACCTGCTATTTCTATACCCTCTCCTTTAAGAAAGAAAGCCCCCCACACCTGTGCGACTTTACACCCTATAACAGAATGCTACTAAATAGGGATCTGTTTAACAACAACCCGAATGCCAACTATCCACTCCTTGTAAGTTGTCTAAAAAAACAACTGTTAGTCGTATCAACTGTTACAGTTGATGCAAATGTAAACACAGTACATCCTTTAACAAGAAAAGAGACGTACTGTTGGTATATGCAAATGTCAAAGCTTTCATGAACTGGTAGAACTGGTGGAAGTTAAAGACTGGACAGATACTCACACTTTGAGTCTGGTGAAGTTGCCTCCATGATAGTAAAGGTAGCAGGATGGAAACTCTGTCACTCGCAGTTTGGTTACCAGGTCTTCTTCAGTGCTCAGGACTCTCCGCACTGCAACGTTCTCAAACTGTAACAGGTCCAGGGTTACCTGGTGGATACACACAATGCACATACAGATAAATGGTATATTTCAACATATTAACAAAGTATATGCCATGTGTGTCTGTGATGTCCAATCATTTTCCAACCAAAGACCATGTGGATAAAGGATCTCTCTACAGCTAAACATTACACCATCTTATTTTCTCATTTCTGGTTCAGGTTGTAAAGTCAGCCATAGCAAGAGTGTTTTAGTTATGTGGTGGTACATAGTTAGAAACATGTAACATGTATAAACAACAAGTTCATTTGAAGGCACTTCTCTTAAAAAAAAAAAAAATGCTCTAGGGAGTAGAGAAACACACAGCTCAAGTCAATGGAAACGTGTTACCTCTTGGCCAATGTAGGATTTAGTCTCCTCAAAGATCAGAGCCAGGTGTTCCACGTTGTTTGTCTCAAAGAAGCTGTCAATCTCTGCTTGGCTGAAGAGAGAGCAGCAGATGAAAACATGTAACATGTACGTGTTGCACTAGGCCTTGAAGAAACTCCAAACATCACCAATAATTCTTACAGTTATTGATCTTCGTAGAGATCAAAAAGAAAAATGAAACAATGGCTGAATTTTCTGGATATATTTTATCTTAAAAGACAAAAGGGACATCCTAAAATTAAAATTAAATTGAGAAGGCTTTATTTCATTCGGGCTTTGCCTTGGATCCTTCACAAGGTTATCTTTATCTGAGGAGCACCTACCTCCACAATGACAAACATTAAAACTACTGTACTCAAGTTTGACATCTGCTTTAAAGTGCATTACTTCCACTTGAAAATGTTCTTGTGTAATCGTGACATTTTGTCATGAAGCAAGAGAGCATGATAGTTCAAATCTACTTATTATTTTCAGCATGAAAGAAGAGGAACAAAGAAGAAGAAAACCTGATCATTCTGACAGGAGTCCTTTCAAGCTTAGAATAGAAATAAACATGAACCCATGCTTCCTGTTCCTGCACAACTATTGAGAAAAACTGGCTATGCAGTGCCTAAATACATGCAAGGCAGTGTGTGGGCAGAGCAGGAAGGGCTAGAAGTGTTGACCGAGTCAATGTTTCCTGGTAGTTAGTCTAGTGGTTCTGTCACTAATGCACTAGTGCAAATGAAATCAGAGGAAATGACGCAACGTGCTGGAAAGAAACGTTGCTGCAGCAGCAAAAGCACAAGCCTGCAACAAATGATAGAAGAAATACTGAAGCTAAACAAGGAACTATAATTTACAACACTGTGGTATTCTTTGGTTATAAGTGAGCTTTTCAATGGTTATAAGTGAGTTTCAATGAAACTATGAGATATGTACAGTAGGTGTGGGATAGAATATGGACTCATTTATATTTTAGTCCTTACTGTACATACAGCCATTTCTGGATCTCAAGACTATTTGGTCCTTGAGGATCAACATATCAATTCTGAGATTGTGTAAATGGCACTAAAATACTATACGTTGTACAAATGGACAACTTGGAAAAACTCTTAAAATTAGACGAGCTGCTCCGTTTTTATCAACTCAAATCTCTTTTAATAGACAGTGTCCGCAGTTCTTTAATCCCTAAATGCCTACAATGAAAATGGGCTTATGTGTGTGCATGTTTACCTGGTGGGCTCCAGTGGAGGGCAGGCAGGGGGCCAGGGCTCTGCATGGGTTTCAAGTTTGTCTATGATCCTGTGACGGAGGCCCCGAACTTCCCGAGGGAAACCTGGAAGGTCAAAGAGCATCAAGAGAACATTATGCACTGCTGTTCGTTCTCATGCAAAATGTTCATTCACCAGAATAAACCAACGACTACCTGAGCATGTTTACAAACAATTCATAACTGCAATATTACACAAGCCAAAAATAAAATATGAAACAAAGGGCTGGTAAAACTATGATCAGTATGCACATTGTTAATTTGACACCATTCGACTGATATGAAAGACCATTTCTTTTTATTGGCCTGAGTATCTTCTGTGTGCAGTAGTACCTTTGAAAGCCTGTCCTTTAGAACCAGCCTTGGAATAAGCATGAAAGAACTGCAAAGTGAAAGAGAGACGGTTTGGGTTACTAAGGAAGTTGAGCAAAAGAGAGAAGTGAGATCAGATAAGACAGCCCTCACACGACCATGAGAGGAGCGAAGCGATGTTGTGTAATGTTTGGTGGGGGGGCAGCTTTTCCCCCCGGCCCGTCTTGACCCTTAAATCCTTCCTGGTTAAAATGAGTCGCAGATGTTGAAGCTCTGCTGTGTGTTCAAACAGAAGGAGCTCTTTGTTTCATTGGCTTTCGCTGAATGACACAGGGGAGAGGCGAGGACTGAGAGCAGAGTCTCAAACACACACTACTGCTGACTAATCAGATACGCTACAAACACAAATGCAGATGTTTGGAGCTGAAGCGTTTCTGCAGTGTGGCTGCTGATCAGGCAAAAGTTATCTCGATTGTGAAGAGATTTCTGCATCTAAGTATCTAACACAATCTGTCACTTTCTCATCCAGAAAATGATGTATGATGGCATTTTCTTACATGCAAATTACACTGAATTTTAATACAACAACTGAGACGAGGAGAAAAGCCCCTTGTTGACTGAATAATAACTATCAAAAGTGTATGTTATGACAAATTATCCCCAAAAAAGGTTATTTATTCGAGTGAAAAAAACATAACCTATTCATCTGCTGATGTCATTTCAGTGTGTATTTAAAATGGCTCCAGAAATATAAAAAAATACCTAAATCCACTGAAGAAATGATGACTATAAAACAACTGAAAAACACTAAAAGAGAGGAAAGATAGAGCCTGGTCACTAAAGGATAAAAAGTTAAATTCTTGAATTGACCCTGGTTTATCAAATACCTTTGTACCACCAAATAGGTTTTTTATTTCCACACACGCTTAAGCACATTCTACACAACATGCTGCTCAAAATTAAACATACAGTAAGGCAGCTAACGAGCATGTTCAAGCAAAACTGTGAACATTCCTGATTTTACGGTCAGTTCAGAAAATGTGGCATGGAAGTGAAGGAACCATAAATGGCTACAGTCTGACCGTTACTCGATGTTTGTGGCCAATTTCGACACCAATATTAGGGATTAAAAAACTTTGGACAGATATATCAGCCAAAAATCCACAAATTTGTTGCAATAATCCCTAAAATGTGGTCATAAACCACTTGACAAAGATGGGTAATGGAGGCAGAATATCTTACAGTTTCCCAATAAACTTTATTGTCTAAAACAACATCAGTGCACTAACACAATAAACTTCACTGGGAATTTAATGATTATAAACCACCCCATGCATCTTTAATACACAATAATACATTTCCTGTATTAAGATTTAAAAAAAAGTTTCCATACTGGGGCATATTGGACAGCACATTCACCGATACCAATATATCTGTCTCAGGCCGATATTGTGATATTTTGCTTCAACAGGGTTGCTTTTCTTTTTAGTTTTTTAATGAAGGAAAATCCAAACAATACCACATCCCACTAGGGCAGCAACAAGTGATTATTTCCCTTATCAATTAGCTTGCTGGTGATTTAAGATGATTTCTTACTCAATTTCAAATCAACCTGATATCATAACAGACTTCGAAAACCAGCAAATATTCACATTTGAGAAGTTTGAACTAATGAACCTTTCTGTGTATCTGCTATACACCAGAAACAGAACAAAGGGTGCTCTGTCTGTTCTTTATTTCTTAATTACATATTTAATTCAGATGTGTCTTTCACAGAGTAAAGACTACAATTAGAGCATTATTTAAATAATTAACAGTAAGCTAAAATTAGCTTAAGACTCCAAGACTTTCCAAGTCTCTGAAGTCTTCAACAGTAGACACGGTGGAAAACATCATTATCATTTTCTAATGACATCTGTCCATGGTCATCTGCAGCCATCATGAAAGTTGGGAGTACACAGTATGTGGCCCTGTGTAAACACTTTTTACTGTTTAATACCTTTATGGTGGGATACCCTGTGATGCCGAAGTCAGTGCAGACCTTCCTGTTCACCTCTGCGGCACAGTCTACAGCTGCCAGGTCCACAGCTGGCTTCCACTCTGAAGAACAGACATCAAATAGAGGGAGAGAGGAACCACAGTAAATACAGAGTACTGTCTACTGCACCCCACACAGTCTCCTGTGTTGTACTTGTGCCATGTGTGCCAATGTGTACTTCAGTATATGTACACAGAAGGAAGTCTGTGCACCAGTGTTGCCAAGAAATAAAATCTGCATATTGAATAGACATCCTCACTTTTTTTTGTTAATGATCTTTTTCTAATTATTTTCCTTAAAATTGTACTTTACCAAAATTAAAGTGTTAAATTGTTCATCCATCACTGGTTGTTTGACATTTTGACGCAAAATTTACATTTTTACTGAAAATGAACATCAATCCGAAACATCAGGTTTCAGTCTCCTTGATTTCTAATAATCGGTATCGGCCCTGTTAAAGCCATATCGGTCGAGCCCTATTTAATTAACTAAGACACTTCATTGGACTTTTCATCAACATGTTGGTGAGTAGATAATGGCTGAATGTTCATTCTGAGGTGAACTTATCCTTTAAATATCAAGCAGATGACCATTTTCACCCCTAAAGGCACTTGACAGCACACCAAGAGATCTGTTGCCTCTGTTGACTGAAACACAGGATTGAAATACCCCATGACTGTGTCAGGCCTCCTGCCATCATCACAAACTTTGCCCTCGACTATCACTCTAATTATATTTAATCTCATGGCTGTGGAATATTTTCTTTTGGCTCATGAGCTACAGAAACAGTTGGAGGATGTGATGGAGAGACGTAGCAGATTTTCATTAGATCACATGCTCTAATTAACAGACAGGACAGCATGGTGCTCTCACTGTCTCCATGTAAATGATAAAAGACACAGGGAGATGTTACCCTGGCAACATTAAAGCCACAGGGAAATTAATTATACACTATTTAGTCCTATTTAGCCGGCTTGTCAAGTTAATAAAGCAAGCTCATGGTTAAGTATGAATGTTTATACAAGACTAATATTCAAACAAAGTGCCACTGTGGACAGCTGGAGCTAGCTACGTGACCTGCGGCAGGTCCGTACCCACCTTTAATGTCTCTCGCCAGACTTTTGTAAACGGGGGAGAAGGCGACACAGTGTCCGCACCACGAAGCGTAAAACTCCGCAACTATAGCAGCTGTGGAGTTGACCAAAACCGACTGCACGTTATCCGGAGTTAACAAGATGACTTGGTCTGAGCTGGAGTACAGTCCAGCCTCCGCGGCGGGAGGAAAAACGAGACAAAAACACAACCAAACCGCACACGTTGCTGTCTTCCTGGGATGTATCTGTATTTGTCCAGTAAGCCGAGACGTGGCACGGCCGCAGCGCCGCGCCATCTTCCCCGTCTGAGCTGCTGCTGCTGCCGCCAACGGTCGGTCTGAACCTCCGAGTCACCAAACTTCTCACAACTTTCTCTCCCTCTTTTTTTCCCCGGCCAGCAGGCTGCATGGGTCCTCCCCCCGTCGAGCTGCCGGTGCCTCACGAAAACACCGCTCGTATCAAAGTTACACACCCTCCAACACAAACACTCTTCTTTCTGCTTAACTCGCGCACAATATGTGATGAAGTGATGTAAGCGCTTTGAGTGACACGGACACAATTTTGCCCCTACACGGCTCTCATACAGGAAATAACCGTTAATGCATATTAATATTTAATATTCTTTAATAATTCAACATAAAAACAATGGACCATGAGTTTGACACATACATAAATAAATAAATAAAGTCAGTTTAGTACATTTACTCAAGTACTGGAGTCTACTTTAGTACAATTTTGAGTTACTTGAGTAATTTCATGTTCTGCTGCTTTAAACTTCCACTCCACTAATCTTTGGGGGAAAATATTATACTTTTAACTCTTAACTAACTTTAATTTTTTTTTAAACTAACTGACATGCTGCATCAGAGCCAAAACAGCAGATTTTCAAATCAAGGATTGAAACAAACAAACAAACAAAAAAAACAATTCAAATAATCTGTTCTGATAATCGACCAGACCGACAATCGGCTGACCAATAGTCAATGATGGAATGTAACTAAGTACATCTACTCAAGTACTGTACAATTTTGAGGTACTTGTACTTTCGATTCCAAAATATTTTTATTGATTGATTGTCTTTATACAACACAAACCGAGGTTTGGGCAACATATGCGTACAATTACAGTGCTGTAGGAAATAAAGACAGAGAAAGCGATGGCATATTATACATAGTCAACATATAACAGCAACCACCCATCCCACCCCGCTCTCTGATTATCTTAAAAAGGTATAATCTAGCTATATTATCATTATATTGTATATCTATACTCCTATTATATAGGAATCACATGTGTGGTCATTTCCATGCACACATATTTTTCATGTCAAGGTTGCGGGCACACCACACTGAAGTGTTCCTTAAAGGGACCCCAAGTTTTATAAAAGTTCGCCTCAGAGCCTCTGACTGAGGAACGCAATTTCTCAAGGTCAAGGCAGGACATTGGAGCCACTGACTGAGTGTGGGCGGGGCAGCACCTCTCCATTTTAGCAAGATCGCATGTCTGGCCAAGAGCTAGGTAAAAGAAATCATGCGGCCTTCTGCAGATGTGAATTGGTACGGAGGCCGTAAAGGGCCATGCATTCATACATTTTATTTCCTCTGTTTTCCCGTGATAACGAGTTAATTTCATTTGTTTTCTCGAGATCTCGAGTTATTATCTCGAAATAACAACTGCCATTTTCCCGAGATAAAGGGATAATTTTCTTTAAATCTCTGTGTGACTGTTTCTCCCAGGTAAGTGAACTGTCTTTCCTCAGTTTCAAGTGGGATGTCTAGATCAAATGATTTGTTATTGACTGGGAAGAGTTCACTTTTGTGCAGATTTAATTTGAGGCCAGATATGGCTCCGAACTGTTCCAGCAGGGATAGTGCTGCAGGGAGAGAGGTTATCGGGTCAGCGATGTATAGCAAAAGGTCGTCCGCGTACAGAGATACTTTGTGTACCATGCCTCCCCTGGAGATACCAGTAATGTCTGCACTGTTGGGGAGGGCCACTGCCCAGAAGGAGCGGTTAGCAAGCCCACCCATCATGACATTTTTTGACTAACCACCAAAAACAAAACTTTTTGATATTTTCTGTAACTTTCTTCTCCACACATTATGTTCCAGTAGTTTTTTCCTAAAACAGCCAAATGTTAATGTTGACTGACAAACACCACCCATAAATATCCAAATGCATGAAGTAATACATGTGAACTGGAATGAAAGTGGTGTCCTAAAAGTTGCTACACTCGTCATCAGTCTGGGAGTAATGAGATTTTGCTTTTTCCGCTTGGATACATAAAGTATAGTGCTTTTAATGTGACCTGACACAATGATAAACTCTCACCCAACCACATCCAAACACATCAGCCCAGATTTGCAGCAACAACAAATCTTAACATCTGCTTTTGGTCGGGAGGTCTTTGGCCGGCTCTCAGTGCTGCAACAACACTGATGTAACTGCTGCACTAAATACAGTTCAAGTCAGCAGTCCTTTAGAAACAATGAAAGCTTTATTTACAATTTCAAAGGTCATTTAGTTAACAAATATATACTATGCACATATTTGCAAAGTAAACAGTGTTTATTTTACAACAATCGCTCAGGTTACAGTAACAGTGGGTCAGATAGGATAGACAGTATATTTACACACATAAAAGAATTGTACAAGTCTTCAAGTGCACTCAGCGCACACTCACAGCACATTATTATAAATATTCATAAACATTTCAAAAGACGAACAGGGAACTCTAGTCTGACTGGATTAATTTGATAATCAAATCTTTCTGTGCCAATTCAGATCTACTCCACCCTACACCAAACAGCTTCAAGCTTCTTGAAGGTTTATTAAATCTACAGAGCTGTTTGGTCCACACATATAAAGCAATGCATAAGACCAAGTACTGCATAGTTTCAGAGGAGAACTTAACTTCCTCCCATATACAATCAATTAAAGAGGACAATCCAAGAGGGTTTGCAATAAAGCCTTACAGAAAGTGTTTCTAAGGTTACAGTTACATACGCCTAAAGACCAGACATACAAGCCATACAGCACGGAGAGGTCGGTGTCAAATGTTTTTGGTCTTTTTCTACATTATATAATTTACAGTTTAAACCCCTTAGCAACTCTTAAAACATCGACAGTAGAAAAAGATGAAGTACTCAGTTTAAGGTCACTTTAGCTCCGAACAGTCAGTGAAGATTAAGGAGCTGTCACACGTGCCACAATGAGTTTGTACACAGTTTGTTTGATCTAAGCAGCGCTGACAGTAAGGACTAAAGTAAGCCCTTGGAAACAGTCCTACGTGCTCAGCCTCATCAGCTCTATGACTCACACTATGCAGCCTGTGTACACACAGTAGTTCCTGATAGAGTTTATCAATAAAATGACTCAACTGTGTCTATATGCAGACGAAGGGGAGATGTGACAAAAGTCAGGTGAAATTTTAGACTGACTCATTGATTCTGTTAGCATAAAAACATTTCCTCGGGCTTAAGCAAAGGAAACTTAGAAGGTTTAAAAAACGTTCTCAACTATGCATCGATACAGAAAGATGGATAAGGCAGAAACTGAAGTATTGGCAAACCGGTTAGAAGGAAGAGCAGTCATTTAAAGATCATTTACAAAATTGTAGCATACAGCAGTTGAAAGAGACATTCAAAGAAAATAGGTCCAAGGATGTTGACACATCAACAAAGTTTGTTATAAATCTACAACTCAACTCAAAGAGGCACTTGAAACTGAATGTTGAGAAAGACCTCTGTTGTCTGACTGCATTGCCAGGCTACATTCTGATGGCTGGTTTGGACTTGCTGCTTGCTGAAATGTTTCACAGCAGCAAGTGGAGCATATAACCATGTTATGCTACACGACTAGATGTGTTTTGGGCAAATCTTCAGCTCGTGACCTTTACCAGGAAAACTGATGAAGAGACGAGACAACCAAAGGTGTTTTCTCAGGTCAGAGAACGTAAACTGACTGTAGGATAAGTAAGGCTCAAATCCAGCATTTCAGTACTATCCTGTGATGTGGTTCTAAAAATATCAAGTCACTACTGCCAGTCCTGTGTGTCCCACTGACATACGATACGTTACAGTTACAGCACAGCAACACTCGTTCTATCTTTTCATACTGTTTTTCAATTGCTTCAAAATGTTAACATATCATATGAAAGTGGGACACAGCGATCACACTGACCAACTGGACAGTTGTAATAAAAGTCATACAGAACAGTTTTAATTAACACCACAACGTTTAAATACTAAAAGTTTTCCCCCCATTTTCTTTTTCTTGTTTCAGTTCTTCAAACTTCCTACATAATATATTGCCATGTTCACATTCACATTTGTTTGTGCTTTTTTTACAATTTAATTAGATGTTAAAATCTTCTCTCTATATGTTGACAAGGTCATTTACAATTCAAAATGTTTCTTACTCCTCTAATCAAACATCTTCGCACAATAAATAATATAATTATGGAGACAAAATGTTTCATACAATATCCGATCTCAGTGACGTTTCAATACAGCGCAGTGTCACAGTGTTTGATTGGTGACAAATTTCATGTGTTGTCACTCTCGTCCAGCACAATGGATTTAAAATTTAACTATCATTCTAATGTGAAAGTGCTCAATTTCAGCTTTAAGGGTGTTTCAGGGTGGTCATATCCATACTGGGTGAAGAGTATTGGATTTTTTAAATTTTTTAATTTTATTTTAATGATGCTAAACATACAGCCACAGCTAACACAGATATTTTGGTCAGTCACCTGACCTTAGTCCAACTGAGTATACGTTATACTTGTTGAAGACCAGATTTTTAGACAAAAATTCACTGAAACAAGCAAGAAGGCTGCAATGTATGATGATGTCAACTAGTTTTGCAAATTTAAGGCAGGCTTACAGACCTACACAAGAGGAGCTGTCCTTTGCTGTCCACCCTCAAGTAAAAGTTTAACCATTGTTTAATTTCAATGTGCTGGATTACAGAGTCAACACACGATCATGTCACTGTTAAATCACCTGTAAACTGCACTGTATTTTCTTTATCTGCTATACTATTACAATTTTGGAATCCATATATACATTTACTTTAAGTTTCAATACAAAATATAACAACCTACTTATGTTCCAAGTGGATCTTATATCACAGTCCCATCTGGAACAATCATCTTAGCAGCATCAATGGACTTTAAACGCTAACAAATGGCACAGTCCATCCTATCAAAACATCTACTCATTCTCCAACTGGTGTTTACAAAAAGGACCAGTTCAGGAAGTGAGACTAGATGGTGTTAAGGTTTAACAAGGCTGGATTGCTTGAGAGGCATTTTGTGTGTAGAACAAATTTTGAAACCGCTATAGTTAGCTGACGCAAATTCAGCAAATTAATGTCACAGAAATAAGTAGGAGTTGTTTGGTGAGAGGTAATGCTGGGACCGAAGGCATCTGAGGGTTTGCTGTTGGCACATCAGCTGGTGGAAGACCGAGCGGCGGTAGGTTGGTTGGAGTTCACTGGGGTGAGGAAAGACTGGGGTTGAGCTAGAGGTTGTAGTTTAAAATTGAAGCAGGAAAGCCGTCAGGAGAGGGTGTCTCTTTTGGCCCTCTTGTCATAGATTAGCGTCAGCACGTTTGCAGTGTCCTTCAGCAAAGCTTCAAAAATGCTGTCTGCCAGCTGCATCTTGACAAAGAGCTCGTCCACATCATAGTTTACCCACTGGGCCTCCTCCTCATGGAGTTCCTGAACCTGAGAGACAAACAGGGTCAACTACTGTAGCACGGTGACGTCGATTGTTCATATTGCAGGGAGAATAAGTTTTAGCCAGTCAATTCTACTTCAAGTTAACCGATAAAGCATTGAGCATTGTAATCCTGATTACAAATGTGTTAAACCTTTAAACTTCAAAATAAACAACTTGGTTCCGATTCTATCCAGAAAAAACAAAACAAACAAACAAACAAAACATTTAATTTAGTGACCTACCAGTATGTGATCAACTCTGTCCCGCTTCTTTCTGCCAAATTTGAGCATCTTCTGCCAGTCAGTCTTCTGGCTCTGATCTTTTGTCAGACCGTACAGTTTCAGTACTTCGGCTGCAATAAATTCCTGGTACACAAAGTTAAAAAAAAAAAAAAAAATCAAACACGACGTGTCATCATTTGTGTATTTAAAACAACTTGAAAGCTTGACTCCATTTTGCTGATAACCATGGTAAATTAAAAAAAGCTATATTGTGAAGTTTGTTTATTCTTAAAGTCACTTTGGAAGATAAAAGACAAACTGCTGTCGGTCCAACCCTCCTATTCCTTCCTACCTATTTGGTAATTAAAAATATTAGAAAATAGTAGGAATGCAGTGAAGGGAACTAGTTTGGGACTTTTCAAAAACATAAATGCAGTGTCTTTTCATGTTGATGGGGACTGTCCTGCAGCACTGTACCTGGATTTTGGTGATGTCTCCTGGTGTCTTTACTCTATGGAAGAAGGAGGACTTGACCCGATGTGGTTTGACCCACTGAGGCTGATCAGTGTTGGGTTCCTCAGTGTAGATCTCCTGAAGCATCTCCCATGTCAGGTCGTACACAGCCTAGGGAATGGGAAGAGTAGTGAGATACTAAGGATGAGCTTAATGCTTCAGTGGATAGGTCTCTCAGGCTGAATAATCCTGCGTTAGATGACCATAAATAAGTGAGAGAACGTGTCAAAATGTCAGCATTATTTACTGCTCAACAGCTCAAGCTTTTGCATTCAAAGAAAAGCAGAGGAAATATCTGGAGCAACAGTCTCAAATCAAAGGCATCTAAAATAGCTATGTAGTCTTGAAATGTTGAGATGCTAATCAGAGAGAAATCCGCTGAATAATGGGAACAAGGCCGCCATTTAACCTCAGTGAACTCACTCAGAGTAAGTGCTGTCGTCAGACTAAACTGCAAGTAACGCTGCTGTTGAATTAGTTCTACTGTAGCGGGACAGTTGTGCAGCTGGCAGCAGGGACGAGAAGGAAGTCAAAGATGTCTTCTTTCTCTTCAGTTGTACAGATTGTGCTTTTAATGGGCACATGCATTACATTTTTCACTAGACTATCTGTGTGGTAATCTTTATTTTTCGATGTCATGTCATGAAAGTTCTTCTTTTCACCTTTCTGTAGCTGCGGATGCTGAGGGCCTCCTGGTCCTGGCTGCTGCCCTCTTTACCCAGATACTCTTGTGTAGGTTTGGGGATTGGCAGTTGTGCAAGGCTCAGTGCTCCCTCCTTCCCCAGGCCACAGCTCTCCCAGATCTCCTGAGTGGCAGCATGGACCATCTTCTCCACCTCTGTGGCAGAGTGTGGCACCACCATGGCAGGCTGCTCAGGGAGTTTGGGGGGCAGGGGGAGAGGCAGCTCCGGTCTAGGTGGAGTCTTGACCTGCTGTTCCCCACCTGGTGATGAGACAAGCCCCCCCAGGCCTACTCCAGATGATGAGCCAGACTTCCCCAGCCTTGCTTCTTCCTCTTCCTCCCTCTGTTTTTGTTTGAGTCTTTGCTGTTCTCTACGGGAGCTGAGGCCAAAGTCCTCATCAAACCAGTCCTGATCGTCACCAAGCTCATCTAGCAGTTCACGACTCAGTTCCAGCTCCGCTAGTCGCTTGGCGAGCTCCTCTTGACCACTGGCCCCCAACACTGGACTCTCCTGTTGGGAAACAAATGCAGGATAAAGTGAATTCCATGCTTACTTCCAGTTTTAGATTAGAGTCTACTGTAAATATGCATATATAACTGCACGATAGATTATGGTTTCACAGGTTTGAACTAGTCTAGAAGAATATTCTTTCTGTCTGATGTTTCAGACAGAAAAGGTTTTCAGCACAGAGCACCAAATTCAATAAAGTATGTCAACATAAAGCTGGACTTTGCCTGGACACATACCAAAAACAAGGGTTCTGCCGGTCAAATCAACAAGCACTGTGGGTCAGTAACATATTGTCATTGCTGGCTTTTCCCCACAATGGAAATTCCACAGTTCAATCACATACAGCACTATCACGTTTTAAAGGTGTTTGCTCATTGATAATGACATTTTAGTTCACATCTCTGACATTACAAAATGAATGCAGACAAAATAACAAACATTTTTATCTTGAAGTTTTACTAACAGCTTACTAAAGAATCAGAGCTATTCACTCACCGGTCGGTTACACAGCTCCGGTGAAGACAGCTCCTCTTTTTCTGTAGGTAGGAAGAAAGGTAGACCATCTTTTTGTTCCACTGAAGAGAACCAGACTTCCTCTTCAACATTTTCAGCAAATAGGTCTCCATTCATCTGATTGGCAGCTTCAATCTTCTGTTCTTTAACCTTTTTAATCTCAGCAAACTGCTTTACAGTGTCTTTCATAAAGTTGTTGAGGAACTTGTCTGCAAATGTGTCCAATGAGTCTCTATCCTTCTGTTCTCCTTTATCATTCCTGATATCTGTGGAAAGATCTGCAGGAGTGAACTTGTGTTGGGAGTCTACATCTTCTCTCTCATCAAGGGTAGTAATCTCTTTCTGACTCTGCTTCCCCACGCCAATCCTGTCTATGTCAGAGATGAGGAGGGTGGTTGGTGCATCCTCAAATTCCAAAATGATGTCCCTAGTGTTGCCATTAGAAATGGGATGCTGTGAATTGAGGTGGGATCCGTCCTCGTTAGCAGACTCATCTGTGATCTTTTTATCTCCAGTTCCATAAATGTTATGAGATGTTTGTTCATTTTTACTCTTCAGATTTCCTTCATTTTTGGATTTGTCATTGTCCGTTTTACGTTTATTCCCACCTTTATCCGACAGATCATCAAAGAATGAGTCCTCGTCCTCTGTGGTATCTGTGTACATCTCATACTTGTCTGGTAGGTGTGTGATCTTGTCTGGAGGAGCGAAGATACCGTGGCTCTCATCACACTCGAAGTATACCACCCCGTCATAAGTGCCGTTGTTGCTCCCCTCAGACTTGTCTAACTCCACGCCAGCCCAGAAACCATTAGCAAAGCTGGTCGGACCTTTGAATCTCAGAGTGCCGGGCTGAACACCACCGACGAGAACCCGATCACCAATATTAAAACCTGACATTTCATCTTTGACAGGAGAGAGAGGGGTCTGCAATGGAGAGATGGGAGGTGAGTGGGTGGAATTAACAATGTTGGTTTCACGTTTGGAGTCTTCTGTTTGGTTTTGAAGATCTAACAGTCGTCCAGACTGATAGCTAGTCCCACTAGTGCCTGAATGGTGACTCAGTTCTTCAGCGATTTCCTCCTCCACCTCCTCATCCTGGCTGTCATACGGTGTGGCTCCGCTTGGGGAGTCCTTTCTCGAGCCCTTGATCTCAGAAGAGGCAGGCCTGGAACTATGATGCTCCTCCCTGGGTGAAGAATTCACTGAAGAGTCAAAGTCATCATGGTACCCATCTGCTACGGGAGAAGATGCCTCAACATCCTTTATAGGTGCCTCCTTCTTTGAAGAGAAGGCGTCAGGGGAGCAGGAATGGTCACTGGATGAGGAGCTGTAGCTTGGATGTGGTGAGATTTTGAGGTCCATTGCAGCTGAATGCGACTTACTAGAGGAGATATTAGATTTTACAGCTTCCTCAGCTTCAGATGTTTCTCTTGTCTCAATTTGTTTATCTTGTTCAATGCCAGCAGATGGAGAATATCGATTATTTTCACTCGTGGATGAGGAAACATGTTTAGATGTAGACAGCTTTTCCTGAGAGTCAAGCCTGTTTTCCTTTTCTAGTTTGAGAAGACATTCAGAATGTTGATCCTCAAACCTGGAGCTGACTTCCACCTCCAGCTCTTCCTGAACGTCAGATCTTTGATGGGACTCAATGTCCTCATCCCCTGACTCAATCATTTGTGTCTGGGCTTCCTTTGAGGGAGGTTTCAAAAGATCCTCTGTGGAAAAGCGGCTCCTCAGTCCTGAGGTCGGACACTCTGGGCTGCCATACACTGGAGTTGGAGTGACTGTTGGTGGGTCTTCATCAGACAATTCTTCAGGCATTGAGGTGGATCTACTATGATCAAGCTGAGGAAGGGCTTCTGTCACGATAGGAAAGGGTCATTATTATAAGAGCATCAAACTAAATACCATACATAATGTATAAATTAGTTAAAATAAGAACATCACTCACTGTGATCAAATGAAGCATCAATTGTCCTTTGAGAGATTTTGCTGGTTTCAGACCTGAAAAACAGGGATTTGCTTTTAATTGAACACCAGTCTTTTCTTACTCATACAACAATCCAAGATATGTTGTCACCAGAGTGACATGTTTACAGCTGTTTGTGGTACCTGTGAGCAGGTGTTTTAATATTGGACTGCTCTGCAATTGAGGTTGAGTCTTTGATCTGGGACTGTGTGTCAGGTGTCAAGTCTGGCTTCTTGTTCAGTTCTGCCTTCGTTTTCTCGATGAAGTTGTCATAACTCTGAAAGGAAAACAGGAGAATAACAGTTAAGATATGAACAAATTTGCTTATATAGTATGCAAATGAATGTACAAGCACACATTTACCTCCAGCTGCTTCAGTAGGCTGGCCTCCTGTGCCTTCAGGCGCTCCTTGTCCCTCTTCTTCTGCTCTTTCTTCAGCTGGTAGGCCATAAACTTTCGCTTTCTGAGCTCTTCCTTCAGGGCCTTGATACGGCTCTCTATGTCACTCTGGTCTGAAATGGGTTCTGAAGGCAAATTTAGATGATAAATCACAGTTAGAATGTGAAACCAGTGCCAGATCTCTGATTAGCCAAGAGGTAATCCACCTTTGTGCCCATTCGAACTCATACCCAATTCTTTGGAGATTAGTGTACATTTTATTTACCAAGAATGCGTTAAGTTCATTTGTGTGCATGTTGCTTTGCTTGTACACGATGAACAAACAGTATTACAAAGATTAAAGGTCTAAACAGTGGCATGAGAATGAATTAAACACATTCAGCTACAATACTAGTCCAGCAAACTGTCTTTTCTTGTGCAATAACTAAGTGCAATGCAAAGGGTTCTCTCCTCCTATCACACAGCTAAGCAGGTTAGGTATCAGGGAAGTGCTTGCATAATGTATTCTTGGCAGCATCACATTATGCCTGACTACAGTGCCAGCATATAGCTGCATTATGTCCACTCTCTCTGTTCCCTCCTTCTATCTTCTCTGTGAACTCTCACAAACTATTATACACTTCAAAAATGTTCGGCGGTGTGTGTGTGTGTGTGTGTGTGTTGAGTCATTGGGTAACTCACCAGTCTGTGTGGCCATTGGAGACTCAGTTGGCTGAATCCGGGCCTGGTTGGCAGTCCGGGAGGAGGAGCGAAGCTGCATCTTGGTTTTGCTGCTACTATCTGAAGGAGAGGCAGCAGGGCTGTGGCTGCCTTTAAGTGGAGACCGGAGAGACTAAACAGGAGGAGGAGGGGAAGATAAAGGAAAATTACTTTGGAGTCAGATGGACTGATAAGGGTATGCATGGATTAATATTTTACATGTACAGTAAACTCACAAATGTATGTTTACCCTGTTGCATGTCTCTCACAAAATGAAAGACTAAAAACAGCCCCAACAGAAAGAGAATGAGCTGGGACTAAACACTAAAATACAACAAGGAAAGAAAGCCAAATTCATGCATACTTGTCTGCTAGGTGACTGGGAAGCTGAAGTGAAGTCCTGGGTGTAATTTGCAGGGCTGCTCTGGACGGAGGCCAAAGGTGTTTCAGGTTGTACTGAAGATGGGCTTCCTGGCTGCTGGGACCCCAGTGCCTCTGTGTGTATACTGGACTCAGGTGTCGCTGAGGAACAGTCACTCACATAGTCTGCAAATATGTAAAACAGATTAACATTAAGTCATTTCTATTTGTCCTGATTGATTTTGATCTTAACAAATAGCTTTAGCTTTAAATCCGGCATAAACCTAGCTACGATCCTGTTAATTCACCTTTCTCACTGTCAGTTCTGGGCTCTGAGCTTTGATGGTGACTGGGGCTGAGGCTGATGTTGGAGATCTCCTTCTTCTCACTCTCTGCCATGTCCTTGTCTCGATGGGTTTGTCTGTCCCACACAGCCAGGGCCTCCTTTTCCATCCTACGGACCTCTGCCTCCTCCTGGTCCAGTCGCTGTTTCCACTGCAGCAGCTCCTCAGCATGGTGACGCCTCTGCATCAGCTGCTGCTCTCGCTTTGTCAAGAACCTGAAGAAGGGTGGTGGTAAGTATGAAGTGAGAGGAGAATGGAGAGATGAGGAAGGAGTGGAGGAAAGGAGTGGAAAGGGAGATTGTGGATGATGGCGAGGAGAAAGAAGAGATAGATGGGTGGTGAGGGATACAGTTAAGTATGAGGAAGAGAAGAGAAGTAGGACAAAGACATTTAGCATAAGAACTATTAATCATGGCATCACAAAGGCAAACACACCCAAATCACCTGGACATCAGCCATCACTGCAAATTCACCTCAAACCTCTGTCCAACACTCAGAAAAGCAAATATGCATACCTACACACCCAGTACATGCTTTACTTATTGCTTTCCCTGCAATAATCATCCAAAAGAGGAAGTGTACAAGCACCCAACAAATAAACGAGCATAAAGTGATGACATGTTAGTCAGGATAAAAGAGGAGCAGGGGAAATAACAGTGAGGATGACAGATTCATGCATCAGACTGAAACCCAGGGACTGAATGCTGCTTGGGTGCAGTCACACACACCTCAAATACCTGAACTCGCCTGACCAATGAGGATAACAAGAGTTCAACACAAGGGTTCTGTTGTCTTGCAAAACCAGCAGAATGTGTAATTTGAAAGTCCAGCTTCCACTGGGTTTCTTATACATACATATATCTGCAGATGTCAGGTATAACTATTGTGTAATGTGGTCTCCCACAGCTATGGGTGCCATTACAGTGCAGTATTATTTAGCCTTGATCTAATTTAGAGGCCTTTCCCTTGGCCTAATGTATACTGATGACAGGCCTTATACTGAAGAACCAGACTGGGGGGTTCTTTTAGTGCCGTCCCAAACTCTATTATAGCCAATGGCCATCTGTACTTATTATCCCATCCTATGCAACAGTTACCGAATAAAGAGAGCTAGTAAAGATTTACAGGGCTCATTAAAGAGATAGACCACTCTGTCTCTGATCTTTTCTCTGCAAAAGTCCTTTTGTCATACTGTGGTTTAATCTCAAAACATTTTGTATCAATGACTGGGCTGGAGCTGACCAGCCAGCAGCCACAATATAAACGACAATGGAAAGAGATGCACTGTATTACTCATTCCAAGAGGCAAGGAAGAAAGATGGGGAGAGTCACAAATTAAACACCACATAAATCTCAGCACAAAGTCAGAGATTTCCCATTCAACAAGGAAGCCTCCTAAAATAAATATAACCTTTAACCTTCACGGAGCAGAATTTATTACATTTTATGTTGAAATTGCTATACAACCAGTGTTATTTTTAAATGGACACACTAGTGGTAATAAAGTCAGTGCCTGACTGACAGAAAACACAAATATTGAAAACTGGCATAAAAATTTAAATATATTAAAAGTGAAATTCTCAAAAGGTTAAATTATTTCAGCGAGGCAGCTTTCCTTGGGCACCCTCTAAGCTTTCACTCAAACCTCCTCCTCCCACAAATCCCATCCTGGAAAAAAAAAAAACCCCAACACATCCAACCACTCATCATTCACAGTCCCACCCCTACAAGGTCCCAGTGCCAGTGGATGAACACAAGCATGTTCCATGGGGTGGGGGTGGGGTTGAGGCAGGGCAGGTTTAGGTGGAGGTGCTGGGAAAGAGGTACAGTACCTGACCAACTGGTTGTAGATAAAGAGCTGGAATTTAGGGTGGAGGTAGGGAAGACAGACACTGAGGGAGGCCCAGTGGTGGGCCGTGAACACAGAGAAGAAGTAGTGGACAGGAGAACAGTGTCTACAACACACAAACACGTGACAGACAACGTCAAGAGTCGCACAAACATGGGTATGGAGACAAACAACACACACACAATGTTGGGGGGGGGGTTAAAAACACATAGAGGGAAACGACAAGTAGAGAGAAAGGGAGAGAGAAGAGTGATATGAGCAAATGTGGTTTCATTGCACCCAAAGTGTTGGTCTGTTAGGTTGCTGACATTTCCTTTTAAAAAATGTTTTGGGAGTTGGATGGTTGGGGGTTGAATGATAGACTTGTCAGTAATTCTGATTCTTAAACAACCTACAACCTGCGAGGTAACAGTCTTAAATGAAGTGAAAAACCACTTTGTTAGTGTGTTACGTAAAACTGAACATATTGTATAAATGTGCTTTGGCTATGCTCAACAGGAGGACAACAGTAACAGAGAGTGATAGAGGGAAAGGAAGCGACAATTGATAGTTTACTAAAATGGATCATAGCAAGCAGTCAAGCCAATAAATGTATGATCAGACACAAATGTGTCTGCTTTTGTTAGAACCTCTTAAGCATTTTATTTTGCATCGATCGAAACCTAACTATAGTGATTCTGACTCCATAATGTATTAAAACTAATGGGAACACAAAAATGAAAAAAAAAAAGGGTTGTTGCTAGTATAAAGTGAAACAAATCGGAGCTTGAAGTCCTACCAGGGAAGAATGGCCTGTGATTTATATTTATAATTTATAAATCCTAAACCCCAGAACAATTAACCCACTTGTTGGAGCCACCCGGTCATGAGAGGCCCTACGATCACCTGACCAAAGCTGCACGCCAAGTCTAAAACCTTGGAGGACCTACAGGAACTCCAAGCACATGTAGTTACTTGTTGAAACAAGACCAAGTGGTTGCAATATAATTGCTGGAATCTACAACCTACGTTTGTCTTATACCTCTGAAATTGAAAGTTACAGTTTTAAGATTAGTGTTGCGGTCATTTAAAAATATTATTAGTACAGATCCTCCTACAAAGTACTATCATAGGTTCTACAAATCTAACATTAGGGGGGTTTTGTAGCAGAGGGTGTGGGTTTTTGTCTAGTTTAGATTAAGAACAACATGGAGCATGCTTATCTTCACATCCACACATTCACACATTCACAGCAAAAGAAAGATGGCAAGCACTGCTTAGTTTTGGTTAGCTTAGTTTCTAGATACGGAAAAGGCCTTATGTACAGAAAAATAACTTCTGACTTATATGACTTGTCAAGTTGGAATGACGGAAAAATAACAACAACAAAACCCAGCACAGTGTGCAAACTAGTGAAGAGCTTCTTGGCTGCAGAAACCATATCTAAACTGCTTTACCAATTTTAATACAATCCCCACTAAGTGTAAACTGTGCAGTGTTAAACGACTCCCAAACAAAACAAACAGCTGACAAAAAGTAAAAGAAAAAAGAATCATCATTTCTTCTGTATTGAGAATATATCTTTAAAAGCACAAAAAGCAAACCTTAAAAGAAAAGGCACCTGGACACACCTACTGTAAGCACTGTTTAAAACACTGATGGGGGAGCACGATCTCTTATAATTCACTCATTAAACAGTCAGTATGCAGAGAGAACCTGATTAATATATAAAAAATGAAATCAAAGTCTTTACTTCTCATCCATGTGGGAGCGCATCTTCTTGAGCTTCTGCATGATGCTGCTCGTCTCACTTCCAGAGATTGACAGTGAGGGAGAAGGGCTGCGGACATCCTCAGCATGTCTCATGTTGGGGGAGGCTGCCTCAGACAAAGGGGTTTCTGACACAGGAGTCTCCTGGATGGATGGATAAATGAACACACAAAGAGGCCAAGTATTAGCAAAAGCAAAAAAAAAAAATTAAATTAAAATGAGGGCAGCATGTTTTACTGTTATGTCTTCTTTCTTGATTCCATTAAGATTCTATATACTGAAATGAAAAGCCCTTAAATCTGTTTCTCCTGTGAAGTTGATAAGTGACCGTTGCACTACTTACAGGTGGTTCTTCACCCCCAGCACACTTGAGACGCTCTTTCAGTCTGAGTGTAGAGTTTCTCATGCGCTCAATCTCCTCCTGCTGCTTCAGCAACAGCTGCCTCTCCTTCCTGGCTGCTTTGTTGGCCTCCTGAAGTCGCTTGATCTCAGCCTGGAAATGAGTATAGTGGGGGAGAATTTTATGGTTAAGATCGCAGTGTACTGCAAAGCTCAACTATCACTTAATGTCACTATGTCACATGTACCTGCTCCTGCTGTAGTTTCATCAGAAGGCCCCTCTGCTTCTTCCTGATGGGTGGCATTTTGTCATCCTCTCCCTTGTCCCTCAGCCTCTTTTTCTGGTGCTCAAGCCAGGCCAGCTCAGTTTTGGTCTTCTCTTTGAGAGCTTTCTGGCGAAGACGAAGCAGAGAGCTCTGGTGCTGAAGTCTCACCTCCTCGTCCTTCATGTACTGGCGCACCATGTCCATGGTGAACTGTGAAAAGCTGTCCTGCCCACCAGAAAAGGCCATGTTTGCATCCTGAGACTACAGGAGGACAAAGGTGAAAAGGTTGAGGTTAGATTGGGGTGACAGTAACAATAAACATTAAGAGATGAGTTAATAAGGACAGGAGATTTACAGGGGTCAAAGAAAACAGGAGAAGTAAAGTGAGGTATTGAGAAGTAAATATGTATCAGAGAGTACAAACAACTCAGAGAGAGCACAGACCTCCTGCTCAATCAAATAATCACTTTTTAGTACTGTCAGTGGTTACACCCGCCTTCCATCGTCAGCCACAGACTCATAAGGATATGCGTTGGCAAATTTTTGCATGACCACACAGCCCTCTCACCTTTAAGATACTGTGTGCTGCTGAAACCGATGTCATGGTGTGATTGGCTCCATCATCCTCTGATTCCTCATGGTGATGGGACTTCTTCTCCTTCGTTCCACGGCGGTGCGCTTCAGACGGCAGCAGCGAGCGGAAGGAGCGCTCTTCTATATCATCCTCTGTCATGGACTCATCAAACTTGAGAGAGTACTCTGTTGCCACTGATGTACTGTCTGCTAAAGGGATGAAAAAGAAATACACTCAATGTACACTTTAAGTCTAACTGTGTCTACTTTCTTGGCAATTTTTAGGTGCCATATATATGGCACTGTACATACACACAGTTTTGAACCTAGTACAGACAAAATTAAGGCAATAGTGTGGTGGTGACATTTGCATGCATAACAGCACGTTAAGCATTAAACAAAGAGCTGTGCATGCCATTGGATACCTTTATCATCCACTATAGAGGTGATGTTGTCACTGCAGAGGGAGTCATTTGCTGCTGTAAGATGTTCCTCCTCTATGGAGCTAGTGCCTGCTTCCCTCTCCAGCCCCATTTCGGTTCCCCCTTTCCTCCATTTCCCGTCTACAGCATCTTTTTTCGTCCGATCTCTGTGGTCCAAGGATACCTGCGATGGGCTGTTGTGGCTACTTGAGTCTGCTCCACTGAGGAGAGGGGAAAAGGACATGTATAATGTCTATTAGATTTCCCTTCTCCAAATCTAATGTACTGTACACTACTACTGCTAAATGGTACCTGAGTTTGGGTCTTCTGAAGGATAGAGAGTCAGAGTGACTGAGGCTATTCAGTGAAGACAGGGGTTCATCTGGCCTATTCCCTTTGCTTGACACATCACTCTGGAAGCTGTAAGAGAACATGCAGGAGATTTAACAAACATTTAGTACTGATACTACATGTATCGGGAAGTGGTAAATGCTTATAATGCTCAGAATGATAACAGAAGGCCTCTTTTATCATCTACAACTAGTAATGTGATTTAAAAACTTCTGAATGAAAAAAATAAATACATTGAAATAACAACACAAGTGGGTTATAGAGATGTTAAAATCAATTAACGATGAAAGTATGCAGGTGTATTAAGTTTACCTGTCAGAGTCAATTTTGTCCCGTCGCTGCTTTGAATAGGAACTCTGCTCTTCTTCTCGCTCGTCCAACATGGAGGACGCAGTTGCAACAGCGGGGACGACTAAAGCCCCTGCTATCTGCGATCGTGCCGATTCTGTCATCTGACAGACAAGAACACAACATTCATTTCAAATGTCTGATTTAGTGAGTCTGAGACTGGATATTAAGCTTTCCTCCTCTGTATTTATTGTAACGTCTTTACTGAAACTCAACAGTCAATCAGCTTTTGTTACGAAATGAAGACACAGGCTGTTTTCCAGGCACAGAGGAAAGCAGTGATTACTAACCTCCTTGATGTGTCGGGCAGCGTCGGCTGTGTACCGTGCTGCCTCAGTCTGTTGACTCATCATCTTCATAGTTGCCTCCTGGAGGCCCTCCAAAGTCTCTTTTTGAGTTCCTGCCAAGCTCTCCTGCAGTTCTATATGAGCCTGGACAGAATCGAGCATTGACATCAGAAAGACAGAAAAATAAAAGCACCAATACTTACAATTTGAAAGGCAGGGAAGTAAACACTAAATCTATCATCTCCAAATACACATTTACTGTATATTGTTAGTGAGAGTAAACTAATCGATGAACTGTTTATGTGTGTAGTTGTACCCTGGCCACTCTCTGCCTGTTTTCCTCCAGCTGTAGCTGTGTCTCCAGGGCTTCTCTTTCAGCCTTGATCTTCAGTTCATAGAGGTCACGCTCATGGCGCTGCTGCTTGGCCTGCAGGGTCAAAGTTCAGAGATCAGGTCAATACAGTGTATCAATACAGACGTTAGTGAGGTAGTAAGTCACTGCAATTTATGGAAGTCAAAAAAGCTCTTAAAGTATTTATCATGTAGATGTTATGCAGCATCAATAATAATTTAAATTCCAGATAAATGCAATTATTGGGGAATACTTAACCATGTAGAATTCACATGTGTATGGAACAAGTGCAGATGTTGTAACTTATACCATACTTATGAGTTTTTGTGCTGTCGTAACAATCAAACATGAAGCTACCTACATTTTAAACACAGATAAATACACAGCCGAGCCTCTTTGTTGCTCAGAGTAACAAAGATATGTAGATAAAGACTACAAACTTCTTCGTCACCTTAAGCATCTGTGCCAATGACACGCTCTCCTGCTGAGCCATGGATACACCCATCAGCCTCTCCACGTCCCCCAGCTGCCGAACTGACTCCTCAATAGACTCCAGGTACTGGAGCTCTGCTGCCATACGCTGCTGCAAGGCAGCAGGTGAATATTGTAGTTCACCTGGGAGAAAGGAAGGGTGGAGAGGGTGAGAGAGAGATTAATAAATGAGTGTGGCACTGAGAACAATGTGATTCACAATTAAGTCTAAGGAGCCCAAAACCAAACAGCTGAATGTGTATACTATTCCAAACTTATGTGAAGTCCTGCTTCACATAACATCTGTTTGATATATTAATATGAGTTGCATTTACCTGTGGTCTTGGTCTCTGCTCTACTACTGTGTGCTGTGGTGCCTGTGTTTGGGTTATTCACCCTAAGGGAGCCACTTCGCACAGGCTCACTAGGAGAGTCTGCTGCTAGAGGAGAACCAGGGTTTGACCAGCCTGAAGGAGAAGTCTGTTTGGGCCTGGCTGCTGAAGACTTATTACTGTCCAAGGAAAAAAGTTAGAAAAAGAAAGAAAAAAAACTCAGGTAAATAGTTGATAACCATCTCCTCTAAAATGAATGCAGTGTTTGCCCTACATACAAATAGCAGTGGCGGTGCGCCCCTGTTAAAATCTGACCACCACTCCTAAGGAGCAGTAGAGGAGGGAGAGAGGACGGTGTAGAGGGCTGTGTTTTATCTCTGACGTTATATCATTTTGAGCTATGGACGCTTTATATCTCGCTCAATTAACACACCTGCGAGAAATAGCGAGTAAAACAAAGGAACGGAGAGGAGAGGACTCTGTCTCATAACTTTAGAGACTAAAGTTTCATTTCTTTCTTGCTACTGACGCTTCATATCCAGACCAATTAACACACACAAGTAATGCATTCAGTAAATAAACGATGAACTTAACGTGTACCTGATTATGTCAGCTCAACAACATCGGGTAAATGTCAACACTTGAAGCAAGCAATGCGGAGCACGGAGTCAGGATCATTCTCACAGAATAATATTGCATCACGCGAGCATCGCACAATAACGTTAAAGCAAGTGCAGTCATTTGTCAGGAAAATGCAAGTAAACACTAATCTGTGAAAAAAACATTTGGTCGATCCATGTTGATATAAAGACAGTATGTAATCCACATGATCCGACTGTTTTATTCATCCTGGCTGTCAACCAAAGACAGTCTACAGATTCTCTCCGAGACATTAACGATTATTTAACAGGATTGGTAAAGATCACCATGAATTTAAGTTATTTTATCAATGAAATGGAATATGATTCGCCTCCCCATTATATCACTGTAAACACAACTACCAGTGTTTGCAGTACTAATGTAGCTTTTCTTGTCTGGCAGGATGTTGGAAGGTTTGAGTTACACCACTACATTTTGACTAGCTCATCACACCTCATATGTACTTTATGTACTTAGAAACCTCCTGGATGGTGTGCTTTGCAAATGTACAAAAATAAAATTGAGCATGTGACACCTCCGCTGCTACAACTTCATCCTCGGGGAAACACTGTAATGTGTTTATGGCATTCATGTTGATGGGCTTTGGTGCACAGGTATTACTATTCAAGAGGTTTTAAAACAATATATTGAGACATTTAGTACAACACATTCTAGTAAAACCAATTCTAAAATAGGTTTTTAAATCATATACAGAAAAAGTGGGATATTACAAGCTTTGCAGAGTGGGTTGACTATTTTGAAAAGAGAAGCAGGTTGATTAAATGTAAAAGAAATAAGGGGCCCTGGTCCTGCAAACCCTGGAACTGACTGAGGCAGCCTGCTGAGAGAGGCCTGCACTATGAATGGATATATTGTGCTGCTCACAGATGATCAGAGGCCAAGGGTGATGTCTAAAGAGATCAGGATACACTCTACTTTCCCATTTCGGATAGTAGACAGTGGCACCCTTTTTCTCCACAATCAGATCTAATTAATATATCTAGAGTACAACAACATTGTCATGATCTCGATGCTTAAACAGTTAGCTGTCATATGAACAGAAACAGATTTGAATGCAGCCGGCCACAGCCTACAAAAGTAATTAAGACCTACATGTGCTGTCTGTAGAGATCGTTTGAATCACAGTACGGAAGTCACCACTAAAGTGAAATAACCTGCCTTGTTAACAGTGCTAAGACGGACACACTCTGTCTGAATGTTTTGCCTATCTTGTGTAGGACACACAGGCTCCAGAGTTGCAGGAACCTGCTACCTGGGCTTTAGAGTACCACTAGAGGTCTCAAATGTCACTACTGGGCTCTGAGATTAAAAAGAAAAAGAACTCTCTCCTCTCCTTTGGCTGCAGGCCCAAGCTGTGGTGAAGCTGGCTGACCCCACCAACCACCCTGCAGGCCCCTAAAACAAAACAACCAGTGTTTTCCGCACTGGGTCGAACTGCAGCCTCCTCCTTTTTCTGGGCACTACACAGCTGCTTAAACCCTCAGGCCTTCAAAAGAACAGCAAGCCACAAGACTGTTTGGACTGGCAGCCTCAACTAGGGCTCTCTCAGCATAGTTTAGTAATTAGACATGCCCAGATAAATTAACCCTTGGGTAATTAGAGTATATACCAATTGGAGGTTTTTGAGTGGTAGGAACAGTTGAGATGACGCAGCACTGAATAGATCCCATTCATCCCTGACGGCACATAGATATCAAAATTCCATTTCAGCTTAGTATGGATATACATTGTGAGGGAAACAGTGTGGCTTCACAGGCTAATTCAATACTACTTTATTTTTTTAACCGCATAAGCACCAGGAAATAAAGACATACAATCATGTTGTGACTGTAAATGAGACATCTATAACCTATGACCTAACATATCCAGGACAGCATAGAAAATATCTGCGTGTAACCCAATAGCCCTACCTTCCCCCACAAAACAGTGCTGCACTGAGATTACTGAAAACCAGGAAGAAAGGAAATACCACAGACAACTGGATGTATGGGAACTTTAAACTGGTGGGAACACAATTCACCATGCATCCACCTCTCTGATACCACTGGACGGTCTCTTTGATTTGCCATCTCAGAGAAGCTCTTAACTGAAAAACACTCAATGGAACCTATCAGATGGAAAGTTTTTTTTAGATCATTACCTTTGGTGAGAGGTTTCCCCTAAAGTGTCATTAGAGTGGACACTCTTGGCCTGGCTGTTGTCTGAGCCCCTTTTCCTGGAGTCAGAGGATAAAGCCTCTGAGGGAGGTGAGCAGGAGGTTCTCTTCTCTTCGACCAGAGTGGCATCGCTCTGGTCTGATGCTGTACCTGCAGAGGAACGGAGGAGTTCTATCGTGTAGCAGATGGATTTGTAACTGTAATTTGTAATATACAGATCATTTCCTTGAATCCTTTTAAATGAAAAATGTAATATAATAAATAATAGAAATTATGCAAAAATGTTAATTCTCACCTCTCTTTCTAGTGGCGTGCTTGCTGGAGAAGGGCGAGGAGCCAGATGGCGAACCGGAGGAAAGATGTGGTGACTGAACAGACGAGTGAAAGGACGAGTGGTTTGAACTGATGCCGCCTATACTTTTCTCATAAGGAGACCTTCGCATCAGCTCCTCAAAATGATTGTTCACGCTAACAGAGAAAGGAGAAAGACGTAACATCAAATCACTTTTAAATAAAATTCAGAATCAGCAACACAACACAATAAAAAAGAAAACATTATGTCTATGAAACATGGGATCAACAGCAGGGTTAATATGTCTGAAAGAACTAAAGATTACAGAGGGGGACTGCTGTCTGAGAGGAGTGCATGAGCTTCCTATTTGTATGACATGGGTGCCATCCAGTGGACACTTTGAAAACTGACGTCCACTTTATTTCTCTTACCTGCGGGAATTGGAGCCTCCCTTTGACTGTCCACTGGCTCCACTGCTATGTGATGACACAAAGTCGTCCTCATAGACAGCTGCGTCTACTGGGCCATTTCCAGAGTGCATAGAATGGGCAGAGGGAGAGTTCCTCTCACTCACTAAAGGAAAAGGTGAAGATAAAACAGACAGGAGAAATATTTATTATCTTACTTAGACTGACTGTCAGTATGTTGTATGTGTTGGCAGTAAGACAACTACAGGTTTAACATGACAAACATTCTGTGTAGCTCTTATAGTTACATTTTTATAAGAAGTAACAGAAATATTTTTTGCTGTGTTGGCTACTAACACTAAAACTAACATTTAATGGAAAATGAACCTGTGACTGATCATAAATCCACTGACACTGATAAATCTGTCAAACAATTGCTGTCTGACCCACATATAACATGAAAAAAAAACATGATATTTTTTCCTTATTGTGTGGGAAAGTACTCATGTGAACTAACCTCTAACATGGCCTTGAAGGTTCTTAGTGAAGATGTTGATAACGCTGTGAGGGCTTCCTTTGTTCAGCTCCTCCCAGGCTGCTTTGCTGCCATCATGCTGCGCAAAGGGTGAGCTGAGGGCCGGGCACCTTGCTGCCTCCCTCTGGAACTCTGACAGCCGCTGGTAATCTCTTCTTTGACCAGCACAGTAGTCCACTGCCTCCAAGCGGTCTGCTGCTCTGGGTACATGATTGCTGGTCCGGCAAGGAGGGCTTACCTCATCTTCAGAAAAACTCCCTTCACTCAGAAGAGGACCCTCACTGATGGAACCCGTGCTTGAGTCATGAAGTTCTGTCCGATTCTTGTCCTCCATCAATCCGTATCCTCTCATTTGTGCGGTTTGATCCAATCTTTCTACCTTTTCCAAGTCATTGACTAGCTTCCCTCTTTCACGTATGTAACTGTTGAGAATGGAGCTTGTTACATCAGTTTGGGGATTGGTGAAATTGGTGTGTGTACCTTTCGTTTCTTTCTGTCCCCTGAAAGTGTGCAGATTGCCTTCTCCTGGAAGAGCTGTGCCATTGTAAGGACTATGACCTGTGCTCGTCAAAATCCTCTGGATCCTCAACGCCACATCATTATTTTCTGTGGCAGCCATTTCTGCCCAGCCTCCATCATCAAGATTAGCTTGAGACGGCCTCTGAGCCAAAATAGTATCCATGTCCACTGAAGTTGTTGTACCGTAGTTGATCCCCTCCCCGGCAAGTTTTCTCGCCTCACTCTCTATGCGGTTGGAGAGGGATGCGGCTGTGGCCTTAAGGGCCTCAATGCGAGACATCTTGGTCTGCGACCTGCTGGATGGTGCTGTGGCTGGCCGTTGGGTGTGCTGGACATCACCAGCTGCCACTGCAGTCTCCATCCTGAGAAGGTGAGAGAGGAGGTGGTCGCCATAAGGGGCTAGCGCACTGCTGCTGGGACCAGTCATAGGTCGAACAGCTGGGCTCAGACGGTCAGGCTGAAGAAAAGGAGCAACTCTAACATCCAAATCATTCCTGCAAAAGGGAGAATCAACAGAGAAGTATAAGGAGCTAGAAAAACAGAGCAGCTTGCTTTTAAGCAATGATCAAACCAACCATATGTAAGTGTTTTCATCATACATGCTATTGAAAAAAACAAACAAGAGATCTTTCATTGTGAATACCCAGAATGTGTAGTGATGAGATATTCACAGCCATTCTGGGTATTAAGAGTACAGTAGAAACATTTCTTTGACATTTTCTGTCTATACCTCTCAGCAAAAACACCTGCTATGTATTACAGCATGTTTTTTACAGCTATAAATTTTGGATCAATGTATTCACCAGCCTGAAACCGAACTGTGAATAGTACACAACATAATGAATAAATTAGAATAACTATAATCACTCAGTACACACAGAGAAAGATTATTATAATTATCGGTTTCAAAAGTAAAATCATTAAAGACCCTCATCTTTATTTCCAGCCAAACTAAGATGTTCTTTCATGTAGCTAAAAGAGGATCAGTGACTGTAAAAGTATTTTTTTTAATCTTCACTAAAATGCAGAGCACCAAGGCTTCTGGGGCACTTACAAGGGGTGTTCATAAAAACCAACCATCTGGGAACAAACAGTTCACTGTTTGGTACAGTCAGGTGATTCCCTAGAATTTATCGCTTAAACATTAAATCAAGGAGATTCCAGATTATGTGTACTGTGCTGAGAGTTGTTAGTTGTTTATCTGTGTCAGTAAATCTCAGTGTAGGAGGATTGTTATTCTGGGAGTTTCTGTGTCCATGTGTGTACCTGGATAATGGAGGAGGTAGCTGATCATTCAAAGACCTATCACTGCTCGAGGGGCTCTGTGGTGCCTCTAGTCTTTTGTTTTCCTTGTCCGATTCTCCTGATGGCTGGTACATGGGCCTCTGTGGCAGAAGACATGAAAAACACATTGTTTTGAGAAAAATCATAATCACTCTTTATACAACAAAAAAAACACAAAGGCTGGAACCAGCAAATGTTTGGCATTTTTGCTTGAAAAATGACTGAAATGACTAACTGATTATCAAAATAATTGCTGATTAGTTTTCTTTCTGTCAATGAATCATTGCACCACTCCAGTCTTCACAATATAGGTTTCACATGTAAATAAGGGGACGATGTATCATACGTATGTTCAATACCATGTAACTAGAAGGAGCAGCAGGTTGTGTCTGTGTGGCCTCCACGCTCAGCTCAGCCTCCTCCAGCAGCAGTTTGTTGTAGGTCTCCTGTAGTCTCCGCTGTACAGGGGACACAGGTGCCTCGCTGGGAAGGGCTGTTGTTTTAGCCACTTCTCTTTGCTTCCTGTAGAGCTCCTTCAATCTCTGGTTTCTCCTCTCTGCATCCTCCCTCAGTGCCCTCTTCTCTTCTGCTTGACGCCTTTTTCTCTCCTCTTGTTGCCTGGAAATGTACTGGCGAACAGTATCAGCGTCGTAGTGTCGCCTTTTGTGCCCCGCGTCAGCTGAATTGGCAGTCTCTGGTCTGCGTGTAGTGGGGCTAGCGCTGCGGCAGCCTCTTGAGGAGCTAGCCGTTGCCACAGTAGTTCCCCAAGCAGAGACTGGAGTCCTTGTTCGTGACCCTGATCCACCTCTCCCTCTCCTACTGCTGCTCCCACCACGGGACCTTTGACGGGCCCTCTCCTCCCTCTCAGCTGCTTTGCACTCCAGCTGAAGGTCATCAAGTATCCCCTGGATGTCTGCTGACAACAGGTCTGCGCTTACACCCACATGGGCCTTGTCCCGATCTGCAGATGAAGGGGTAGATGTGCTTGTGGAGTGCATTTTGGATTGCCCTTGAGATCCACTACGAGACCTTTCTGTGCTGTTAGGACGAGACCGTGGTTTTGAATCTGAGCGAGGGTCCAAACTGGAACGATAATGGGAAGCTGAAGGACATTCACAGAAAGGAAAAATATTACAGTTAGCAACGGTTAATACATTATTCATAGAAACACACATACACACACTAACATAGGGCATGATACTACATAGCTGAAATTCTAGACTAAGACTTTTAAGTTGAAGCTAGATTGATGAAACATTGAAAATTGTCTTTCACGGTTCATACTTAATCTAGGTATGAGTCTGTGACTGGTCTTTAAATTCTTAATTAGTCGAAGGCGATAAAATCCTACACACCGTTTTTCTGTTTATCTAATAAACAGGTTTATCACAGCTTGAAAAACACTGGCTGCTCCGACAAGTGACTGCAGCAGATTAAAAGAAAAAAACTCTCAGGCTTAAGTGCAAGATCCAGACAGAATACTAAATGAGGTTTGGAGGGCAGGCTTACCATGGCAACTCTAATCTGGGCCAAATTGAAAATTCCCATCTAGATTTTACAGAATCTAATCCAGACAGTGTTTTTTCAAAACATGGCTGCAGTGAGTCGCGCTGCATTTTCACTACCCTACTCTGCCTTTCCCCAGTGTAAATGTACTGGAGGCAACCGCTGGAAATCAGGCCATGTTTAATTGTGCACCCACCCAGAACAGCCAGTCAATCTCTATTTCTTACGGTCAGTGGTACTGAGTGCAGCTAGCAAAGACAGAGGTGGATGTAAATCGTGTGTGAGTATGTCTACATCTCTGTTGGTACGGCAGCAGCCAAAGACTCTTTATTTATTGATATTCTTTGGTGGGTTTTGCAGTCAGTCTTGCTGTCTAACTGTGAATCCCACTGCTATCAGAACTGTCTATCTAACATCTTTCATTCACATGGATAAACTCTGTCACAAGTAACGGCAGCCAGTGCAGAAATGTATATTTAATTTTAGTGGTAAAGGTTGAGTGGCAACGTGAGAAAACAGATAAAAGTACAATCAGGACAAAAGATGTGTGAAAGAAGGGGGAGGAGGCGCAAAACCTAATTTACACGTTGGTGATTAAGTATTGTCATACATGCCACTTGATGTAAATAATGCAGAGAAAACATTTGGCGTCTAGGTGACACATTTTGAGGAGCTCTATTAAGTCTAGTAGGCTGCTTATCATCCTTTCTGTCTTTCTACCTCCTGACACACTGGTTAATGACTGTGTGTCAGGTGGTGCACGGAGACTATTGGAGAAATTGTTAGTACAGCATTATAGGTAGCTATAATGGCTCTTGGTATCATGAAAATTGCTAACATAATAATAACATAAGAAAGAGCTGCAGTGGCATGTATTGAAGAGTTCAGAGTAGGTCTCTCATTCCCACCTGTTCGGCTCAGTCCATCGGCTGGCTGGGGCCTGTCCTCCCTGGGAAGCTTGGGAACTGGACCCAGGACCATCTTTACCAGTTTCTGGCCCTCTCGCCATGACGCAGGACTTATCACTGCAGAAAAACAGAAAATTAACACCTGCCAGTTGAGAGCATTGCCATTCAATATAGTTCATATTGTATCATGAAACGTAGCCAAATGTGTTAGCACGTATGCTGACATGCAACCACCAGAGAAGACTTACTTGAACATAAATACACACACTTTTAACAATTTTAACTGGTCTTTTTACTCAAAGCTAGTAATATACAAAAAAGTAAAGTAGAGCCTAATTGTTTGTACTTTTATTAATTTACTTAAGATGCAATGCAACAAAAGAACTTGCCTTAATTCCCCACACTGTATATAATATATAAGACAATATACATATGGCAGAGTATTGCCAAACTCTGTTGCTCAATTTGCTGCAACAAGCCCAATACAATGAGTGTGAGTATTTGTGGTGTTCAGAAAATGGGGAACTAACATTTCAAAAACAGCACTGCCTCTTTATTTGGAATTCTCTCTACATCACTTTTCCCTATGAATGCATTCTACCAAAGAACTTTTCCTGGTAATGAAGCTGTACATCTACTATCCGAGCAGCTGTTTGTACTGAGTGGATGAGCCAACTGAACCTGGACACAGATTTCAGAGGGCTATTTATAGTGCTGTGCCAGTGGGAAACAGAGACCAGCCAGACTTGAGAGACAACACAAAAGTTGGAAGAAGCACAAGCAGACACGCACGCACAGAGTGAATGAAAGCTAGAGCACAGGAGAGACACATTTTCAGCTGTTTCTGCCATGACACTCAGTCATTCATTGGGATGATATGTCACAGCGACATTATTCTTTTAGATGAAATGTCACAGTGACATCAGTATATATTGAACAAATGCCTTCCCTTGTGTCCAAGTCTACAAAGACACATGGGGGGAAGATGGCTAGGGATCATGTTTGCATGTGTGTCTTTGGAAGCATCTTTGAGGGGAGGGGGGACGTTTCTCAGCTGTCAGGGGTCTGCTATAGCCAGGTTACAGTAGTAATGTGGTTATGAGTTTTTCATGTAGGTGTCTGAATGCTGCTTGCTGGACACAAACCGCATGTCACACATACTGGACATTTCTTCAGGCATTAAAGTCTTAACACAGCCTCAAAGGCCAGCAATGTATCTGGTTCATGTACTGGAACACACACAGGTCTGTATGTGTAACTGAGTAGATGGAAAGAACACACCAACACAGTAGTCTGAACACTAGTTGCTGCAGTCTGTTTGAGGCATTTATGACTTATAACTCATTTGGATTCAAAGTAAATAATTCATATTTGGATTATTCTGTTTTGTTATGATGCATGTAAACAAAGTTAAAAAGACTGTATTACACTGACAGCCAAATCACTACTGAACGGACATAAGTGAGAGCATGTGCGCAGGGTAAAATAACAATAACAAAATGTGTGCAGAAATAAACAAATGGTAAAGGTAAATAAAAACTGCAGCCGAGTAAAAAAGGCAGTCGGGAAAAACCTTCTAAGCACACCGATAGCTCAATATTTGAGGCTCTTGGACCGTGTGCACTGACCCTTGATAAAATCCTGCCAGACTGTTCCACATGCTTAGCTCGCCAACTGTCACTAATTAAAAATAGATGAGAGGGTGGGTTGGCTCTCTCACATAAAAAGAGGATTATTATACCTGGTTTTGCATTTAACTCGGAGGAAGGGGCAGCTCTGTGGACCTTCCTGACTGGTTTGGGAGGTCTCCTCTCTTTGGACCTGTCTGCTCTCTGTTCTCTCTGCTGCTGATGCCTGGATCTGGTGGTCTCTGTATACAGAAAACACATTCAGAAAATAAGCCCCAAAGCAACATAAATGACAAGCATTTATTATTCAAAGTAAAAGAAGTGAGTTGGCTGAAAAACAAGCCCTCTCTGATGTTAGAAACCAAAGACTATGAGCACAAATCATGTTTGTTTATGTAACACTTGGTATACTAAACTCTATGTAAAACAGCCAATGCAATATTGGTTTATGAGTCTGACAGATCAATACAACTCAGTGTGTCCCATGAGTTTTTTTTTTTGTCCATCCAAATAGATTTTCCCTAATCTAACTGTGAACTGAGCTCATTAATCACTGCCATTTACCAAACAAAACAAAGTTCAAGTATAAGTCCATGACAAAACATAAATGACAAAAATCTGCGACATCCTGATTGTAGAAGGAATGTTATAAATAAGAAATGATATCAATGAGAAGAGCATGTTTTTGTCCTGGTCTTACCAGCAAACTGTCGTGACAGGTCGCTGTATATTTCTCTGCTGAGGTTATGAAACTCCTCCTCCTTCCAAACTTTCCCATCAGGAGTCCGGATCTTTGTCTCAGTACTGTTGAAACCTGAGTGTAAAAGGATTGAAGATGTGAGCTAGAGCATCATGTTTCCTGATTAATAGCTAAAAATGTATTCCCAAAACAGCAAGCTATCACTTCACAAATGTTTATCTCTTTATCTAACAAAAGGTCAAAGAAACAACAATGATACAGTTTGAGATACAGCCTTCACTAATGGTACCTTTGTATATAGGAGCAGGCGGTGCGGCTGCTACTTTCCGTATTTTGGCTGTGGGCATGTTGCTAGTACTGGCATTGTTACTCCCCACAGCTGCCACAATGGGCTGTTCCAGAAAACCCAGCAGCTTCTCTCTCTCTGCAGCCTCCTCCAGATGTTTTCTCTGCCTGCGAATACGCTCTTTGAGCTTCTCTAGTTTATCATCAGGCTGATGTCGCCTCAGGTTCTCCAACCGCTGGGATGCTGAGCCAGGGCTGGTGGAGGGAGTGCTTTCCCCTCGGCGTATGGAGCCTGGGGCTGGAGCTAGACACGGGCTTGACTCTTGGCTATCCATGCCAGGCTGTGCTTTGGGAGTGCTTTCCTCCTCAGGGAGTCTTACACCTGTGAGATGTGACTGGTGTCCAATAGCCCCCAGGGTGACCAGGGCTGGCTGGTCATTGAGGTAGCGGACCTCTGTGCTCTCCTGAGCCGAGGATCGTGTGCTATCCAGGTCCCTGTCCGTCTGTTTGTCCCTGGTGTCTCTCTGGTAGACCAGCTGGCTGAGCAGTGGATCTGAGGGAGGTGGAGTGGATGCGTACGAAGACCCTGGCACTGACTGCAGACCGTAGGCCTCCAGCTGAGTGGAAGGATGTGGTGGGGGGGTGGCCTCTCTGGAGACAAACCCGATTACATGGGATCAGGAAGGAGATTTAAGATGATTTACTCTTAATTTACCACTAACTGAGTGTTCAGCAATGCACATTTATGGGTGACCAAAGGGTACAGACTTTTATTCAATAATGAAAACTGTTAAAAAAAATGAAAATAAAAAATGTAATTTTGTAAAAAAATAATAATAATAATTGGTAACTCAAAACTTACACTGCCCTAACTGACTGACATGGGTACAGAATAAGACTACTGGTGAAAGTGATCTTAATATCATGTAATATTGTGTACATTTGCAGGTAATAGCAAAACACATACATAATGACTTTTAAATTTGCAATAAGTGATATATATTGGCCACTGGCAGAAAAAGTTGTGAATGTTGACATATCATGTTTTACACTGACATGGCAAACTTGTAAGTAAACATTTGCTTATTTACACATTCGGCACGATAGAGTGGAGTAAAAGTGATCATTAATTTGAAGTCGTGTTCTGGTCACCTGATGAATGCAAGTCGTATGTTAATTCTCTTTTAGCTCTGAAAATTACAGTTTGAGAACAGCTGGAGTGAACCAAAATAGTAAAGTTGCTGGCCACACAGCTAAACAATGAGCTGGAACTTGCTATTAAGCACCGTAAAACTACGTAAAGCAGCCAATTTCAGGTGATAATTCTCTTAAAGTTCATAAAAGCAACTCCTTTCAAAATGTTTTCACATTGCCATTTCATACATTGCCATAAAAATATTGAAAAAGAAATATATACAGCTGTTGTAATGGATAAAATTCAAATACTGATATTGCTATCAATAAAACATTTGCAACTTTTATCATTTACTGTACATGTGCAGCATATTCAAATTTTGCTCAGTGTGACTGCAAACACTGGAGCCTTGAGCTGCTGAAGTATAGAGAGCTATTCAGCCACAAGCTATTCAGAGGAGATGTCAGGAACATATGGTGTCTGAATGGTAGTCTTAATGGTAGTCTTGGGAGAGTAAAGAGCGTTTGGGGCTGACTGTTATTGAGGTAAAGATCTCTCCTGATGTATCAGGTTAAAACAATGAAGTGATGCAATAATTACAATGAAAATATCACAGCCCATGTGGGGGATAAACACTGTCTTATTCTTTTGTCACGCTATAGCACACACACACTATAGTATGATTAGATTGGTATCATTGTCATGTCAGTCAAAATAGTAATAATAATAACATTGTTCTGGTATGCATGTTTAATCAAAGCTGGATAGTTAGACAAGTTTTAGTTTTGTCTTTTGCAGAAGATTTGTAAAGAGAAAAAACTGTCAAAGTCATATGGTCAGTATTCACAGCCACCAACAGATTTCCAGTCCTGAGTGTGACAGCATATCCTCCCATCTAAATATAGCAATGTACCCAGAAAAAGGTGGAGATGGATGTTTTTTCATTAATGCATTGAGTGCAGTATTTATACCTGTAGGAGGCAAGTGGTTCCCTGAACTCCACACTGTTGTTCCTGCGGACATTGCTGTCCTGGGTTGTATTTCGCAGTGGGCTGCGCGAGCTGCTCTTTTCTGGACTCTGCTGACTACGCCCCCTTCGCTTTGAAGACCCTCCATTGTCATCAGCTTGTTGTCCATCTGTGATAGAGTAAAGTAAACACAGTTATTGTTAAAATGTAGAAATTAACTGATCACATTGATAATCATATTAAAAGTAGCTTTACACGTCATAACTCACCCCTGCAGCGGACTGTCCTGGAGGACTTCTTCCTGGGGGGGTCCATGACAGAGTCCAGGAGAACCCCTGTCCCTGGAGCTGCCTCTAGATGGTTTTCTATATGCCGCAACTACAGAGGGAGAATACACATGTCAGACTTCATCATTCTCACATACGGACTGTATTTCATAACTGTTAAGAAATGGTAATACTATCTGTGAGGCTCTACAAACAAACAAGTCATTCAGCAGAGTTAGAGGTTTACTTACAGCAGCTTTGGACTGAGCCAAACTTTTCCATGCAGTTGTCAGCTCTGACAAGGAGAAAGAGAATACATTTCATTACCACGGGTGATACTGAGCAGGTGCTAACAATTCCTGTAAAACATTTACTGTGCATTACAGATTTCAGGATTCAAATAATTTAATATAATAGCAAAAAATAAAAAAAATGTTAACACACCTGTGCCAATATTGTGATCTGTGAGCTGCTGAGTGGTGCTTTTAACAGACACTTCAGTCCTCCTGCTGCTCCTCATCTCTCCCAGTCACCTGCAGTAGGTAAATAATAAAAATCAATAGCCTGAGCAAGGGTGAAAGTGACATAAATGAGATCACCACAAAATGTCATGAGTAGTATATACTCTTGTACTCTAATGCTGTACAAGATATACACAATCTGGCCACAAAGGAAGCAAACTGGCAGCTAAAACCAAGGATGTTAACTGAAACCAAAACAAGACATAACATACAGAAACAAAATGCATCAAGCACGCTCAAACAAGAAATGTACCCAAACAGAAACACACCTTAAAGAGTCTAGACTGTGAGCTGCAATCCACGCCCAACATGTGAACAATTAAATAGTATACTATTTGGCATAATTAGTTCCTAGTATAGCGTTGGTACTAGTATGACAGCTAGACTAATGTCAGAATGCCATTTAAAACAGGTTCTACAACAACACATTCCTCAAAAGGTTTCCATGAGGGAAGGGAAGCAGACCTGATGTTAGTCATATGTTAGCCATGTGATGTTTACTTAAAACACCTACAATACTAGAGCACAGGTGTCTGGTCCCACCCAAGTGCAACTCTTATCAAGAACTAAATTATGTTGTACAGTTATGTTCTGGATAGGGAACCATCTTCCTGAGACAAACCCAACCACTATGATAAGTTAATTGTACCGTGAATCTAAAAGCAAGTCTGGCCTAGTTGGTACAGTCATTGTGGGTGTTTTTCACTCATATTTAACACTCCTCCAGTCATAAGGAGTCATGCCTTTTACTCATAACAATCACGTGACACAGCCCTGCGGCGGGTTTGAGAGAGCAAACAGAGAGAAAACTACATTCATCTCTTCTCCACATCAACAGAATTTCTTAGGAACAGTCCTGCCCATTGACATGTAGTCATACACTGGTGACCATGATTACAAACTCAAAACTATCGTTCAGAGAGTGTGTATTTAATGACGTTTATTAAACCAGACAGTAGCCTGTCTCTTTCCTGACATCCGACTCCAAATGGGACTGAATCTAAAACGTATGGTAAGAGAGCTGAAAGTGGCTAACTACGTATACCGGTAAACTGTATGTGATGTTAGTAAATTCATACAAGAAACTAATGTGTTCAGGTTGTCATCTTGACTTTCAAGATAAGCTGACGTCGGCTACTGGAGGCAAAGTCATGACTTGAACTTAAAAGTGCACACGCCAGCATTACATGAAACACTTCTCTATTTGAAGCTAACTTAGCGTTAGTCATTAACGTTTGATTGGAAGACAGTCTCACTACCAAATATGTCAGGTGATTTAGACAAGTCGACAACAAAGGAGTCAACAAACGGCGAGCTTGATCCAAGATTTTAGTAATGTAGTATAGCACTATAGTCCTGTATTGCTGTCATAGCCAAGACATCCAATCTATGCATTAAGAGCTAATAAAGTTCGTTAATGATAGTGTATTGAAATTGTATACTCGTCGGATGAAAGGTGTACTCGTTAGCGACATATCAGGTCAGGTAAAGAAGATATCTGGGTAGTGTTAAGTGACAAAAATAAACTTTCTCCGATGGTTGGGGTAATTTTCCCATGAAAGTAAATCCAGCCATATAAAATCCAAGATGGCGCATAATTTCTTCTTCGCTCACTGACTGCAGCGATGCTCGGCAGGAGTCGCTCGTTGCTGCCGCTTATGGCTGGACGTCACAGTACAAATACACTCATTGAAGGACATGAGACTGTTGTAATTTAGCTTCCGACCACTAATGTCACCACTGTGTAAAGGGCTGCTTTACCACCCCAGCCGTTAGTTGAGGAAGAAATAATGTGCCATCTTTGACTTTACATGGGGTTGTATTGATTTTAACTTTAATCACCCACACTCCACCGTTGTAAGTCGTGTTTTCATCATTTTACATCCACCGGGCATCGCCTTTCTGTCGCCGGATGGGTCGCTGGGAAGTGTAGCTTCAGTTCAGTGACTTTATGTTTTTAACATCAGTGTGTATAACATCGAGAGCCTGAAATAAGTGGCTTAACACTGATACAGTACATCGGGACCTGACCGAGGGCTACTCAACAGCTGGCTGGCGTTGATGTTAAGGACAGTGCTGTTGTATTTAGTATAATGAACTATAACATTAAATTAAACAGTATATAATGGCCCCATGACTTCCAATGTTACAGTCTAGAAATGACCTGTGACAAGGCTATGACTGAAACACCCTGTCCAGGTATTACTCTCCCCATAATCGGACATCACAAGCCATCGTTAATCTACTTTCGGGTGTGAACTATCAACCACAGTATAAGTGACTTATAATGACCTGCTTATTGTTAAAACAACCTCAACTTTTAACCAGCCATGTTCCGTTTTCTCGTACAATTGTTGCACGTAAAAAAAAATATGTCTGCAACTCATAAAAACATCTAACTTCGAGGCGACTTATTTCGAAATGTCTTCGGTCCAGAGAATAGTCGGAGCCGCCAACTCAAGAGAGTTGATGTTACCGCTAGCTGACAGGAAAGTCATGAATAAACTTAGCTAAACTCCTCTTTGGAGAGACAGAACACGTACCTTTAGGGAAACGATCCGATGTGTCTATATGTCCACATTCATACCGACGTCCTTGTTATAAGAAAATCCAAACTTCTCCGGACTTCTTCAGTTTCGTTCAGCTGTCTGTTTGCTAACGTTAGCCGGCTAACGTTAGCGAACCAATGTTAGCTAACAGTTGTGCCAACTAAGCTAGCAACTTTTTCTAACAGCATGCACCCATGTTTGTTGTCTCAGCGTTTGTCCGGGCAACCAAATATCCAGTCCGGCGGTGAGATACCTTGAAACAAATGTCGCTACCCGCCTCTGAGGCTGCCTTTCCCGGGTTACTATGTTGATGTTTCTCTACGGTGAAACTGGGGTATCCAAGACGGGTAGGAAACTGATAGACTGAAATATCGCGAGAGTTGGATCACGTCAGAAGCCGGGAAGCCCCACCCCACCGGACACAATCTATGACACACACAAAAATCACCATAAATGAACACATAATAATAATAATAATAATAATAATAATAATAATAATAATAATAATAATAATAATGATGATGATTATATTCTATCCTTATAAAAAAGCACTTCCATTAGTTTTGTTGTTAGACCTATATGAATTAAATGAATTACATTTTTTAAATAATTTAAATACAAGAATCGTCTTTGAAATTAATTTGACCTAGTTGTTGTGGGACTTTTTTTTAATTTCAAAGTTACTAGATTTTCTTTTGCTGTGAAAAGTGGGCTACTGTCATACATTACTTATTGGCATCTGCTTTTTTAGGGCTAAATCATTTTTCCATAAGGTGGATGTTAAGGGGGGTGGAAGGTAATGATTTTTCTCAGTAACTGTATTTATTCAGGAATGAAGACACCAGGGGGTTATAAACAGGGAAAATACACAACGAATGAACTCTTCAAGTTGTCTTTTAATACTTTTAACGGAGTGTTCACTCTATTTATACATGTGAGCAAAATATTGTTCTTCTCAGCAACCGCATTTAAAAGACAAGATAGAGAGAGTCAAAGAAAAGAATACACAAAAAGTCCCCAGATGTATATCAAAGAATAGACATGTAAAAAGAGTGAACTGTTATAGATAGTAAAATGTGATTAAATGATACTTAGGAAAAACAGTAAACTATAGTAAATGATAGAATTAAGATACATTCTATCATTTATTAAGATGGCAACATAAAATAAAATGTGATTGTACTACACACATTTGAACAAGTTGAACTGTTCTTGTATTGAGGTCAGAGCTGTTTGCATATATTATTGAATTTCTTTTTTAATGGGCCTACATTCAAGCAGAGATCATTTCACTAAAAATCATTGATTAGTTAGAAGAGTCTGGCCAGACATACAGCACTTACTACATCAATATAATTTATATGCGTTTACTGCCATCCAGCGGTTTGATTGTGTATCACACACAGAGACATTCAAACAAACTGCTGCAGCGCGCCACTTTGAACGCTTCAGTCAATCATGAACATAAATAAATAAACAAATTAAATAAAATTTTGACCACTAACCCCGAGTCCAGGTCATTTGAGTCATTCTTCATCTCAAGCTATTGCTTCATTTTCTTTTTATTGTGGGTCGGCTTCCCATTAGTCGGTCCCTATAGCAACAAATGGAGTGTGCACGTTGTTAAAACGGGGGGAATAGTTTGATGAGAGGATGTGAGTGTGCTCTCTGTTAACAGGTGAGCCATAAATTCATAAACTGCGGCAGCCTGGAGCCGGAGATCCAGGTTTCCAGGTTATGGCTGCTTGTTTGACCACGCAGCAGGCAACAAGTAGGTTACCTGCACTGGGCTGTGTGCGAGCTCTCTCTAGCTTCATGCTCACGTGGAACAGAACTCAGGGCCACGCGAACATTTCATTAAGATTTCGTACATTAAGGAGTGTTAATTGTTTTCTGGCTCCGGTCAATAAAAGGTGTTGCATCTGGAAACTGCTCCAATCCACCTGATTCTCTCTCTCTCTCTCTCTCTCTCTCTCTCTCTCTCACTCTCTCACTCACTCTCCCTTCCCCTCTGTCTCCCTCTCTCGCTCACTCTCTCTCTCTCTCCCTCCCTCTTTCGCCCTCTCTCTCCCCCCCTCTCTCTCTCCCCCTCACACTCTCTCTCTTCCTCCCTCCCCCCTCTCCCTCTCTCCCTCCCTCTTTCTGTACTGGCAGGGGGGTAGTACGGCGGACGTGGTCGTATCTGCTGCCACATTTTTATTTTTCCTTTGAAAGGTGAACGAAATGGAAAGGAGTTCTCTCTTTTTAGGTAAGTAATCATGCAATCCACATGTTCTAACAGGTGTTATTTATTGATCTCACCGCCTGTCTGACAACTGAAGCTTTTTGCTTTTTGGCAGAGGTTGTGTTTGTGTGCCACCATGAGGAACAGGGTGCTGAAATCCACAAGGAGTCCTCCTCCTTTAGTTTTCATTGATAATGCTTATCAAAAGGGGTTGTGGAGCCTTTATGTACAGTTTGCAGTTCTGTTTATTGAAAAGCATGTTTATTGACACTGTGATTCAACAGTAATAATGTTTTTGTGGAGACTGTGTAGGGCAGATGCATGTTTTTAATTCCTAAATGTTCGCTGTTTTTCAGCTCCAACACCTTAGCTTGTTGTATACTTAATTAGCATACAAAAAAATCAGCAAATTAGCAATCTGCTCAGACTGTGACAGAGCACTAATCTCTCCTCACGTTGGCTGTAACCAGTGCAACAGGATGAGACAGGAGTCCTTATCTGACAGAAGAAGATTCAAATCTTCATAATCAGTGTGCTGCTCTGAGTGACAGTGCAGGTGTCAGTGTAAGGGCCATATGAATTAGGTTATGCTAATTACCAAGTGGGCCCAGACCAGATAATGATAAAATTTAAAGTGTTGGAAAAGAAATCTCCCCAGTTCAATCTCAGAGGCAGCGATCATTAACTCAAGAAGGGAGGAATTAATTAAAGATGAGAAAATCGAGACTACATTTGCTAGAGTGAATAGAAAATAAGTGTGTGTCTGACAAGTTGCTAAAGGAGGGGGTTTGGATACTAGACTTTATTAATGTTATTTTATTATCTTCGTGAAAAATGAACCCTCATTAAGGCCTGCAGTGATTAGATAAACTAATTCATCAGAAGTAGCATAACAGCCTGTTTTCTCATGTCATAGGAGTTTGACAATAAAGGAAGAGAGTTGGAATAATCAGTGTTTGCGTTATAGATGACAGGCTGCTGGAGGCAGTCACTGTGATGCTGGTGGATTTCATCTCGTCACATCTTTCTGTGTTCTGACATGCTCTCTCCTACAATACCCAGATCAGGGTTAGTCGCACAATATGAAGAGCTAATCAGGTGATCTTCTAAATGAGGATATTGACTGATCAATTCTCATTCTCTGGAGTGTCTCTTTAATTATTTCATCACATTAACATTTGTCACTTAGCTCCCCCAATCTAGTTTAACTACATTCTCCTCTTATTGTCTTTTGTTCATCTTTTCTCATCAAGTGCTCTGATTGTCTCGATTGAATAACATCACTCCTCTTGGAAGGGGTGCAAATTGGTTTTCATGGTGTATAAATTAGTGCCTCTATTCATCATAAAACTGAACCTGCCTGTACCTCTTGAACTGAAACAAGCTGCATGTTCCTTGGACCACCGACAGTACATATATTCATAATACTGAATAATTGTGATTCACCACTTGCAAAGATGATTAATGTTATCTTTTGTAGACTCGAGATGCACTCGAATGTTTCACCGCATTCTGACAGCCTTTATGTTAAACTATTGGCAAATATGTATGTAAAGAGCATCCACAATCCAATGCATTGAAAACAAACAAATCCTTCGTAGCATTAATAACAACAGAGCTGAGGGCCCTCAGAAACGCTTAACGTGTGATTATGGTTTGAAGTGAAAGCTGGACTACTAATTGATAACAACTCATCAAGGACAAAAGGAATCAATAAGAGACAAAGAAAGAACTGCTTGAAATAAATGAAATCGATCTTTGATATTAGGTTCTGCTGACAGTCTGTGGGGGATCAAAAGAGACTGGTGAATGAAAACTACATTCTAATGTAGATACAAGTGCTAACTAGAACCACACAAGGTTACTTGACTTGTAGGAGAACCCTTTTGGTTGTAAAGGTTTCTCCTGGAATCCTTTTATACAATCTTTCGACCGAAGTCAGTGCTGGCTCAGGGCTGGGGCTAGTGCTGGTTCGGAGTTGGTTCAACCTGTGAACTTTTAAAGAACAAGTTTGCTTTTCCACGGGCATGAGAGCAACTATAGAGTCACATCATTCAGTCACTATACATATATATATATATATATCTCCAATTTCCCAGCATTGCTAGGAACAACTATGGATGACTACACTGACTCTTTACAAGTGTTGCTGCTGACTTTGCATACCTACATTGGCATCCAAACACGACTGGTCTTCAGACCTCTGCTGCTTTGATTAGTGAAAATAGTTAAAGTCTTTGAGGTATTCACCCATGGATAAGTTAGAACACACTTCACTAGCTGTGGTTTTTAAAAATGGCAGTCGTAAATGGTTTGGTCCTTTGTCACCAATAACCCCAGCCCCAGCCCCTGACGTAAGCGGTTCTTTGTTCGAGACGTGCAAAGTGTTGGTGCCACTCTGGAACCAGTTTTCCTGGTCGGGAGCCAGTTCTATGGCTGTCGAAACACAAGGAACTGGTTCCAGAGTAGGCGCTGGTTCCAAACCAGCACCTGAACCGCCTCGGTCAAAAGGGGGTATGGTATGTTACAATTAACAATGTTTAAATTGAAAAAACATTTACACAATTTTTAAAAAGTAAAAAAACATTTATTTAAAAACCTTGGAGAAATGAAGGATAGACTCTCTCAGTATAAACTAACAGAGCAGGAGAGGCTGTGTAGGTCACGGGGGAACGGGTTAAAGTGAGCTTTAAAGGATAAGTACCGTTTTTTACAACCTGGACCTTATTTCTGGCAAAATATATGGTCATTTACTCACCCAGGTAACTTTGGTGTCATTCGGCGTCGTTCGGACGAAATTAGATCCAGTGTAGCGGCGATATATCCATATAATGGGAGTAACGGGGCATCGACACACAGCCTCTATATAACACATTATCTGCCACGAAACTAGTTCATTTCATCAATATTTTGTTATGAAATGCTAGCGCTATTAGCCTCTGAGTCCGGGCTCGTCTATTGTCAACATCCGGGGTCTGTAGGCTGATCTACTACCTCTGACCTGGAAGATGTCGTCTCTGAGCTGCGCGCGCACCCGCGACAGCGCGCCTTGTTTACCTGTAGCTGCTACTGCTAGTTTGACCCCGGATGTTGATAACGGACGAGCCCGGACTCAGAGGCTAATAGCGCTAGCATTTCATAACAAAATATTAGTGAAATTAACTAGTTTCGTGGCAGATAATGCGTTATATAGAGGCTGTGTGTCGCTGCCCCGTCTCTCCCATTATATGGATATATCGCCGCTACACTGGATCTAATTTCGTCCGAACGACGCCGAATGACACCAAAGTTATCTGGGTGAGTAAATGACCATATCTTTTGCTAGAAAAAAGGTCCAGGTTGTAAAAAACGGTACTTATCCTTTAATACCAACATGTTAAACAAACCTTGGGTAAATATTTCTTTCTAAAAGGGCTTTTTTGGATAGAAATAGTTCTTTATGGAACTTTCTGTCTTACAAAGAACCCTTGAATAACTCTTTTTTTAATAAAAGGTTTCCTCAGAAGCAAATGGTTCTGGGTAAAACCCAGTGGAGGAGTGCCTTGTGGAGCGTCATTGCTATGGGCAGATGTTTTTTTTTTCCTAATTGATGTGACCATATCTGGGTCAAAAAGCACTAGCAATTGTATTCATTCAATGTACATGTATTGTTCCTCCCATTCCAATGCTGCTGCTGTCAGGAACAAGTGACCTTGCTTCAAGGTCTTGCTAAAAGCTGCTTTGACAGAAAACGTGGCTGCAGCTGTGATCAAACTTTCCAGTTTTGTGGTACAAACAAATTGATGTGGTTTGTTTCAGTGGGCTGCATACTGTTTCAGTTTACAGGTAAAGATTTAATGACAGCGATGTAATATTATGACACTGTGCTCAGTCGTTTAGTGACTTCCTGTTGAGCTTGACTTTGGATCTGAGTAACAAGTGCAACAGATTTCTTTTTTGCAACTGCTTTTCACAGTTCACAAGATCAACATATACTAATGCAATGCCTGTTCAATGCATGCTGTTCAGCACAGATGAGCTGATAATGTGAGGGGTTTACAGATCCAGTCTTACACCTCCCGAGCTGCTCACAGACTCATTGGAGCTGCCCCGATAATATCACTTTTTTTTATAATAATGATTTAAATTTGGATGATTAGAGCCAGACCACAACAACCAATCAGCGAGGCATCCCAGAGCAGCTGAGTGAACATGAACATGCTAGCCATAAAGCCAAAGCCATGCCCCCGATGCTGCAAAGAGTGGTGTTGGCTGTTTATTCAAAATGTATTCATATTGGATGTGTTGCGTGTCAAAATCGCACCAAATTTGACACTGCACTTCCCTGGGTGTTCAGCAACAAACCTGCCCAGTATGAAGTAAATCAGAAGAACGGTTCTCGAGGTATGCGAATCACAGACAGACAAACAGAGATTCCTTGCTTTATAGGTAGACAAATACGACCATATTTCTCACACATATCTCAGAGACAGTAAAATACGATTTTATGCTCTGACAATTCCTTTCCACAGAATTCAATTTCCTCTGTGGTATGATCCCAATAAATTTAATCATTTGATATTCATAACAATAGGTTATTCAATTTTCTGGACACCAGGTTGAAGTCAGAAATCTTAAACACCCTAAACATCATTGAAATTTTATGAGACGTTCACATATCAGAGTGTACTGAACATTTTCACCTCCTTGTTCCCCCAAAGCACTCTTGTTTGAAAAATAGTCCACTATTTCAACAACACCGAATTCAAGACCTGAAAAACAAACAGAAACAGATGATTGATGCTTTTTAATGGCTTTTACTCTGCTCTGTACTGAGTACTAGACATTTCCACTTGTGTTATTTTCTTGTATTACTTCCACACATTCTCTGGCATGTTTCAGTATCAGATTATAAAATAATCATTACAGCACCGGGCTGAGGTTATGCGTCATCTACCACCTTATTACAGCTCCCTACCTTCCAGCTGTTCCCCATGAGGTTACTTTACCTTCCAGTGCCACAACAGTGTGATGGGTCTATTAGAAGTGTTGATCATTACTGATCTGATGTGTCAGCGGTGTTGAGTAATGGTCTTTCTTGGAAGGTCATCACAGCAGTAGGATCCCTTTGAGAAGTGTCTTTTCATCATCTGGAGGCTGCAGCCATGGTTAACCTGGCTGCAGTTACAGACAAAAAGCCTGATGAATGACAAAATAAATAATAAAAGACAAAAAGCACAAAGCAGAAAAAAAGTCAGTGTTAGTTTCTTTGCTAAAGCAGGGGTGACTCTCTCTTAAATACCATGAATTCAAAATGATATGTTACACATAGGTATACAATATTCAGTCCATGTTCATTAAGCAAAAATGTGAGAGGTAACACTGTGAACTAATCCACAAGTTGAGTTACCGTGTATGTCCACTGTGACTCAGGCTTGATTTAAATAGTCAGTCTATTCAAACGGAGGCCATTCAGCGTTAATGGAATAATACTTACATAATTATAATATGAAATTTTAATAAACTCCATAGAGAAGGTTGGGAGTTGTTGCAGAATAACATGTCATAGTGGAAGGACACAACAAAGAATCATGGAATAAATATAACATTGTAAAATTATACTGTGTATTAAGTAAATAGAATGAAAACTAAGGAAGAGTTTGTAGCATTAATGCAGAATGTGCAAAATAATAGCAAACAAGCATTAAAAATGGATATAAAGAATATGAAAAATTGCATTCGACATAAATACATAAGAACAAATGCAGATAAAAAAAAAAAACCTCAAAAATAATAGGAAGAAAAAAGGGAGAAAAGGGAACTCTCAGCGTACAGGATAAGAAAACATGCTCTGTATTTCCATTAACACATCTTCAGAAAGTGTTACATCTGTGTGGAAAATGTGTAGGTTGTCTATGCCATTAAATACATTCACATTTTTTCCAGATAGAGACGAGATGAAATAATAATAGAGGCAACAATAGAAGGACGTAGGAGAGGTGCAGTGTTTTTTTCTGGTTTAGCTGTTATCCTTTTATCCTTCATCAGTTATTATTGTGTCGGTGGGGGATGCACTCTTGCAAATACTCAATGCTTTGGAAAAAAACACGTGCGTCCGTTTTGGATGAGACAAAGGAGGAGCTGAATGAGTTTGTGCTTGTCAGAGTACAGGTGTTGACATTTTGCTATTTGCTTGTTACCTTGATATTTTGGTTCGGACAGAATTATCTTAATGACTGGATGAAAATGTCTATAACCTCATTCATTCACGGTTCCCAAACACTGAATCATAATGACATTCGTGATCTCAAAGCAAAATGTCTCATCAACTGGATGAAGTGCCATTACATTTGGCACAGATATTTATATTTCCCTCCGGATAAACTGTAATAACTTTAGTGATCCCTTGATTTAGCATTGTATTCCTGCCACACTGTTGGACTCAGATCTTTTGTTTCATACTTTTTGTTGTTGTTGCTTTTATTGGTTTACATTCATACAAATAATAAAAATTTAAATACACAGAAGCAACAAAAGATGTGATGGACAGGTGCAAAAAACTCTCGGCAGAGCTACCTTAGTACATTAAAAACCGAAACATAAAGTTACTAAGAGGAAGGGAAACAGAGAAAGAAGAGAAAAAAGCAGGAAAATAAGATTCTACACACATTTCACACATTATTTTGTCAAACACTGTGACCTCTGTTGCCCACAATACAACTCAATCATTGACAGTTTGGCTGGACATAAAGGCTCACTTCTTTCTTACTTCTTTTTTTTTTTTTTAAGTTTGCGCAGCTCCCTGACAAAAACCTTTATACAACCCTTTTCAGACATGCAGAAGTACTTCCAAAGACTTATAAAGAAGACTTCAATTTGTAAAATCGAAATTTCCCTTTAAATTCTTCTCTAGTGCCGTCATCAGGTCAAAATGTAATTTGTCCCACACTTTGGTGTATGAGCAAACACCTGCAAAATGAATTACAGTGTTAACACTGATGATCCGTGTGGTGAATCTGCTATACATCAGCATGTTAGCATTGTCCATGTGCTTGTATGCGCTCTTTCCCGCCAGATTCAAATGATCAGTTCGTCATCAAGCTCTGCTGAAGCCTGATAACGGCCCATTCATTAGAATGAGGTGTGTTGGAGAAGGGAAACATCTCAAACATGCCGGAAAAAAAAACCCTTTTAACAGGGGGGAAAAAAAGAAGATGGAAGAAACTAGGACAATATCTGATACAAATAATAATATGTAAAGACTGTGGATCCAGGAGACGACTGAGCAGGCCTTGGCAACTCCAAGTGGTGCCCGAATCACACGACCTCCTCTCCACCGTGGTGACCTGGAAGAGGGCAGGCCACACAAGATAATTAGCAGTAAAAAAAGTCTGGCGTGTAGAAATATCATCAAAGTTTATTGTCTTTGTTTCTTGAGTCTTAATGCTAAATCCAGAAAAGCTTTAAATACATTTTCCTATCACATGCTATACATTTGCATATTTGCTGCTCCCATTTGGTCGCTTTAATGCACCATGGTGTGTAATAGAAAGTTGTAAATTTTAAATGTAGACGTTGGCACTGCCGAATGCACTCTATATAATACAGAACCGTAATTTGCAGCCGCTGTATTTTGAGAGAGTCATTGCTCAAAGTAAAACACTGGCTGAGCAAGAGAAAATTAGACTTCTCATATAGGGGACATTTGCACATTCATGTACTGCATGTCTTAATGTTTCGCCTGGATGATCTGTCCATGCAGTTCATTTTCCTGCCTGTACAAAGAAAACTGCAAAATAACCCACAGCAGCCAAAAAATGATTGAATACTATAAATTTGACTCACTTGCGCCATATGTGTGTACAGAATATTGTCCTTTGTCCTCTGATCCCTCTGCTTTGTGTTGGAAATCTCCTAAAGATGTTTGACTCATTGAACCTTCAAATTCAAACTAGATGCATCACACATAGAAAGTATTCCTTATTTAGGTAATGAAAACCTTTTTGTGATATCTTTTTTGGGGTCATTGTCATTATCGTGCATTTTCTCTTTTAATGAAGGACCAAATTTAAAACAACTTTAGGAAATATTGTTGGTAAATAAAAAAGAACACCAACTTGATCTTTTCAGCCATTATCAGGACAAATGAGCTAATTTGTCAAAAAATGCTGCCTACATTACCCACAATGCAACATAGCCACTCAGTGACATCACTGGAGGCAATTTTTCAGATTACATGCAGCTTTCTCTGGAGCCAAAAAAGCCTTTATACTACTTTTTTCACATATGAAGTAGTAGTATGCCGATTGTAAACCCACTTTAATGTGTAAAAAATTGTTGGAGTTACCCTTTAAGCAGCCCTTAAGATTTCTTAGCAATGTGGCTGAGTCTCACGCAGCCTCCTCCAAACATGATAGTTATTTTCAGCTGGCTCAGATTTTATGCCTGATCTTCTTTCAAACTCATCATCCATTAGAGGAGGTTCAGCTGACATAACACGTCCTGACACATGTTTGGCGATTCACCCGGTTGACGTCCAGGTTGAAAGCGAAATATGATGTGAAACCAGGCAGTTGTGTGGGCCGCTGGGGGCAGCAGGTGTGAAAAGCTTCTTCGCCTGCCTCAGCCTCCTCTTCATTCCTCATTAGTAACCTTCCAGACACCTGGCTGTCCAAGCAACTTGGCCCCTCTAATATTGTGATTCAGATTTAGTCAATGACTCACATTCATCGTCGGCTTTTATCGAGCCTAAGTAAAGGGAAAGACACCACACAGCTGTGACTAACACTTTAGATGTTGACAATTTCAGATAATAGCAGTATGAAAGCTTCGCTGACTAAAGCTAATCAACAACCAGCCTCTTAAAAGCTAATAAGGGGAAGTATATCAAACCACAGTCAACTTTCTTGCCAGTGTGGTTTTGATAATTGTGTCTGAGCAGACGCAGAAAAAGCAGCTGAGCCTTGATGATTTGAAGTGTGGGTGTTTTTTAGAGTTCTGTGGTGAAGGTCTTTGGACTGATGGGTTGGGTCTGGTTGCACTAATGGTTGTGATAATGATTGCATGAGGGAGTGTGAAGGTTTTTCAAAAATGTGAGCTTTTATCTTCGCCTAATGTTACGCTACATCTGTTCATACCTGGTGTGGGGAAATTCTCTTTGTTGAAGTTTGAGAGTTGCTAATTCTCTGAAGAATTACAGACTCGGTGTGATGAATCAGATCTCTACAATACATGCAGTCTTTTCCATTTTGTCTACTTTTTCATGACAATATTAAAGGGACAGTTAGACATTTTGGGGAAAAATGCTTTTTCGCTTACGTGCTGGAAAAAAAGGTTGAAGTAAAAGTCCATCCTGCCAGCATATCTTAAGACCATGAAGGAGAGCAGATACAACTTATCTTTTTAATTATATATATTTTATATTTGAGAGACAGGCAGGAGTGATTTTCTTACCTAACTCTTAAGAAGAAAACAAATAAGTGTATTTTCAAAAGCTTTGAATGTGTGAGTGAGAGTGTGAGACTGCTTTTTTGGCCAAGTATGAGTAATCATACAAGGAATATGACTCACTTTCTCTTGATGTACATACAAAGGAGTAGACATACTGTAGCAGCTAAGACCAAGGACAACAAAGAATGGTTAGGACTATTACTTAAGTATGGTGTAGGTAAGAATGTGAAAAGATAGGTAATATATGTATTTATATATATGTATATATATATATATATATAATCAGAATCAGAATCAGAAATACTTTATTGATAAAGATGATTATTGATTTCATACGTTACAGTTGCTCCTTCTAGAAACATTCACTCTGTAGATATAAACACGATTTAAATAGAGAAAGACAACACAACAAGAGTAAGAATAAAAGTACTAAAAATAAAGTACTCAAATATAAAAATAACTGTAAGAAATGTGTACATAAAATTATAATATGTGACAACTGGCATACATATTTATATACCTATGCATATACACATCTTGAAGTAGAAGTACTAAAGGAAATAGAGATGTAAAGATATTTGCTTTAAGTAAAGTAAATATGTGCCATAAACAAAATATATATATGAAACCACCAATGTCCAACAACATGAATAAAACATTTAGATACAAGTCAAGTGTTACTGTCAGCTGTAATTATTCCTTGTGTGTGACCCAAACAGAACATAAACTCATCACTAAGGGACAGTTTATATACCTTCGTTTTTATCTCATTGTGGCGATCTCACTAGCAGATGGTAGACAACCATTAACAGGTCAGTTAAGTGCCTCAGTGTTGAATATACTGTAGGTTACATATGGTATGCACATATAAGCACAGTCTAAATGACCTTTACATAAATGCAACATAGATGATCCAAGTGCGCAAGTTGTTTGCTGATAAGAACTGGAGTGACTCAAAGAGCAGCCTTGTGGCAATATACAGTCACGGTTTATTGTCATATATGCTTCATGCAGACATAACACGTCTGTGTCTATTTTAGTAGCTTTATCTTCTGTAAGAGGCCTATTTTTCAACTCTTTACTAACCATATTTGTCTAAAAATATGTGCTTTGTCTACCCTTTATAGTCCTGTGAATAGGTTTTGGTGTTTAAATATTTATACCAGCCTATTCCATTTCAGCTGATCGTGAATGTGGCACCTTTCTGATACAATTCATTTTTCTTCATGTTATGGCTGGTGCTTTTCTGGCAGTATCATAGCCAGATCCAACTGTCTGTACTCAAACACCCCTATATATCAGCTAATCGTGTTGGCATTCCTGTTCAGCCAGTCTGGAAACATAATTTGCAAAATGGATTCAGTAAGCACTGGATCAATGGAGGTTCCTCTGCCATTTCTCAGACCAAGCTCCTTCTGCCAGGACTCACGTAATGGACAATTGTTATATATATATATTCATTTCTATATATTTCACTGGCCTTCTCTGAATGAGTTTCACTCTAAGGGCAATATTTAGGAGCGCTCAGTAAACCATGGGGAGAGAAGAAAGAGGGCAGAGCAGGTGTTTTCCTTCTCTGTTGGAAGCTGATATTCAGCAGCATTGTCATTTCATCCGTATATACCATTAAACCCTCCAGAGAGACAATGGACATGTCAATCAGAAACTATACAAACATCACTAATTGTTTGTCGAAACGCTGTACAAGTGTGCTTTAAGGATTTATTTATAATTAAATGATTTATTGCAGGGTATGCCATTCAAATCAGTTAAGACCATAAATGTAGTGATAAAAAATATTAATTAAAAACAACTTTGGCAGGGGTGGAAATTAACCTAATCCAGGTATTAAACCTGTTGTGGGAGTTTTAACAACTACTGTCTGACTGTCTCATTGTTTGTCTCTTGTTATTATTCCTATCATAAATTTAATTTGTTTTTTTCTTTTGTGTATTCTATTTATTTATTGATTGACTTTTCTTTCTTTGAATCATTGTTTAGCTACTCTGTTTTATTGGTATCATTCATCATCATTATTGCTATTATAAGTTCTCTCTGCCACTTAATCTTCTTGTTATAATTGATAAAAATGTATTACTTCAACTAACAATTATTACAACAACCAGAGAGGAGACTGGTATTCTTCATTTGGTTGTGATAGTTTTGTTTATCATTTGTGTGATTGTAATGTCTATTATACATACATACATTATATATTATACATATGTCTATTGAAATTAGCTCAGATAATAGTTGTAAACAGCATAGTAGTATGATATTTCCCTGCTAACCCAATTTTTTTAATATACTAAATATAATGTTTGACTGTATTCTGAGGTAATAATGCTTTTTCAAGTGAACCAAAAAATTCATTATTTTTGTGGCAAAAATGAGTAAATTAAAGCAACATAATGTAACTTTTTTAGCTTAAAATAACAGCTTCAAAATCATTTTGATGGTACAGGGTCTTGTAATAGGGTGAATGGTGGCTTATACACACAAACAACAGACACAGAGCGACATTAGCATTCATTTGGAGTTGTGTTTTTGGTTACCTGACAAATCTGAATCCAATATTTGCTCTTCTTTTAGCTCAATTTTTGTCTCCACCAACTATTAAAAAACATAACGTTACCCTATAAGCTAGCTCTTTAGCTAGTTGCTAAATGCTCTATCATGTTCACCAGCTAGCTTCTAACTTTGCTGTTTGGTGCTGAATTGCAAGCATACAGCAGGTTTATCTAGAGCCATTTGCTTAAAACAAGATGATAATAAGAAAAACAGTAGAGTTGTGGCCCATGACACCAAAACAGTGAGTTGAGAGAAGCCAGAACAGAGGCTACGATGTGGGTAAAGCAGCTCAGCTGAACACTTAGATCAGCAGTGTGACCAGTTGGCTCCTTTATTTTAGCTCTAATGAGCTGAGCCGTGCCAGCCTTGCCTCAGGAAAAGTTTGATGATTACATTTCAGTTTTTATTTGTTTTATCCCAAAATTTCACTTCCTGCCTCATGAATTTAATTCGTCAAACTGTTGCTGTTTTATTTGTGCTCTAGTAAACAAAGTCCCAAGAAAAAAAATTCTCATATGAACTTTTGTTTTGCAGCTTCTCACCCTAAGGCTTCTAGTTCATCAAGCAGGATTATTCAGTTGCATCCGTTTGTGCAAAAATGTCGATATGTGGAGGTGTTGGCGGCGACCTCTTGAAATCAAGGAGGTGCTGCTCCATCAGCATCATCAACTAAAGAGGATCTCTACTCATTAGTAGTTCATTTATAGCAGTTTGTCCACTTATTGACAGCAGTCTAATTAATGGCTCTCAGGGAGCTAACAGCAGTCTGATGGATTTTAAGCTCAGGATGGTTAAATAGCTTTTGTCCTTTAATCTTACATGCTCTATACACCATAGCCTCTTTTATACTGCTCAATATCCTCACCAGCCAAATTATTTGCTGTACAACTGATTCTCTCAGAGGGACTGTAAAACCCCAAATCTATCATTCGGCTAACTAAAATGGTGAGAGCTCCATAAAGCTGCAGCAGGATGAATGTTTTGCTGCATGCCAAGCAATAAGGTGTATTGTGTGCATGTCTTGCTTAGCACGTACCCAAAACTAGACTCCTCTTCGAGAACAGAAGATGTGTTTACAAAAATTACTCTGTCTCTCTCTCTTCCCTCTCCCTAATTGCACCATTAAGCACAGCACTGGCAGTATTATACGATTATTTGTTTTGAGGGCTGCATTACAGCTGATGTAATTGGTTCTGATGCTCAGAAGTAATATTTTAAACTGACTAAAGACAATCGGAGCTGTTGGGCCATTGGCAAAATGCCTCGGAGGGTTAGTTGATCAAATTCATACTGACACAGACGCTAGATCTTTACAGGATTTTGACTGAAGTAGCTAAACACCCTAGCAAAAACTGAGTGTCTGCACCTGCATGTGAATGATGTTGCTCCATCAAATCTGTTTTATGGGTGAAACACAAAGCTACAATCTGTTTCTGTTCAGTTCACAAAAATATTAGTATCTGTATACTGTTTTACAGTACACTAGAAATGACATAAGTGTTAGAAATCACAGACCACCTCATTTTCTGTGTTTGGTTCATTTCCACTGTCATTCCCTTACTGGGAATTCACGTAAGGATCACGTAAGCAGCATCTTAGTGCTATTAAACTGTATGGTCTGTGCACTACAAACCAACTCGAACCTCCATTGGTTCGACTGTGTCCTCAGAATCAGCTGTCCTGTCAGCAGAAGCTCCTGAAGGCTCCATATGAAGAAAAAACAGCATTGTTTTTACTTTTTGACTCATTGGTTTGAATCATAGCAACATTGGATGTGTTGAGCAATCAACACAGATACCAACCAACAAATCCACAGAGGATGCCATATCCACTGCCCTCTCCAAACACCTGGAGAACAAGAAGAGCTACATCAGAATATATTCAGTTGTGTATAGACTGGCCCGGAAGTAGGGGGGTCATGCCCCCACTTTTCTCCTCTGGCCCACATTCATAAGCCTGGTGTCACGTATTCTAGCAGGAACCTCCACAGAAGTGGTCTTCAGTACTACTACTACTACTACTACTACTACTACTAGTTGAGGTCAAGATGAAGGCCGAGTTTGAAAATGAGTGTGGTCTGACCCATGAGCACTGAGTACTCATGTTAAAATGTAGTAATGACAGCTGAGAACTCATAAGTCGGCTTATCAATATGTTGACGAGTGTTTTGGCTGGTGTGATCCCGTCACAAGATGGTCTCTCTCCACACAGTGAACTGCTGTGTAAATCTTTGATGTCAATTAAAGTGTATACATTAACATTATGTGTCTCTCACTTTTTGTTTCCATTTCTTCTCTCCTTGCTGCAGCACTATGCTGAGATCCCGGGCAGCCTTCTCACCATGCTGGAACTGGGCTCCTCTTCAGTCAGCTCTCAGTCTCTGACAGGGGACCACAATGCTTTGGGACTACCTAGAGCCCCAGTGGGGCCGGAGTGTCCAGTGGTTGGTCTGGGCATTGGGACGATGTGCGGTAGCAGCACCCCAAGGCACCACATCCTTCCCTCGTCCCCAGCAGACTGTGAGAACTGGCAGAAGCATCGTGCAGGACTGGCCGGAGGCTCGAGCCTGCTTTCGGAGTCCCACTCCCTCCTGGAGCCCCAAAGTCTCTCGACCAGCTATGACACCCTCTACCTCCCACACATGTCTGGCCACACTCCTCCTCTACATCCAAACCGTCTCGGCCTGTCTCTTGATGTAGCGTCGACTTTTGAAGTTGGAGGGGGAATGCTGGGGGTGGACGGAGATTTGGCGGTCAGTCCCAATGTGATCAAGAGACGTCGGGGTGGCCTGATCGAGCAGAGGGACATCGTCAAAGCACACCAGGCTCATAAAATTCAAAGCACACCTCAGGCACGACGCAAGGAGTGGGAGTGAGTATGATGCGGATATAAATCCAGAACCTTGGCTTGCTCTTTCTTCTACCTACTAAATTATACTGACCTTTATCCCACATATAATCTACAGCACCAAAGTTTTAGGTCAGTACTGTTTTTCTGAAATCAGGTGCTTTCCAAGGTAACAGCTGCATGCAACAATGTAAAATGCAACATCTGCTTTTCATTGAAGTAGAACCAAACAAACATCATAATGTTGTACATTTAAAGAGATGTTTTGAAATTCAAAAAGGTCAATTAAATGTCCATGTTTGCTCTATGTTTGCTCTGTTCCAGTTGGTTTACTTAACTTCCTTGTGACGTTCAACACTGGGACAAAACTTTATTTAACGCTGGGTCAAGATAAGGTTTAATCCAAATCTATGGGAACGCAACTAAATGATATTATGTTCAGCTTTGCTGGGGCCACAAACTGTTAAAAATAAGGATGAAACTTCTGGGTCTGAAAAGTGAAGCCAGAGCAGAAGTGCCTTAAACCTGCATTCTTTCTGATGGCCAGAAGGGGGCGACTCCACTGGTTTCAAAAATAAGTCTAATTGTACTTAAGCTTATGAGAAAATAACCCTACTTCTCAATTATAAGTTTTAAAGTCTACTCCAACACAGCATAGATTTCATTCAGTAATTTATGGTCCAATTTAGAGTACAGCAGACAATAAAGCAGGGTGTGCTTTAGGCTGCTACCTTGTGATTGTCAAGTCGCTACCACGGTGTGACCTCAGGTTCTCAGTCTGATCCAATCAGGAAATCATCCCTAGCTCCACTTCTTGGTGGAGCTAGATCTTGGTCTAAGTGATATGACGCTTTCTTTTTAGTACTATTGTCTCACTCTCATTCAGTTATCAACAGCATATTGTATCTTTGCTGTATGCTCATTCACATGCTCTACCACGTGAATGTGTGTAAGTATATGTGCCTGTGTGTGTGTGTGTGTGTGTGTGTGTGTGTGTGTGTGTGTATTTACTGGTTTCCTGCCCCGTGGCACGGAATTTCCAGCTGATTATACGGGTGACGCCCCCCTCTGTTTCCCTGCTGAAGCTGGGGCTTCACCTCTAGTGGCGTTGGCACCCTCTGTGCCCCCTCCCTCCTTCCTCACCACAGGAACAGGATACCACATCCCATGCTAAGCTATGTCTATAGAAAGTGGCAGGTTAGATAGGACATGGATGACGTGCAGTGAATGCAGGGGAAGAGATGAGTGGGGAAGAGACAAACTGTGAATTAGGAATAAGAGGAGTAATTTGAGGTATGAGAACCTTCCCTGTTTTAATTTGCATTTGATATTTAAGTCCATGTGACAGTAGTGTTGATGTGGTTGTAGAGATACTTGGTCATGGTACTACTCTCAGCCCAGTACAATTATTACAACACTACATGACAGAGCTCTACTTCTGCTGCTCAGAGGACAAAGACCAGAGTGAGTCAGGATGCGTTACGACCATGAACATCGGCCTCTCAGGGCCATTTAGTGGCAAACCCACAGCCACCTGACAGGAGGATGGAAAATGAGATGTTGCACCTGAGCCAAAGTGTGCACCTGCTTTTGTTTTTCAAAGGGAAATTAGTTTGATTTCAGACTAAGCCAGAGTAATATGTTATGAAAATGAAAGCTGAGTCTTTGCCCAGCTATCAGCAGATCTCAAGCACGGTAATATCATTCAGTCAGTCACTTAGTTTGTCCCTTGGTTCAGTTTAGTCTGAAGCAAGATATCTCAACAACTGCTCCCTAGATTGCATTTTGGATCCATGTTCACAGTCCAGGTACCATAACGTTAGAATTTTCCCTCCATACTTTAATTAATGTGAAGGTATCTTGACAGCTAATGGCAATATTGCCATGGATTTTTCTTTGGAAAATTCATGACACCCAGAGGATGGTTCTTAATATCTTGATGATTTCCTGATGTTTTATGTCGTGGCAACGTCAGACCGAACTTCCAAGAACCCTTGAAAACCTGCTTTCATTCTCCCCAAGAGGATCTTCGTCCAATATGGCCATTACTTGACCTACCATGTGGACATTACAACTCTTCACAAGTCTCACAACCCCATAGCCACAGCTGTCAACTCGTTTCCATGGCCTTGGTGAAAAAAACCCTTTCGCTGGGTGGGAAATTTGCCATTATTTTGTCTTTAAAGTAAAAGACTTAAAATCACAATACACTGCACGTTATTTCTTTTCTCTTTTCTTTATTTGAAGATTTGGTATTGAAGTAATCCAAAATTCAGAAAGTAATAAGTCACCATACTTTTATATCGAACCTAACCTAACCTAAAATATTGGAATTAGGTTACTGACCACATTTTAAACAGATAGTTACATTGATAAAGTAACCCTCCCAACCCTGAGAATAACAAGAACACCAGTATGTTCGTTGTTATCCTCTGAGCACTTTGTAATGTGTATAGTAATGAGCAACACAACCTCAATGAGCCACTGATATTGTCTTTAGTCTTTTATTTTTATTGGCCTCCAGCGGGGATCTTCTGAAATAGCCACTATACAGAGCTCCATTTGAGAGACATGTTGAAACAGCAAACGCTGCTCTTTGTAAATTAAGACACTGAAGCATCTTATTCTGGCATCTTGTTCTGCTTTTAGCAGTTTGTGTCTGTATTTGTAGATGCATGTGTGTTTGTCTGTGAGCACTTTTGTCGCATTTGGCATGTGGCGATCTAGATAAAGACTTCCATTCGGAAGTGCTTGATGAAATAACAGTGTTCAGAGTCGGCATTAACACGGTCCTAATGACAGTAATCAGGCTGACTCAATCAGGCATTTCACCGGCTTCAGGAGTTGACGTGAGTCATAAATAGAGGAGAGCTCAAAAGATGTTTTGGTCTCTATTTGACCTCGGTGCTGTGTGTGTTTTTGTGTTTCCTTTTCTGAGTTACAAGATGGCACTGAGGGGAAAGAAAGGATGCCAAACCAAAACAAGAATGGCTCTCAACAGTGCGCTTACCTCCGCCAAGGCCCAACAGTCCCCTTTAATTCAATAAAACCTAATCCAGTATCAAATAAAACATATTTAAATCTGCTTTATCTCGAGATTGGATTTTCATCAAATTGTACTTATACATACTAGCCATCTAATTACACCTGTTTTTTTTCATCAGAATCCATGCAGTATCCCCTGACAATTTTACGGAAAAAAAAACCGCCCCATCTCTCAATGTTAAAGACAGTGAAAAAAAATTACTGGATCTGGCCATTTATCCAGATCTGCACCAAAAGTTAATGGGGTCTATTCTTGGTCAAGACACATTCTCCAACTAAGTTTTATGCAAATCCACCCAGTAGTTTTTGTGTAATCCTGCTGACAAACCAACAACCCTCAAACCTAACAACCAACGAAAACGCAACCTCCTTGGAGGAGGTAATGATGATGATTTTTCGGGTGGTGCCAATTATTGAAATTTCTCATACACAACGGTATACACATTGAGTTTGCACTAAAACGGCCATTAGAATTTAAAAGTTCTGCCAATTGAAATGTTTAAAATATGTTTTTGTACAGCCGCAAACTATCCAGCCTGGTTACATTTCCTGGTGCTGTGTCATAATTATCCAGACCCCATGTCAGACCCTCATTATCGGAAGCCCCTTATTCCAGAACGTTCTCAGTTAAGTAAAGGGAGAGACGGTGAAAAGGAAAAGCTGCTGGCTGTGTTGGAGATATGGTTCATTTAAATTTTTGCCAGCCAGATATTCAAGGCGGTTAGAGTAGTTGTTAAACTAATGGCAGCATATGCTAAATCCATGAGTCATTAGGCTGGACTTGGAAGCTGAGCCAGAGCAGAATCCTGAATGAGTTTCCAAGTGACAGCACTTTGAATGAGGCTCTACCCCAGGATGATTTTTATTGTATTATGCGGGAACATTTGGTATCCATTTTGTGACATGTAGATTGTGTGTTTATGTAAATCAGTTCCTTGATTTGCTTTGATTTCAATTCATTTAGGTCCAGTGTTACACTGGCATTTGAGTGTTTGTCGTCTCCTGCTTTGAGTAACTCCTCTGTCTGAGGGGCTCTTGCACACTCCTCAGCTCCACCAGCACACTTTTACAGTAAAGGGACACAGGATGAATGAGAGTGAAGTGGCTCAGCGCAGTGATGATACAATAGCAATAGCTCTACAGTCTTACAGTCTCCTTAAAGAGTAAATTAGAGTAAATAGTAAACTTTTTCTTTTGCTTTCCTCCACGTACCTCATTTCTACACATTCATATAAATGCATTGTGTTGTGTTTAGTTTTTGCCAACTCGGCTTTGGACCAGGTTCTTGATGTGAGGTGGAGCAGCTCCAGCAGCATCATTAAAACATTTTCAGTTTGGAGCTTTTCCAAAGAAATCGTTAACATGTCAGTGCAAAACATCTGATCTGCACTCAGATTTGCTTGCTTCACATCAGAGCTGTATGCTGGTATTTACAGAAAGTATGACACCTCTTTCATATTTTCGGGAGGAATGTCATAGTCTTCCCATGGCCTGACATACTGCCTGTGTGCTGTTGTAGTCCCTTGGCTGCAGTGCTGACTAACAACAAACACACACACGCATGTACATAAAAATCTGCACAGTGGAGACATATTGAGGGAGGTCAAATCAATAATTCATGTAATACTTCACCAGTGATGTGTTCTGTAAACACTCTGGCCTCAGTGGTTACAGATAAAAGATGAAGGCACCAGCACTTCCTCTCTGCTGTAGCCACTGTGTGTGTGTGTGTGTTTGTGTGGGTGTATCAACGATGATCTGTGCCATGTTGCGTTGGTTCAGTTCTCTGCAGGAGTGTTCACAGACTCGGACACGCTGTGTGTGATCTTCATTTCTTTCTGACCACAGCCTGACTGGAGCCCACTGGCTGTGCCGCTGGCCAGCCATAAAACATCTGACCAGCTCTATTGCTCACAGCTGAAGTTGGAAAATTGCTTGTTTACAGTCGAGTCCGTGTTTTCATTTTTTACACACCAAGCACACGCCTCATTATTGACCCACTGGTAAAGCCGGGAGGTTAATTGGTTTATGGTTCAGGGTTCTTGCTGTAGTCTGCTTGAAGCTCTGCACTGAGAAAGGCCATAACCAGATAACTTTGCTTTTAGTGCCGCAGCTCAATAGCAATGTCGGTCTGCGAGCCCAGACTAAAATATCTCAACAACTACTCGATGGATTGACATGAAATTTGATGCAAGCGTTTATGGTGCCCAGTGGATGAATCCTATGATCCCCTGACCATTATAGAGACGAATGTACACTATTCCCTCACGGACGAATCAGCATCATTTTTCATCCAGAACCATTATCAGATATTTTAATTTGTCCAATATTTTGGTTTAAGGCCAGATACAGATCCCAGATATACAAACGAAAGAAGATAATGCAAAAAAAGATGTTTGGAGTGATTTTGAAGTATTACATTTACAAGGAAGTTTACTGTTTTAGTGCACTGATGTCATTTTGGACATTTTTGAAAGTTTATTGTAAACTGTAAAATATCCGGCCTCCATTACATATGTTTGCCAAAATAACCACAATTGAAAGATCATTGCAATAATGTGTGCTAATGTATACTGTATGTTCTGTTTAAATAGTATAAAAGTATATATTGATAACAATATATTATATTAGATTTCATTTATTCCCTAATATCTACATTAGCCCCAAATCCAGTATCGGTTGGGCTCTAATTTCCATCAGACTCAGTTGTACTTTGTCTATCAATCAAATGTTAACATGTTAACACACTCAACTAAGGTTTGGCAGCATTAAGCTAACATCAGCTTTGTGTGTTGTATACGTTTGTCCTGAAGGGCCACTAGCTTTCTGCTGACTCTTGTTGAAAGATGCTGCATTTCTCGCTTAATGACTTGAGTAAAGGTAATTTTGTTAAAAACCTGGCAATATACTTGCTGATATTTAGCATTATTGATTTGGCTAAATGTCTGTCCAGTGTCGTTAATACATATGCATTGATATTCCATGTTTCCATTAAGTTTGGAAATGATCAAATATGTATTCAAACCATGTTGATAATCATCAGAACACACAGTTTTCTTTCTGTAATTATTTCTCTCAGTTTTAAAGAAAGAGAAATGTCTCAAATGCACAGTCTGATCACTGTAATATGTTGGTTTCCTGTCTGTCTATCTCTGATCGTACTCAAGTGTTTGCTTTACAGAGAGGAGAAGCAATACTTTAGTCGGAAAACGGCGACACCACCTCTAGTTTCAATCTGTCTGCTTCCCTCAGTGTTTGTCAGCCCACAAAGCATTTGTACTGAAGAGCATCTGCGCTCTGCTGCCCTCAGAGGGCCTCAAACATCGAGGTTATTCTCAACTTGTTGAGCTGTGAGTCAGACAGATATTCAGGAGGGAAAACAGGGATTTAAAAAGTCTGTCACTCAGTCTGCCGTCACCTCATTCACACATTCTTTTTATTCTTCTTTGTCTCTCGAAAGCTGAGGGAGTGTGCAACAGATGTTTCAAACAGAGGCATAATTGGACAGCGAGGCACGCAATCTAAATGTCACCACTATTTGCTCATTCATACCAATTTCGCAAAATTTGCTTAAGGGGCTCGACTGCACTTTTTGGTTATTCTTCATTGCTGTTTGTGCTATTGTTACTCACTTAAATTCAATTTGACATCAATGGACAATTTCTGAAAAGGTCATCTCAGGCAGCGCTGCTTCTTCCATCAATGTTTTACTACTGAAGGTCTGACACTTTATTAGGCCTGACCCTTTTCTAATTTCATCAGTACACAACTGAGGGAGAATCTGTCTCTCCCTGTATCGGCCTCCTTCTCCTTCATTATTGTCTCCCTGTCAGTGTCAGACAGACACCCAGCGCAGTGTAAATGTCAGAGCTGTTTGTCATAACTGAATTATTAATGATGACACGCTGAAAAGCCATTTTCCCCACCATAAAACCATGTGTCTGTCAGACAATATGCAGAATGGAGAAGGCGGCGTTATTGGGAGAGAATGTGTGTCGAGGGAAAACTGTAGAAACTGTTTGTTCACTGGCTCACTCTATAATAATGTTTTCATTTAATCCAAGCTGGCGTATTTGTTTTATGAAGGATGTATTTGTTTGTGCCGCATTTTTAGGGCGGATAATTTGTCATTTAATCACAAATGATATACTGCTGCATTCATTCTCGCACTCAGCCTTCATACCTAGTTCATTTCTTTGCTCTCGGTCTGTCTGTCTGTCTGTCTCTTTTTCCGTGTTTGGATGGCAAAATGTCGCCATCTGACACTGTCGATGACCGTCACAGAGATGGAGAGAGATCATGAGTTACCAAGATGTGAGATCTGTCAGTAGATGATGGTGTCCGAGACTAAATGTTGCTCCAGGGTGTAAAATGAAGACATGGAGTGATCTGAAGAGTTTAGGAGTGCAGCAAAGAGGAGAGAGACAGATACAGAGGGAAGTCATATAAACTTTTATGACTGAATATGACTCAAGTGTTTGAATGACCTCGCTCTCATTTGAGGTTTGTATAAAGTCCTTGATTTATTAAATCAGTAGTCCCAGTCATTGTTCACTTAAGAAATTAGTGTTTAAAAATTGCTTTTGTCTTTATCACTATCAATTAAATTGATGTATTTTACGTCGTAGAACTTAAAGCAAGCACAGACCTTATTTCAGGCATTTAGCTGAAAACCCATTAAAATACTCACTTAGAGTCGAGGGAACAGGAATGGATTGAAGCGTTGGAACAACAGACTGTTATCACCATTTTGTGATTTATCCTAAAGTGGTGCTGGTTCAAAACTCAGCACCCTCACATGACCTATATTTTGACTCAACACAGTGGATCATCTGCACGGCCCCATTACCTGCTCCCCATTCTTTCAGTACTACAGCCTGAAATGTTACTGCCATGCATCTCTGGGCCGGTGCCCTGCTTTACTGACACCAGCTACGTCTCCTGGGGAGCTCTGTATGAAATATGGCCTCACACACCATGACAGCAGCATGCTCTCTCATTTACTATTACACATTCACATTCACATGGGCATGCACAACACACACACACACACTCTTTGTGCAGCTGCCGAAGGCCGACTGCATATGGTTCGCAGGCACTTGCATAGATCAACCTTTATTATCTCTTTAATAATTAAAGACCATAGATGTGCTGATAACTCGCTTTCTACAAGCAATAACTGAAAATAATGTTTCCAGCTCTGTGCGGGATGGGATTTTATGTAATCTTACATCTATATTTAAGTAAGTGAGTGCGCTCTAAGAAGTGTGGCTGTCTCAACTATAACTCTGGAAAATAAAACAGAAAGCTGCCCGAGGAGAGCTCGATCCACAGTACTCAGAATGATCTGAACATTTGATTAAGAAATACATCATTTATGCACCCCGAAGCATCTTCTATCAGCCTCTGTCGAAATAGAAAATGAATTCATGTTGGATAATTACTTTAACTTGATTTACTTGCTCTCTGTCTCACTTCTTTGCTGGAGAGATACATTTCTTTTTTCTTAGCAGCTGGTTAGTCATTCAGGTTCAGCTGGAAAAAACACCACTTCGTGTTGACCTCCCCCAATGCTCTGTGATATGAAACCATTAAGAAGAGGAAGCAACCTGACCTGTCAACCCGTTCCCCCAGCGTGTACGCATGCACACTGACAAAATTAAAGGTTTTCATGTAATGATGTTTGAAAAGAGAAGTGACACCCTTAACCCTCCACCCCTTTTAAAATCAGGAACAGGCTATCAGCCAACATGAGAAAGGAAGTGAAAAAAGTAGCAGGTGGAAGAATTTGCTTGGGCTGAGGAATATATCAATATTATATTGTTATCGCAATATGATCATCTTAGATTTTGGATAGCGTTATATGTGATACGAAATACATGTTGTCCTTTCCTGGTTTTAAAGGCTGCATTACAGTGAAGGGATGTTATTTTCCGACTTTTCTGCTTGTTTTAATACTGCCCTTTAACCAGAACTGATCCACAGTGGGGCATCCATGGGTCTGTCTTGGCTCTGACCTGTTGAGGGATGTTTCAGGACCTCTGGAGGTGTCCTGTGGTGGTATTCAGCAGACAGTTTGAGTTCTGTGGGTTGCAAGGTGGGGCTTCCATGGATCTGACTTATTCTGGCACACCACACGGATGATCCATTGGATTGGGATCTGGGGAATTTGGAGGCCAGGTCGATGCCTTCAGCTCTTTGTCACATTCCTCAGGCAAATCCTGAGCAGTTTTTTTGCAGAGTGGCAGGGCCCGTTGTCACTGTCATCAGGGAGTGCCTTTGCCGTGAGGGGTTGTTCTTGGTCTGCAATGGTGTTTGGGTGGTGTGTGTCAAGTGGTTTCCACATAAGTGCCAGGACACAGACTTTCCCACCAGCACATTGCATTGCAACAAGATGATCTCAACTGTCAGTGGTTTTAGTGTTGTAGCTGATAGGTGTAAAGCATGTAAAAATATTTGGTTAAAGTGGATTTTAAATCTGAGTGAGATCTGGAGAAAATATATAGAAAATAGTTACATTGCGTCAGTTAAATCAAGCATCTCTGAACTGCTTTAGAGGAGACTCTAAAATGTTTATGTATATTCGTGTATTGTGAAATAACCTACAAATATTGCAGTCATTTATAGGCCATATCACCCAGCCCTATGTCACCCGCCAGCCTGCGTTGTAGTTTTTGCGATGTGTCGTACACAGTTGGCACTAGCTGGCCCTTGTCAGTGACCTTTTTGGCCAACTGAGCAAGTAGAAGCGACGGTGGAACCAATCGCTGAGAAAAATCACTCTGATTGGCTGTTGAGCTAAGAAAATCAGTGCACGAGAAGGGACAGAAAAAGAAATGGAAAGGGATTTCTCTCATTTAGTGTGGTTTCGTCTTATTTTTCGCCTCCGCCTCTTTGCCAGCACCATTTGCAACTTTATATTGGAAATATTATTGACTAGAAGTGGAGACACTAGCGAGAGTAGTGTGAAAATGTGAGGCAAACACTGCTTTATCATAACAACGCATTGTATATCTGCAGTCCTGAGTCTTCCTTTTTCCCTTTTGAATGAGGAATACAGACTACTGCAGCCTGGTGGTGTAGCAAAAGCAGAAGATACAAACTAGTTGGCCATCAGCTTGTCTTTGTGATGTGTTCAACCACAACTTTTTGGCCGAGACACAGTCGTTGGAGGCTTCAGCCTTCGTCTCCACTAGTTCTTTGATGTCAGTCTGGTCTGTCAGGACCCTTACAAAAGAAATCCAATGAAATCATCTCCTCCAGAAATATTTCTTTCTATTCAAACAAATCCCAACAAATTATTAAAATACAGTTGTTTCTTTGAAAAAGTTCTAAAAAAAACTTTATGGAAGGATTAAGTTTGCATGTAAAAAACCTTCTTTCCCTTGGCCTATGAGCTGTTTTGTACGAAGCTTTAATAGTGTTCGATGGGAGGTGGTGTGTTTATGTGTTGTGTGCAGACTTGCTGAAACTAAACCAGCTGTCACATGCTTGTTTGGACATTAAAGTCCTGACACCCTGATGAAGATCAATGTGCGCCTTGTCATAGACCTTGAATTCACTCCCGTCTGTTTATTCAAAGCTTCAGATTTAAATATCAAAGATGATTGAGCTGTGCTTTGAGAGTTCAATGCTGTTAGCTTATTGGAGCAAATAATACCTTTGTAGTGCAACAGGATTCCTTTCAGCTGCTGATGCTTTCAAGCCAAATGGGCTTAGCAGGGAGACTAAGCTATTGCTAAATTGCCTTCTTTGGCCCCTGTTTTAGGATTACACTTCAGTGATGGGTTGTGTAGTATGTGGTCAGCATCAGGATCGACACATTAGCTGCTGTTTGAGAGCAGGATGCAGACAGACAAGCCAGAGACACGTCCCAGAGTGTGTGTGTGTGTGTGTGTGTGTGTGTGTGTGTGTGTGTGTGTGTGTGTGTGTGTGTGAGGTATCCATCACATCCATTTCTCCCCCAAATCCAGAGGGAGCCCAAATGTTGCAGCTGCGTGACTTATTTCGCTCTAGGAGGGAGAGTAGGTCTGACAAATGGGAAGAAGGATGCTGGGTAAGCAAACTGAGCCATCATCAATATCCAACATAGCAGCTGCAAACTGCGACTCCAGCAGCATGTCTGTGACCCCTAGTGGAGCTGCGGAGAACTTCCTGCTGCACAGACAGGCTCATGCATGCATTCATGAGACAAATGGATTGCGTTTAGCCTGTGAAGGAATCGTTTGTTTATGTCATGACGATGTCATTTCAAATTGAGATGTTGAAAAAGGAAGATTTCCAGGAGGAGAATTAAAAATGATTTCATTGAGAATTATTCATGCAGAGCAACAATGAGAACAAGAAGATGACACGTCACATATTTAAAGTTTTAAAGCTCTTTGTAGGCTGAAACACTGATAAAGAAAGAAGCGGTGGCTGAGGCTGCAGACACACAGAGAACTGATGAATCATTCTTCCATCTCATTCATCTGCAGCCAAAGTTTGATTTGATCCTGTGTGTGTTAAATTAACATTGTTTAGCCCGCCAGAGGGCATTCATAATCCACAGTCTTAGTGATTCACTGCAGCCCCAGTCGGGTTTGTCTGCACAGTATGTTTTCCAGATCAGAGAAGCTGCCACTTAAGAAGCCATTAGATGATGATGTGGGGAAACAGTGTCATGTGGAGTGAAAAATCAAGCAGAACCAACGTGCAGCTGCTCCAACAGTTGTAGTAATAACCTTGGATTGGGTCCTTGGAATTTAATTTAATTTTTGTTTAGAGTTCTGGACTTTTTTTCAATGGCTCTATGCAAATATAACCTCTGTGTTACCTGATATTCATTCAGGTATTTGATTGGATCGGAGTTGTGGAGTATGGATGGGGATTTAGGGGAAATTTTAAAGGTCTCTGACTTTTTGACTCTCCTCTCCTCTCCTCTCCTTTTCCTGGTTCCCCACCATCTGTAGGTCCTTGCACACCTCTGAGGTAAATTTACAGCCGTCTGTTGACAGTATTGATCTGTTGGGGCTGCCAGTCTGATTATTAACTCTCTTTTCATTCACTCTAATTTTGAGCCAGATAGATATATGGACTAATGGATGGTGTAATTTAAAAACTGAATGGCTGCAGCACCAAGCAGTCGGTGAGAAATCCTTATTCATGGCTTTTTTTGATTAGCCCTGCTGCTTCCATTGCACTGTATATTATGATGGATTTCCATCCTCAAGATTTAATGTTGTTGTTTTTTCTTTTTGTTTTGCGCCTTGTTTTTGAAAAGTTTGGTCTCCCCTGTCCATTAATACTGAGTAATACAAACTTCCTCTGAATCACCTAAATGTGTTCTTTTCATTTAGCAAGAAAACATTTTACAAGCTACTTTTAAGCTCTTTTCATAAAATTTTTCAATATTGTGCCTTCAGCATGAATGCTTGTCTTGTCCAAGGTGGCTGAATAAAAGTAAATTGCTTTCACCAATTTCATATCCATGGAAAAGCTGCTTGCATAACCTTAATAATTTATGTACTAAACCACAGTCTGCTCTTATCTGTACCTTATATATACCTTTTATTTACATAGTGAGTCATTCACCTAGACGCAGACACTCTCTAACACTGTAAAATCTGGTAAAGTGAATTTACTTTTAAAAAATTGAGGAAACCAATTACCTCAAAATCAACCAGGAAAGTAGACTAATAGTTTTAAGCTGTTAAACCTTTTTTAAGCTCATTCAACTTAAATTTAATAATCTACTTAGTTGGTAATTCTGAGGTAATCAGAGTTAAGTGCAGTCAGCTTTACCGATTTACAGTGAAGGTCTATTTGACAAATCTGAGACAAAAATCTTTTTTTAAAGTTACTTTTTCTTAAATGATCCAAACAGAACACTGAAATTGAGTTTTCTGCCCCAGTAAATAATGTAGTACCTCTAAATGTCACTAGATGGAGATAATTGCTTAGTAATTCAGTTTACCACAACTCTTGACTTCATTAAAATGAAGGGTTCTGGGGTGTTAGACAGATTTTAGAATAAATAATGTGAGAGCAATGTAAGTACACATGTAAATTAATTCTAGTGAATCACAAAGCTGATATTCACCTCTTATTAAATATCAATGTCATCTACCAGTAATAGAGGCTCTTTGTTGACACATTTAAACAACCTGACAAACCTGACATCCAATTTAATCTTTTCACAACTGATTCCTTCATTAACTGTTCAATTATGTCTGTCATTAATTTATTATTCATTTTAAGACTGAATGCTTTCTGGGTTTTCTTTATCCCTGGTGTGATGTATTACTTTACCCCAATAAGCAGGTCATAAAAGATACAATCAAAAATGGATACAAATTTTACCCCAATGATGTTTAAAATCTCTCTCAGATTACAGGTTTTTGTCTTTTTTTACTAGAAGGACATTAAACACCAACAAACTCAATTATTTATGTTTGCTTAAGCTTTAAAACGTTTATTTTCATCAGTAATATTTGTAAACACAGGAGTATATTTCCAAGTGCCCTCTACCCCTCCAATGGACTAAACGTGGTGAAATGTCCTCTTTTCACTATAAGTATGTCGCGACTTCCTGCGCGCTGGTGCCCCGCTGCACACAGCTGGTGCCCTTTTTATTTTTTGTGCCCCTGCCCCTCAAACATCTTGAGACTGTGCTTTTATGAACAGTAAATGCTGTTTCAGATGTTTTTCCACCCCACAGTTATTATTAGGCACGACTATGCTCATGTTAACATGGACAGCTTGTTGTCAAAGACTGCAATGCAGTGTTTTTATCTTGGGCTTCAATTAATGAAATTCTCAAAATCATTTGGTCAGTGTGAGGCTAATCCTCTGCCAAGTCAATACACAGCAGATTAAGTACATGAAGAAGAAACACACAGCTGTCTGCAAATAATGCCGCAAAGCCCTAAAACACCCCTCTTTTCTAAACAAAGTCACTTAACTTAATCGAGCCTCTCAGACAGCTATAGAGAGCTGTCAGCGTTTATGTTTCCAGAGCCCAACTGTTGCTTCGACCACTCTAAACTTGCAATATGTCAGAAAACCAGGTTAACATGCTTGTGGACGGGATCGTTTGTCTGGAGACAACGACCATAACTCAGGTCCCCGCGGGGAACAATGATTTATAGGTTATTCCGTCTGAAAATCGAGGGTTACGGCGACAGATTCACAGGGCTGAGAATAGGGGGCATGTCAGTTCAGTTGCTAGGAAACAAGTAGGAGGGAGACAACAGAGGAAATCTGGGTTGGGTAGAGAGAGGGAGGGTGAGACAGCTGGAGAGATAGAAGAGGGTGAGACGGAGAGACAGAGGGGGAGACAGGCAGAGAAATTGTGCCGCAGGGTAAATATGTTTCATCATGTTTCCTTCGGGCACTGATCAAGAAAAGACAGCAACAGTGCTATTTCCATGATGCGTTATTACAGAGAGATGACTATTGATTCTGCCACGTGTAATTATTCCTGTCTCTGTGATCAAAAACTCTTTCCCAGACGTTCAAATGCCGCTTCTCATACAGCTCGCCATAAGCACACACCCAGACACACGTACACAAACGTCCTCTCATGTTCCAACCATTACCATCTCAATGAAGCTAAATATAGTCCAATCCCCACGGCCCCTTCATCTTGCCACATCAATAGGTCTGGCTTCGTCGTCTGTCTGTCCTTCCTTGTTTGCCTCCAGCTTTTCTGTGTCACGTTGAATCCCGAGGCCTGGCCGATGGCACACTGACCCAGCACAGCGGTTATTTTGGGGGGAACTTTTGGAGATAAACAAGCTGATTAATGAGAGCGCGACACTTGAAACCATGTTAAGCAGGTGTTGTTGTACAGTAGGTGATGATATAAAAAAATTATAAATTTGAAAGTAAGTGTGTTAAAATTCATTAATCAAATGCAGTTGTTGTTATAAACTTTCAACTGTGCTTGAAGATCATTTCTATTGGAATCACGGAAAGTTGTCCCTGGTTTTCAAAAATATTCTGTTATTTGCCACCATGTTTCCGCTCTTGTTAATTTGTTTGTCAGACAGCAGATGGCGGGAACAGATTGTTTCTGTGCGCATGCATTTCTATGTTTTCCACCAGGCTATGATTAGTTTATGCATAGCCATATGATGTGCAAAATCAGACTTGATCACAGTCCAAGCAGGATGATATCTTCGCTACAATCTGTCTCTAAAGAGCAGGTTGTAAATTTGCACAGGTATTAGGGAAGGATGTGGCAGGGAAGAAAAAAATTTAATCAACTGGTATTCTTCAGAGAGCTGCGATGAGAGAGAGAGCTCATAATAAATAAACACAGCAGCATCTGTAAGAACCAAACAAAGAGCAGGCGGGGAGTCACGGCTCTGTGGTCATTTATCCTCAACTTGAAGCTGCACCTGAGCTGCTGCCTCTCTATGGCGGCGATGAATGCATGCTGTTACGCCCCTCGTATAGGGGATGAACATGTCAATACACCTGTGGGATGTGCAGCTATCTCTTGCAAACTGTGTGAAGTGAAGCAGGTAAATCCTTTGTTTATTTTGCACAATTCTGCTCAAATGTATGACACATAAAGAAGAGCACATGGCTGATTACAACTTCTACCCAAGTTACCAACTGTAGCTGCCACTGGGTGGTTAGCTCAGTTAGCCATGGAGCTGGTTAGCATACTAGCTTTAGTAAATAACTCTGCAACAATACATAGACATCATAACGTCAAAACTGTTATTTCCTCACTGTCTGCTGATAAAGTTAGCTAATTTTTCAATGTTTTCAACTAAAATTCTTACATACTGCACCTTTAAAGATATAGCAATAATATCATTATCGTTACTTAGGTAAAATCTGATATCGTGAAAAGTAGTGTAAGTGTGCTGGATGTTGGGTCACTCAGAAGCTGTGATAATAAATCCAGTACCTCCTTGTTTTGTGACAGTGTGCAACAGATGTGGAAAGTTTTGCACTTTGAAAAAACATTCAACTGACTGTTTTTAAGTTCCAGCTTCACAGAAAACACATGGATGCAATGTTTGCCCATTTGATGTTATTGATAGTGTTGTGTCCAGTGTGTGTATATGTGTGTGCTCGTGTAAAAAGGGCCTCTTGATATTTTTTATGCTGTATAAGAGAGTTTTTACAGTGCTGGAAGGTTGTGATTACGTGTCAGATGACACTGATGAGTTGAAAAAAGCAAGACTGGGTGAGACCACTTTGTAGTTTGTATTTCAGGCAGTGTGTGGAAGCGTATCTCCTCATGGATGTCTTGTTGCTACAGAGACTAATCTGATAATGACAGGCAGAAAACAAGTGTATGTTCATTAAGCCTGGAAGGAAACTTTAAAACTAAATTGCACTCCTCAAATGCAAAACCAATCAAAGCCTTCATGCTTCTGGAGAACCATACAGCGAACTACACTACCCACAATCCTTTGGTGCAAAGATTCTACTTTGGCATTTAATGTGTTCAAACCTCTGTAAGGTGCACTATGTAGTTTTGGGGAAGAAATTTTAATCAGAGGAGAAAGATCTTCATTGGTTGGTTTTCCATGGTTAAACAAACTAAATAAACAAACTCTTTGTTTTCATCACTGAATAAACAAACAGCTTAAAGGACAACACAATTTCATACTGTTTGACTTTTTCAAACTGCTCTGGGGACCTTATTTTCCTCTGAGAACAGCTGGTTTATGCTATGGAAAAAATAAATTTGTTTGTATTATTACTAAATATAGACTTAAAGGTACATCTAATGGAAGAAAGCAGTTGGAGTGAGCTCTTCAGCAGTGCTGACGTCATGATCGTACTGCCTGTTTGTGTGTTTTCTGCTCTTTTATACTCGTACATTTAAAGCCCCTCCCACGGCTGTCAACAAGTGCGTTGTGCACACTGATGAAAATGTGTTGACAGGTCTTACTCAGACAGACACACAGATTCCTGTTCTGTGTAAATAATGTGTCTTCTCCCGTATGTGTTACTCCCTGCTCTATAGCTGCCAGCACTTACTCTCCTATAATTACACTTCATGTCATTTTTATTTTATGATTAATTTTTCCTTTTTCTTTCCACATTTCTGCTCATCTCCCCGACTTGGATTCAAACTAACGAGCTCCACAAATGGAACCAAAAGATAGAAACAGACGAAAGCAAGTTTATCATTTTGAATTTGTTTCATTCATGACTGATAGACAGGATCCAGACCGCACAAGAGATTACACTGTGCCACCCAAGAACTAACGATAGTATTTCTTAAAATGTGTTTTTGAAAAAGTCGTTGTCCCTTTATCCTTCACTGAATGCCTTTTGTCTTGAGTGTTTTTTAATGCTCTAGTCCAAATATAAGTCCTGCACTGCTCATTTCAGGTTTTTTACAACGTCGTCAAAGTTTGGGAAAATGTTCATTTTCACATTTATGTTTTCAGTGTTAGGAAAATGCTTGATTTCCAGTATAACGCCTAAGAAATCCTTGATTTTCAACAATAATCTGGTGTTTCATCGACACCATCACTCATGTAAACCAAAAATCTTTTAACATTTTAAATAAAAAGTAGATTTTTGAGTGACATTCCCAACTCGTCAAAAAATGACTTTTTGGGGTGGCGGTCGACCAGTCCTACATCCCAAAGCGTCCGTTTTTAACGATTTGGGAAACCCAGAGTGTCATTATTTGGCGAGTTGGGAATGAGACTCAAAAATCAACTTTTCTTACAAATAGCACCTTGAAAGTAACAATTTAGATGTGATGATAAAGGCTTCAATAGTGGTCATTTCTGGTTTAGGTATCTTGAAAGTTGTGAAAAATTGCATGAATTTTACTCTTAGAAAGCTGAACAACCCTGTATTTTACACAGTATATGGTCCTGTTGTTTTGTTGAGTTGGCACATGTCAGGAAGCTTCAGTTGTACTACTAATGTATTAAAATCTGCTATTTTTAGCAGACCACATCACACTGAGCTGCACAATGCCTTATAAATGTGTCAGCTTCTCACTCCTGCAAATCCACATTGGACTATGTTGCAAATCAAGATTGATCATACAAAGAAACAGTGGCAGACTTAACAAATTAGAGGGGCAGGGGTGAAAAAAATAAAAAGGGCACCAGCTGTATGCAGTGGGGCACCAGCACACAGAAAATCCTGACATGTTTATTGTGAGGAGGGGGCACTTCACCAGGTTTTGTCCACTGGAAGGGCCCCCCCCAAAATCAGCAGCTGGTAAACATTGTTAATTATAGTCTTGTAAAGGAAACAGGCAATAATGTGGTCATCCTGGCGGGGTTATTATCAGAAACTAAAACTGAAACCAAAATGAAAAAAAAAGCTGTGAAAGCATTAGTTTTAATTAAAATAAACTTTAAAAATAATCTATGAAGCCTAAAAGTAAAACAAACAAACAGAACTGGTTGTGTCCGTTGTGGGTGTAATATATGGACAGAAATGGGGTAAACTCTGCGCTTTAGCCTGAAAATAGTTCTCACAGAAAAAGTGGGATGAATTCAAAGCGTGGGAGCTTGGTGGAAAGATGTTGGCAGGAGAAAATGGAAACTGTTCAGATGGTCACATACGATGACCGAACAAGTAAACACATGTGTGCTGTGAATTCACATGTGGGTTTTTATACGTGGCTTCTTCCCCCTCAGGGTGAGTAGCTATTTTAGTTACAGGACTATTAAGCGAAGAGCGTGATAATGACCAGGTTTCGGATACAAGCCTGCCAGGTATCTCTTCACACTTTCTATTTTTGAACTGAAATCTTTGTTCTCACCTCAGTCCTGTGGCACTGAGGCTCATTACCAGAGCAGGAACTGTCAACCTGCTGTCGTGACAGGTAACATTGTTAACCCTGCGTACCTTGGCAAGATTTGTGCATGCTAGACATCTTCTACAGCTGAGATGCCCACAATGTCGGATTAAAAGTCAGTTCGCCAACAACATTTACCTCATGTAACATTATGTTATCATGGCTGAGTGTTTTGTGTTTTTCACTATGTAGTCGTTTGTTTTAATAAAGTCAGCCCACAACCCAGTCAGAAAGTTTTATGGGACTTTCTTAGGGTCCTGATAAACATTCAAAATTCCTATAAAACTTCCTGTTGCCTGTATGGCAAAGATGTTTTATCTTTCTGCATTTTTCCACAGTTCTTTTTGAATTCATTTATTTTGGAGGATCTGTATTTGAAGAAGTGTTTTTTCAAATGGAAATTTAAATTTGAGTCATTCAGTCCAATAAAGTCTAGAAGATTCAATTATTTTATCTCTATTCAATTGGACAGCTCAGTCGGCGGAAGTGTCAAAGTGCGCATGCTCTATGGGCCTCTCAGGGAAGATAGGGGTATTTTCATACCCTGTTACCCCTGTACCCCAAGTTTTTTTGGCTTCAAAGAGCCACTGAGCAGCTTTTATAGGAAAGAAAGGGGCTCCGCCTCCAACGCTGTGTCCAGATTTAATGTAACGTCCTCGGGTATGACAGGGTCAAGGGTCAGTAAGCACATCAGCAACAGCAGGGTCAACAATGGCAGAAAGTTTCAAAGACAAGCTAAAGCGTGCCATCTCGTTGTATCCTTTTGTAACACACATAGTATATAGGCAAGTATGAACAACTACGTTCACGGTGCAGCCCGTTGTCTATGTGAACGCTTGGTTAAAAAGCGAGTATATCTCTGGCCTTAGTGAGGAGCTATTGAGATGTAATATACCCATAATTACGAATCATTGTAGCCCAGAACGGACAAAGCAAACTCTTTTGCTCTAGAGAGGGATGTTTTTAACGTTTCACTAAATCCTACACACTGGACTTTTAATGTGAAGTGTTTCGATTAGAATAGAGACGAATAATGACACACTTTTTACCTCCAGTTAGAATTATGTCATTTCAAATGTAATCAGCAGATTTTCACATGAACTTTCTTATACATCACCCTTTATAAAGGGCTTTAAGCTGTAACTAATGACCTCATTAATGGATAATAAATCACTTGTTAATGCTTTATTGATTGGTAATAAGCACCTTGTGAAAATTTTTTGGGGTGCAAGTTTGTGAGTTCCTTCATCATGACATCGCTTTATCTTTCATAAAACTTCTTAGTTCGAACGTGCTTCTCATTGACTGTTTGACCGATTTGTGAAAAAGATCTACAGAGAATCTGGACTTAATGATATTTATAACTGCAGACTTGAAGTGAGAATTCAACGAGCATTTATTGAAGTACTGTTACCAGATAGAAAGAGACAAACACTAGACAAAGGGATGTGTATCATATATTATTCTTTAAGTGGCCTTTAACTACTCTATAAAGCACTAATAAATAGCTTATTAACTATTTATACAGCCATTAGTTTCTAGGTCTTTAAAATGGGTGCCATATTAGAAAGAGGAACCAACTAACCTTAGGGCTAGTGGGTTATTTTTGGTGTGACCACTCACACCATGGTGAAACTGGAGTGATTGATTGATCCAAGCCGCCGAACAAATTAAGTCATGTTTCAGTCGGGTTCACTTTAATAAAATAACTAGTTTTACTTCAAAAGGTGCTCACAGCCTCATCTACAACAAAAAAGCTGTAATGGCTCGCTCTCTGCCTTTTTCCGGTAAAGAACCATCATCCCTCCACCCTAATCATCCCCGCTAACACCTAATTACCATAAATCACCCCTCACCTCCGAGCCAAGAAAGCTGTGGCTGCTGCGCACTCTCACCCCGGCAGAAAACAATGTAATGATATCACTTGCTTACCGCTGCTCAGAGGAAGTGGCAGAAGTAACCTTTCTGTCACACTCAGCTGAGACTGAAATAACAAAAGGCAAGTCAAACGTGATTCTTTTGTCTTGTAACCGGAGGAGACTGTTTCAGGAAAATTTGTACGTCCCTTCTCGGCATTTTTAATGAGGAGATGTCAGAAATCTGTCTGTTATGTGTTCTATTTTTAATGCTCATAATGTGTTGAAGCGCTAATGAGTTGGAGGCCACACACCATTGATCACTGCCTTCGTCATACCGCCATCACTAAATACCCATCAGTGTCAGTGTCGTGCTTAACTCTCTCCTGAGGTTCATCTTGTCTTTGACTTATTCTTCCATTCTTCGATACATGCTTGATCTTTTGAAACAGTTTCTATTCTTGAGTGGAGCCTCTGTGTCCCAGTTAAAAGATAAAACTACATGTTTGTTAGTTAGTCCATCTGTCAAGACTTGCCAACTTGCCTACTCCATCTGTGGCTCTTAGCTTCAAGCCCACCGGTTCTTACTGAAGATGCAAACCTTTACAAACAGCTCACAAAGCATGTAGTTTAATTTTGCAATCTCTCAATTTCTTTCTCAGCAAACATTACTCAAATAAAGGTAAGAAGTGCACTTGATCGACTATTTTCAGACCTGGATTAATACACATTTAATGGTTTAGTGTTTACAGCAGCAGTACGATGAGCAGTATGTGTGATTGACTCAAAATAAAGACAATGCTCAGGATAAAGGGACATGTTATCCACTGAAAGATGGTCCATCACTTTCATTTAGACCAAGTGTTAACCCACCAAGTTGTCACCCATTGGTTTTCGGACTACTGTTATGAAGCCTCAAGGGTTGGACAGAGGTGAGGAGAGTTTGACGTTACGGCCATCACCATCTTGGTTTTTTAGAGTCAGGGGTGACCATATTTGGACAAGATAGTGAAGCTGGGGAGGACACTGACTGGATCTGACTAAGAACCCGAGGACACGCTGTGGTTTTGACTCATCAATCACAAGGTAGTCACGCCCTAAAGCATACCCTTCTTTATCGTCTATTTTACTCTAAATGGGACCATAATTTACTAAGTGAACATCATGCTGGTTTTGTAGTGAAAGAAGAATAAATGGAATATAAAGGTGATATCTCTGGTTCAAAGGTGTTACAGGAGCAGAATTCTAGACCGGTGGACTGCTTTCCAAAACCTGGTGCGTACATTACCCACAATGCAACTGAGCCACTGAGTGACATCACTGGAGGCAATTTATCAGATTACATGCAGCTTCCTCTGGAACCACTAAAAACTATATACTACTTTTTTTCACATATGCAGAAGCACTCCTCAAGACCTTTGAACACACTTTAATGTGTAAAATTAGTGGAGTAACCCTTTAAAGCTTAGAGTTTCTGACCACCTGTAGCGCTAGATTAACAGTTATTGGTAGTAACACGCAAAAGAATTAGTAACGCACAATAAATATCAGCCTGATTGGGCGTAAAATTGGGAAATGTATATTAGCTGATAAATATCGGTATCAATTATAGTCAGTGTTGGGGGTAACTTGTTACAAAATAATCCGTTAGAGTACTCTGATTACTTTTTTGTTGTAACAAGTAACGTAACGTGTTCTGCAATGCAAGTAATCCGTTTTTTAGTTACTTTTTCATAAAAGTAATCGTTTCTTTCCTTTCATGGCTACGAGAATAAAAGAAGTATTTGCTTGTTTGTGTTTCCTGCTGCTCAGCAGGTGGCCAGTGGTAGGTAAACCTACAGTTGCGTCACCTGACAGCATTAACTTTGTGGAAATATTCCCATTGCAAGCTGTGCCCGGAGGATAAGTGCTTGCTGTATTGTTTTCATTGAAACAGCTGTGCCTCATACTGTATGCCTCTGCTCAGTTCGCTGTCAGGTCGTTAGCAAAATAAAGAGGTGTAACTGTTATATTGTGTCGGTCATTCCTATTATTAGGCTGCAGAGTGACTGTAAAGAAGGCTACAAAATGACGGTAGAGTCAATACATTCAAAGGTACATGTACAGCAACAAGTCGCAAAGGGGTTTTACGGTACTTTTTGGTAACGCACAAGTACTCTAACACGTCACTTTTCTCAGCGTTACTTTTTAATGAAGGTAATCTTGAAACGTAACAAGTTACTTTTAAAACTAACGTTACCCAAAAGTGATTATAGTTGATAAATGGAGCCAGTCATATGAAGCCAAATTCCTTTCATTGACTTAACAAACGCAGCGTTCAACGCAGTATCGGTGGCAGCAAGCACCTCCAAAGTTGGTTTGCAATCCATCAATAAATACGAAGAAGAAGAAGATGAAGATGAAGAAGAACGCTGCTGTTGGGCTCATGACATTGAACACCTGCTGCGTAGGCTAGGAAGCTAGGCAGGTCAACAACATGACTGTAATTTGCAACACATGAGCCACAAAGGTTTTGAGAGGAGGGGAAAAGTCTACGAGTTTTAACAAATCTCATCAGAGCTACAGAGTATTGAATCAGCCTCACTACATCTGAGCCTTTCCTACCCTCATGTGTGCATTAACTACAGGTTCAGAACTTAGAAATAATAAATAATAATAAATAAATGCAAAATGTGATATCATTGGTCATCTTATCTGTATCAGCCATGAGAAGCAGGTAATTATCGGTCATCATTATCGGCTGAAAAAAAAAAATCCATATCGTGCATCCCTAAAAGAGCTGTGCTAACAAAGGCAGGGAGAGAAAGACAAACATGTAAACATTACGCAATTTAAAAAATGTAAGAAAAATAAACAACTGCTTTGCCAGTATTTTATGAGGACAAGAGGCGGTCAACATGTTTGTTAAAGCTAAAAAAAACTGAATATAACTGTTGTTTGTTTTCAAGGAAACTCCACAGGGCCCCTTTAATTATTGCTTCATCTATAATGTCTCATACCTGACAGCTGTAACATCTCACTCCTCTCCTCTTTCCCCTCCTTCACCGTGAAAACCCGCACATCCTCATGAGAGTAGCTGATCACTTCCAGCCAGCACGCAGCAGCTCGACTCCCCCTCACTATCAAAGCCTTCAATAGAGGGCTCTGAACCCTGCAATTAGCCGGAGACGCTCGCTGCTGTCCTCCACAGTGTCTTGGTGTATTACAACAGGTGTTTACTTCCCTGCAGATCTGATGCGTGACCAGCATTCAGTCTGCCTGCCCCGAGGCGTGACCGCGCAGGGTGAGCAGCACAAGTCAGAGCCAGTAACCCAGCGTGGCCCCATCTGCAAATGGTCGTTGACCAGTCACATGAAAAAAACTCAGTGTATTTGATGAAAAGCGTAAAATCAGGCTGGAACAGCAGGTTCATATAAATAATTTAAATAATCTCACTGTGTGTTTTTATTGCACCGTGGATGTTTTCTTCATTTGCTGTTAACACGACCTGCGCGTAATAATCCTCAGGGTTGCACAGAGGTGAGGAGAGGTGTGTTTGGTCTCCTCTCCTCCTGCTCTCTCAGGAAAGGGAGACACTTCCTCCACCATCATCACCATCATCATCACCACCACCACCACCATCATCCCACTGCAGACCAGACGGGCTGAGGGTTTTCTTCCCCTCCCTAGCTGTGACAGGCAGTTGACAGCTTGTGTTTGTTCGCCTTGTTTCGGGGAAAATGTCGTGGAAAATAACCAAAGTTTTTTTTTTTTTTTTTTTCCCCCCTCGCTCGTCCTCTTACGCATGCAGCAGGATAGTGCTCACCAGAGAGGAGAAGAGAGGAGACACGCGTGATGTGCTCTGAATTACTCAGAGGACTAGTTTATTTTTAAAAAAATAAATAAATCCACGGATCAACCTGCTCCTCTGCCTCTCGCTCTGGGGACTGAGTGAGGATGGCTGGAGAAGACGTGACCTGTTGCAGCTCGTCTTGAAGCTCTTATAGTGTTCGGATGGATAAAACGCAGCAAAATGAATCAGTTGTCACAGCTTCGGATTGTTAAATGAGGCGGGATTGATTTACTTTTTGGATACGTGTCCTTTTTGATTACGCAGAGCGCACTCGAAAGAAGGGAATCGACGTGCTCTGCTTAATGTTTTGAACAGATTTCGCTCAGATTTTGAAGTTGACGGGGGTGTTTTCGCGACTAAAACAGATGATGGACTAAAGCTGGTCCGGATCTCGCCACTCCGCTGCGGTCACACGGAGCGCAGCACCGCGCCCTGCTTTCCAGGAGACTATAACCTCCTTTCCTGCCTCCTGTCTCACACTGTCCTCCCCATTCAACAGGATGGCCCGCTTTGGAGACGACGTCCCGGGCTTGTTGGGCTCCGGGGATGGAGGGTCCGAGCGCAACAGGAACCGCGATGGAGCGGCCGTGTCCACAGGTGGCATCTCCCCAGCCTTCAAGCAGACCAAAGCGCAGCGTGCCCGCACCATGGCCTTGTACAACCCCATCCCAGTCAGGGAGAACTGCTTCACCGTCAACAGGTCCCTCTTCATCTTCGGCGAGGACAACGTGGTCAGGAAGTACGCCAAGAAAATCATTGAGTGGCCATATCCTTTTCTGCTTCATGGTGCGAGTGAAGCGGGTGGTGTGTGAAATGTGCAGGAAGTCATGCTGGGGTGAATTACAGAGGTGGGTAAACTGTGCTCACTGTTTAACTCGTGAAAATGGACCAACAGTCTCTTGCATAAGCCATTTGTTGTCCCCAATTTGAATAATTATGTCTCATATCTCCACAAGTGTACACAAATACACATGAAAGCCTTAAACAAGCAAGTTATCTCTAGTGTTTGTGTCTGTGCTACAGAGTCAGCACCATGGACAGCACACAGAGCAAAACGATTGATTCAACCAACAAACACACACACACAGAGAGAGAGAGAGAGAGAGAGAGGGAGAGAGAGAGAGAGAGAGAGAGAGAGAGAGAGAGAGAGAATCTGAGTCTGAGAATTGGATGTTTAATAAATTACTTTTTGGTCCATTAATTGATCAACTAATTTAAATACAATACTGCACACCAGGAAATTATGAATCTATAAGTAGGACACGAAGAACACACCAAATCTGTCTTTTTTAAAAATGTAGCAGATCCTTGGTCTCCTTATTTTATTGAGCAATAATCCAAAAGTGGATGAAATAAGCCGATACATCAGTGTGACTCAGGTTATGACAACAGCTATATCTAGACCAAAACTACTGCAGAGGGGGAGGAGGTGTCAGTGGAAAGTGGATTAGAGGAACACACAGGAGTTTCTCCTCTATCTGCTCATGGTTGTGAATCTTTTCTGTCAACGAGAACCTATGAAGCTGTCACTGTCACATGTCAAACTCGACTAAAGCTGCGTCAAATAATCGATTAGTTGATGACGGAAAATGATTTGCAGCTATTTTGATAAAAGATTACTGTTTTTTTTAAGCAGAACTGTCAAACATCCTGAGGATCTGCCTCATTTGACTGTAAACTGTTTATTTGGGGCTTTGGGAGTGTTGATCTGACAAAACAAGACACCTGCAAAGCAAAAAAACTCTTATTAAGTATATCTGCCAAATTTTTTGTCAAAAATAGCCTGTTACACAAAATGTAAGCAACATTGTAGTGAGATAAATGGGTCTTGTTTCAGACAGTTTTCACTTATTCCATCTGCAGCCTTTTTTATCAGCAAGAAACACCTTGTGTTCGTTGTTTTTTATTTATTTTTGAAGCAGCATTTTTTCCAGTGCGAAGATATTTCTTCTGTCCTATTTTTGTGATTTAATGCTGTGTTCTTGGCTAACTCAACCACTTATCACAACCATTTAAAATGCATCTGCTCCTATCTGCCTGAACGCTTCTATTAAATCAGGTGGAGGCATTATCCTAATGTGTATTACATAACACTTTTATTAACTCTCAGTAGTACGATTACATTAATGATTATTTGGCGGCTTTATCAAACCTAATGACTCACTCTTCTATTACTGAAAGGGGAGAGACCTTATTATTTCCTCCCCCTGTTGCTGCGGAGGGACGACCACACGCAGATGTCCATCGGTGGCGTGTTTGTGCTGCTGCTGCTGTTGTGCGGCTCACCAGGTGTCCGTGCCAGGTGTGGCCTCTTCTCTGCTATTGTTCTGCTCCATTCAGCAGCTTCCTGACTGACTGACTGGCCCACTGCTGATTTAAAAAAAACAAAAAAACCCCAGCAAATAGAATGAGTCCGCTTCCATTGTTGAACGCTGTGTATTTGTTGTGTCCTCTGGGTTTGCCCCTCCATTGAGGTGATTAAAAATAGAAACGGGATGAATTTCAATCAACAGCTGAGGGAAAAGGGTTGAAGCGTGCGTATGTGTTGGTTGTCTTACGACAGATACGTCAGCCATCCAGCGGTTGGGTCATTACATTAACCATACTACAGCTGCACTATATTCTGTGGCTTTATGTCACAATACTGTGTGTGCTGTAGTGACCATAAGGAAACGAGTCAGACTGAATAACCTGCAGGTTAATGTGCTGTTATGGAGGGAGTGTCTCATTACAGATAATGAGCTCTACTGTATCTGATTAACAGACATTAACAGGAATTACATGTAATGATGTCTGATCGCTGTGTCGTGTGCTATTACAGCCGGTCATCACTCACTCGGTTATTCTGTATTAGACTGTTTGCTAATATGGTTTTGAAGGGAGTGATGCTGAGCTGAGTGTTGCTGTGTTCTGGTCAATATCCACTGTGGCTGTGATGAGTGGCTCTCTCTAATATACAGTGTGTGAGGTATGATGGTAGTGTGAAGATTCGTGCACAGTGAATACAGAAGTAAGAAAACCTACTTTACATACAGTACAATGATGATACACACACACATGTTTTTATTTTTTTACATGAGAGGACCCTGATTAAGCTTTTTTGGCCACTTGGGGGTTGGTAAAACAAGTTTTGGATTAAAAAAATGGACATATTTTAAGTTCATATGGTGAATCTGTTAGCAAACAGTTGCTTATTTACACATTCAGCAGTGACGGAGAACATTACTGTTAATTTGCAGTTGTGTTTCCGACCACATAGCAAATGTAAGTCCAATCACCCTCTGTTTTTGGTTTCTACCAGCTCCTGAAAGAAATGTCTGGCTCTTTAGCTGCTAAATGCTCTTCTGTGTTCACCAGCTAGTCTCTAACTGTGTCAGCGCCTCGTGTCAGGACCATCGGTTAGTGTCTGTGGCCCTTGTTGTTGCAATGTGCTGTGTGGCACTAGTTGTCGGGCCTTGCTGGCAGCTTTTTGGCCGGATCAGCATGCAGAGCCAGTGCACAAGAGGAGAAACGTAAAAAGAAAAGGAAAGCCCTTTGATGGCTGTAGTTTTGATACAGTATATGATTTCACCCGTTTAACGCTGGGGCGAGTGTAGCTCAGGAGGTACAGCGGGTCGTCCAGTAATCGGAACGCCGCTGGCTCGAATCCCAAATTGCTCCTGATGAGCAGTTGGCACGTTACATTGCAGCCTCTGCCATCAGTGCATGAATGTGTGTGTGAATGTGAGTAGACTGGAAAAGCGCTATAGAAATGCAAGTCCACTTACCATCCGTTTAACGCAGTTTCTCCTTATTTTTCACCTCCGCCTCTTCATTAGGGGCATATGCAACTCTTTATCAGGCATATTCTTGATTCGAAGTAGCTATTTTAGCAAGAGTGGTGGTATGGACAGGTATCTCCTCTCACAGATTCGTCTGTCTGCTGCAGTCTTCGCTGTGTGTATAAGTGCAGCTTTGTCGCCAAGCCACAGGTGACGTGAGGCGACGCAACAATCTACCATCTATCATCGCCACTAGTTCTTCGATGTTGGTTTGGTGCGTCTGGACCCTTATTGTGTTGAGCAGGTAGTGTACAGGGAGTTTCTAGAGCTTCCAGCTTTGAGAGCGATGAGAACCAAAACAGTGAAGTTGTGGGCTAAAACATGCTATAAAGCTCAGCAAAACCGAGCTGTGAAACAACTGCCCTTATTTGGTCACAAAATGTTACTAATTAACATGTTTTTTTGGTGTTTTTTTAATAAAACAATAAGTTATGATTTTACATGGAGGTTATATGCTGCTCTAATTCTTGGCCAGTAGCAGCGACTCCCTCCAGGCTAGTTATTACTATGAGGTTTCCTGGCTAAGCTGTGCATTTTTTTCCCCACCGTACAATGGAGAATTGACTTTAAGGACCAGTGTGAAAACTCATTCTTTGTACTTTTTTAACCTCAGCCCTTCCCTGCACTTCACATAAACTGAATCTATTGTCTAATTCTTTAAGTCCTAACCCTTAAACAGTTCTTTGAAGAAGTGAAAACCACCCTTAAACATCCTCACTCCACAAAACTCCTCACTGTCTTTGTCTAAAACGCATATTGGTCCTCACAGAAATTGCTATACGGGACCACAGACACACACACGCACAATCTCTGCAGGACATCTAGTAAAAGGTCAGCCTTGTGTTTGGAGCACAACTTGCCGCTGTCACCTCACCGTAAGAGGCTCTTTTTTTTCTCTGAGTGCTCAATTAACAGCAGATGATCAATTCAGGAATCATTCAGAGGTCTGAGCAGCACAGAGGGCTTTGTGTTGGCTCATTTCTTTGAGTTCATAGTCTCTCTTTTAGCTCACAGGAGTGAGAGGTAGTGTGTGTGTGTGTCTACAGTACCTGGCTGAGGTCTCAGTCGATGGAAGGCTGATGGAGGCCTGGCAGGGAAGAGGCAGGGCTAATTAAGCACGCGGACCGAGTGTAGTGCAGCAGGCCTGGTGAGGACCGGCAGCTGCTCCTCCTGTCTGATCCCCACTGGGACCCCCCGCAGTGGGAAGTTTCCCATTGAGAAGGTACACCTCTAAATAATAGATTGATTGATTTAATAGAGTTTGTTTCATCAGGGCACACAGAGATAACCACATGCCTGCGACTTTTTAAGCATGCAACAGTAAGACAGGTACTTCAGAAATTGGACGGGAAATGTCACAGATAGTGTTTTTTGCCTCGCTCTCTCTCAGAGGTGTAACCAGGACATAAAACTCAAAAATGGTAATTTCATTAAGGCACATTTTAGGCTGTAAATTCTTTGCGTATGGCTCTGGGGTCAGCTTATACTTGAGAAACATCATTCATTTCCCTCTAACTACATTGCATCCTTGTGTGAAAAATTGAAATTAGAGGGGAAATGACCCTAGTGTCCCCTTGTGCAGTTATGGTGCTATCCTCATTTATTCTCCATTAAATGCTTGCTTTTTTTTTTTTACTTCTTAAATGAGAGCACATTTTCAGAGCGAAGCTGAAGAAAATGACACCAGTAATTGCGGATGTGACTTTTGATTATTATGCACTGATCTCAAATCTGCTTACTGAAAGTTGATACAACCAGTCCTCACAAACATCACAATCACACGAGCTGTGTTCCAGCCTCCTCCTCCGGTTTCCTCAGGGCCTCTGGTATTATGACTGTATATCCACCGGCCCTCTATATCTCCTGACAGAGGTGTATATAAGAGCAGCCTGTGGCTCTCAGTTGACAGGGTTTACTCACTAGGCTGACTGAACTATGGCCGCATTTATCCCCAGGATTGATCGGCTGGCTCAAGCAGGCCACTGAGGTGTGGAGGTGATGTGGAATTAAAGGAATATTGAACTGTGTTTGATGCAGCTGTCTGTTAAATCCATTCAGTTGACAACATCTTTTATCTTGTGCATATTTAATGAAGTCTTGAAATCTCGATTCTTTAATGAATTGATGTTGTTGTGTATCAGTTTTTTGCTTTGACTCCACATGGAGATTAAACTCCTGGCTTTGCTCTGTGTTTGTGTATTTAACGCCGCTCTTTGCCTTTGACACACGCTCACTCACTCACTCACTCACACACACACACACACACACAGACAGCTGATAATTCACAGATTTCCAATAAGCCAGCCTCAGATGCCTGTGATTCATTTTGATTTTCACCTCCGTGTAATGATAATCACAGGGGCTCGGATCCAATCTGGGCTTGAGCGTGTTCACAGATGCACAGGGCATCACACTCCGTCTCCATGTCTATTTTTACACGCATGTTTGAAGAATCGAGGCAGAGCGCCAGTGTCACTGTGACTCACAGGACTGCTGACGAGACGCCTCACTGCTAAAGCTGGTAGACAATCCGTGATCAGCGTCACACACCAGAACGACACAGAGGAGTTTTGTGGTTATGGACACTTGTTGAGTGTGTAACTTACGCTGAGCTCAGTGTTGGTTTTTACTCTTTTACACAGAGAGAATTTATTGAAATGTCAGGGGGAGTCAGGAAGCACCAGTCATATCAGGAGGTTTCTCTACAGAGTTCTTTAGCGTCTTTCAGCTCATTGTTTTGGTTTCTGACACTGCAGTTTTGCTGTTCTGATTCACACTCGCGGGTCTCATTGCGTCACTCTTGGCCGAACAACAGTACAACACCTACCAAGCACAAACGGCAGACAGACACAAGCCAGGGTTTCATCGAAATGTATTGCAAATGTTAAACACATTTTGAGAAACTCAGCAAAACGATGAGCGAATTTATGGATGTCTTTATCCACTACCCTTATCAGGTATTAGGAGTTGGTTTGCCGATATTAAAGGACATATTGGTCAGAAAAGTAGATCTGAGTCTAAGTCCTAACTCGCCAAAAAGACGCTTTGGGATGACAGCCTGATCGTCCTACAATCAGAAAACGTCATTTTTCGACAAGTCCATCCAACCATCCATTATCTGAAACCGTTTATCCTTTTCAGGGTCATGGGAGGGCTGGAGCCAATCCCAGCTGACATTGGGCGACGGCAGGTACCCTGGATAGTCGCCAGTTCATCACAGGGCTGACATATACAGTAGGGAAAACAACCATTGACGCTCACATTCACACCTACAGGCAATTTAGAGTAACCAACTAACGTAACTAACAATGAGACTCAAAAATCAACTTTTCTTACAAATACAGCTGGAGGAGCTAATTCTTCAGTGAGGTGCCATTAAACCATACAGAGAAGGGAGCGCAATGAGATGATGTAATTAAATTGAGTGCCTGTCGAACCTCATGGTCACAAATGGTTTGCTTATTTCATGTATTATTTTGAGGAGTCTTTTCATCACTACACACAAAACTGATGTTTTGGTCTGCCTTCAATTTTTGCATCTCTTCAGTGTTCAAGTCAGATGTTTCATGTACGTCATGAATTATTCAATAAGTCTGTTCCCATGGTACTTCTTTGAATTTTGTTTTTATGGATACACCAACTTTTCCATCTCTGCCAAGCTTAAAAACTTCATTATGGAAATTTCTGTTTTTCCATTCAAGTACTTTTATGCTCAGATTGAAAATATGCTTCAACACAGGTGCATGGAAACTTTAGCAACAATCTGGTTCACATAGTTTTTAGCAGTTAACAGCGAAAAATTCAATTTCCTCAAAAAACTAAAAACTAAAGCGCCAATTTTCTCAGAAGCTAACGAAGACCAAAAACCGAGCTGAACTAAGAGTGAATATTTGACTTACACTCGAGAGGTTGCCAGAAACATGACCGCAAATGAATGATAATGTTGCTCCTTATTTGCTGGATTTGTAATATGTAACTGGTTGCCACATGTTCACCAAATCAACATAATAAGCGATTAAGTTAACTGGAACTCTATATAGACAATATACAGGTCAACGTTGTTCCAACGCCCAGTGAAAATACAAAATAACAACATTTTGTTATATATTTATATCATGAAAATGACTTAAAAGAATAATAAAGAAAGAAATCTATAAAGTACATGAACGATCACTTTTACTTCTTTTAATATTACTTCAAGAAATGACACATTCATCACATCTAAATGTCCACTTTTGACCATTATGATAAGATCCGTCCTGTGGTCATTAAAACTAGTCTGACATACAGAGCAAAGCTGCAGTCTGTGTGTGTGTGTGTGTGTGTGTGTGTGCGTGTGTGTGGTGTGTGACAGAGATAGTTGTGCCATCTTGTAGCATTGACTTTTGGCTGGAATAGAAGCCTGTTGCCGTGGATACCTCTGTCTTTCTGTCTTCATTTTCTCTCTTTCCTCCGCTTTCTTACCTACCTCTCTCTCTTTCCCCCTCCCATCGTCTCCCCCCTCGTCCTGTTTGCTGTGTGTGTTTGAGGGAGGCAGGGTGTGGCGACTGGCTGCTGCTGAGGACTCTCTGTGAGCCTGAAGTGATGCGAGTTATTGAGGAGAAGTGAATCAAAACATACATTTCACTCCCTAAAAGAAATCAAGCTTGGAAACAACCCCTCAGCAATTAAACCACTTTTTCCTCTTTGTTGTCAGGCTCATTATCTTCTGTCTGCTGCTTGGATTTGTTTTTCCAAAACCTCTCAGCGATTTACTTGAAATCACTGAGTCAATCTGTAAACGCAGCCTTGGTTTAAGTAAGAATGGGCTAGTGGGAGTACGATTGCCTGTTTATTTAGCTTCCCATCACTCACTTGTCCCTGAGTAACCCCGCTGGGTGCAGCTGCCAGCGCAACATCGATGTCAGTCTTACATGGTCTCATTGCCTCCTCCTCACCTACCGGTTTCACAAGCCTCTGACTCCCTATATAACCGTCATCTTCTCCTCCGCTGATCATCCTCCTTATCACTTTCTCCTGTGTCATTCTTGCCTGTTATCTCTGCCTCCTTCCTCCTTCCGTTCTCCCTCCCTGTCTTCACTCTGCAGATTTAAGCTCCCTGCCTTCCTACCTCTTCTGCACATAACCAGGAGAAAGGGGGACTGCCCACACAGAGTATTAGATAAAGAGCACATTGCTGGCTGAGCTCAACCCCAGAGCGGCTTGAACCGACAACCAGTGCAGGTCCCATGGAACAGGCAGCGAAACTCGTAAAAGTGACCCTGTTTATAGGATCACATCTCAGACCCAACCACTCATTCCTCCTCGATAAACCTTCTGTTGCCTCGGTGTGTTTGTGACGCTCTCTGCTGACCTCAGATAAGGTACAGCCTGTATCTGGTTACGTCTCCGGCCCTGGGGCCTCTAACATGCCTGGTTAATTCTGTTTCATGCAGAGGGGAATCAGTGTTAGCCTGTCTGTCTTCGCTTACATGACATTGTAATTGCAGCGCCGCTGGGATTGATTTACTCAATTAAATCAATAATTTTTCCTGAATTGTTTCTAGTCATAGTGTATAGACCTTTCCATGCTCTGTAAAGACATAAGAGACACACTACACACATTTCCTGGACTACTGTTGTGCTCTGATGAATAGATGACATGACACATTCAACTGTGACCTAGAAACCTGTTTTCAGAGGTTTGACTTTCTGTGGACAATCCACGTGTCACTTACTGTACATACATTAATTAAAAGATGAGCCAGCCACTATTTAGTGATTTTCTTAGTGTTGTTATACAGGGTGCCTGCAGGTCTATAAAAAGTCATAAAAAAATGTCAAAAAATTGCCAAAGATAAGTGACAAAAATTACATTGCAGCCACTGCAGATGTGATCTACTGGGCCCATTCCAAAACTTTTGATGAGAATGAATCATTTACACACTAAAACATGTAAACAAAGGTTCTAGGGTTAAAAATACCAGAATTTTTCCTTTAAAAGTCCATAGATAGTTATACATTTGAATTAGTGATTGCCACAAAACTTTTCATCTACTTTAATTTTTCCATCTTTTGATTTATTTTTGTCAAAATGAGTCAAACTGCGTGAAAGTCCACATTTCTGATTTTCTTAATACTGTCTCTTTACTTCAAACTTGCACTCACCTGTTGGTAGAATGCACCTACCCCTGGACGGTTTATATATACTACATACAATACCTTTATACTTGCTTGAATAAGAAAAAGGTGGTTCATCCAAAAATCAGTCTTGAAATTTGGTCAAAGTTATCTTGAAAAATGTTTTAAAAGCTTAAATCAAATCTTTAATTAAAGTGTCTGACACCCGTAGACATCCTGTTACATGAAAAACCCAAAACCAGCGATGACCTGCTTGTGTATCCAGAGCTTGATGTAGCTTATTCCTCTGCGCAGAGACCTTCATTATTATCAAAAACTATTTCAACACATCATGCACAGGGTGACATTTACCTTCATTACCATGAGCATGAGCACAGTAGTTTATTTTGAGCTGATCCCACTTACATCCTGCTGCAGTTAATACTCAGTAAAGCGCACCAAATCGGCAGCTTAAATTAGTGTCTAAAAATGCAATTTTCTCCTTTTTGCATAATGTTTGTAAAAACCTGGATGTTTCCTGGATGTTTTGGAAAATAATGAAGTACTTAGAACATGCTCAGGGGCTTGGGCTGTGTGGTTTTGATCTTTTCAAGGTAGTAAGTCAAGTATATAACCAGTCTTATCTTTTGAATTAAGATACTTTACCAATTAATCAACATTGTCAGTCCTAAGTTCCTTAACTTCAGCCCTCCACTCCGTTTGAGTACATGATCCTCACCACCATCATCGCCAACTGTATCGTCTTGGCTCTGGAGCAGCACCTTCCTGGAGAGGACAAAACTCCCATGTCTAAGAGGCTGGTGAGATATTTACACATCAGCACATGCAACAATACTTCGCACTTTTCTGTCGCCTTGATGTAATTACACAATGAGTCTAAGCTGCCTCTGATGGAGCCTACAGCTCCTCAGAAAACCCAGACCTGACATGTAAGCTAATTATCACTCTTGCTTTGCACTCGCAGGAGAAGACAGAGCCGTACTTCATCGGGATGTTCTGTTTTGAAGCTGGGATAAAGATCATCGCCCTCGGCTTTGTGTTTCATAAAGGCTCTTACCTGAGGAACGGATGGAACGTCATGGATTTCATTGTGGTCCTCAGTGGGTGAGTCGAAAAGTGTGTGTGTGTGTGTGTGTGTGTGTGTGTGTGTGTGTGTGTGTGTGTGTGTGTGTGTGTGTGTGTGTGGTTGTGTATGGGTGGTTATGACTTAAAGGGATAGTGATTCTGTGAGATTTCAAACACCAGTGTTTTATGTGTTTCTACGGCTCCCAGTTGTTTCTAGCTGGATTGGTGACCCAAGTTCGATAGACATGGTGTTTCTTTGTTGCCTGTTGGTCTTTATTGAATATTAATACTTTCCAGACGAATTAAATGTTCTTGGTCCATTTTGTTATGATGAAGAAATGCTGTCTGTTGGATGGCATCTCCAGTCTCCTTGTACACATAAACACTTGTCATCGGCCTTCTGTTCTTGTAGCTGATTGAGATTATTTTCATTTCAGAACACGGTTCATGCATGTCTCCAGATGTTGCACACTGCACCCATATCTACTGTCCTTGTTTAAACTCTTTGTGTGTTCACTATCTGTGCTTCATTTCCTGCTGAGGGGATCTGTGTTTCAATAGCCCACAGCACAGGACTGTATGGCAATAGTGGTCGAAACTATCAGAAACTGTTACCCACTCTGCCCAGAAAGACTTTTAGTCTGGTGAATCATAACGAAACTCTTACATGATACTTTTGCTTACCAGTCCTTTGCACTGGTTTCATCAGATATTTCACCTAGTGTCCGTCCATCCTTCTCAATTTTACTTGCCTTTTATTAATTAATTTAATACATTTAAAAAAGTTACTGGAAAAGGTCAAACTAGTGAACTTGTGTATGTAAACGCTCAATAGTTAAGAGTATAATGACAAGAAAATTACAACTTCAGACGTTAATAACTTGCAATTATTGGCTAGAAACAAGCTGTTTTTACCTGAGCAACATGTTGGATGACGCTGAAGTCATATTACGAGCGGCTGTGGACTGCTGTGTTACAACTTGTAAACCGGCACCTCGCTCATCAATAAAATGGCAGTTAAAGTCCATCTGTCTCGTGTCACATTAAAGGGCATTTTACAGCAGACACCTTCTCAGCAGAGGCAGGTGCATCAGAGCGGAGAGAGGAAATGTTGTTGGTTTTAAAGGACGAGCTTGATGAGACGGCAGATTAACCTCAACACCTCTCTCCTTCTCACACACACATGCCGTCACACGCACACAAATGAAATATTAATCAATTCACAGAAGTACAAAGGGCGGCAGACAGGGTTCTTAGAGAATTCTACATGATTCTGGCTGTTCAATTATTGATGAGCCGAACTCAGGCTCCTTAACAATACTCCACGCAGTGCTGGAGAGAGGGAGGATGGACGAGAGAAGACGAGAAGAGGAGAAGAGAGGGATTGTTGTGGAAGCAGTTCAGAAAGCTTCCTGCCCCTCGAGCCTGTTGATGAGTTGACGTATGTTTGAGGACGGTCACCCCCACGACGTGTTGCTATACGACCAAAATTAGAAGCTTAATTAAAACACAGCGAGACCGACACGTGCTAATGGTTCTAATCTCACCTGCTTGAATGAGGACAGGAAATGAACAAGGCTTTCCAGCTCTGTAATAGGACTTTACCTTTTGTGTGAGCTCTTTGATTACAGACATGCAGCAAGAACAGACGTTCTGGCTTCTCCTGGTACAGAGGTCAGCGTCACTTCATGAAACTCAAACGTAAAAATTTGCTCTCTGATTTGCTGAACTATTATTTAGCGGTTAGACAACTTTCTAAGTGTTCGAAGGAAAACAAAACAACAGTGGCCCTCCGTCGTCCTTTATGTGCCGCACCCGGTTGCGATTTAGGGAGGAGACGTGCTCGATCTGGACGAAATAGCCTTCCAGGTCTCGTTTTATTAATATTCGGCATGATGAAGTGCGCTGCGGATAGATCCCTCTCTAAATTATCATTCTGGCCACAGCAAAGATAAATTAATGAAAATGTTCCTGCTCCCTCTTTCTCTGTCTCTGTCTCAGAAACACACTCACCTACAGGCCATCACTGGAGGTTTGCAACCTTATTAGAGACTGAATGAAGATTATGATATCTGCTGATACTATTAGCTGAGCCACCGGTGCTGTCTATCAGTGAGTAATTAGGAGGTTTCTTCAGACTGGAGGAGACTGTGTTACAAATATGCAACAGACACAGACCTCCCAACATGTTACTCACACACAGTATGCATGCAAACATTATCATAAGTGTAAGGTATATTATTAGCATTATTAACAAAAAAAGCAATAAATGTTTGTATAAAGGTAGGAGCACTTCCTGGGCTCAAATTGAGTTTGTAAGATGCGCTCTTTGGAGAAACCATCAAGGCACTCTCTTTTTAAACAGGCACTGAGGGATTCTGGTTACGTACGCAGGTGCAACTTGTCCCTTCAGGCGTGCTATGCAGCACGTTGTCAAAATTAATGAAATGCTTAAAAAGTGCAACTACACTGAGTCACCAGCTTATTAGTTATACCTGTGTAATCCAATGCAATACAGCACAATGGCCTTGCAGTAAATCCTGTCATCTGTGAAGCTTATAATGTTCAGTTTTGTTGACATTTTGTCAGAGAAGTGTTGACTGCTCTGAGCTGACTCAGACATTACAGTGTGAGTCAGGCAGGAACTCTACTTTAACTGCATTGCATATTTAATAAATCACACATATTTTCTAAAAATAGCGCAGAACTACAAATATACAGCATAAAAATGCTGCTTTATATAGTAATCACTCATATCTTAGTTATTGTAGCAGAGTTAAGGAGATATTTATCATGTTTGCCTTCACATAATCAATCAAAGGGTTGTCAAGTTTTATGGAATTTGTAAATGGAGCCTCATAAAGTGAATTTGAGCTTCTCCAGTTTAAGGTGATACATGACATCCTTTATTAATGTTGCTTTAGTGGGAGGTTGTGACTCTTTTCAGTCGAGTCATGTTAATCTGCCTGCCAGAGGGGTTATGAAGTTCACACACAAGTGAAGAACATCTTCTTCAGTTGTTCAGGAAAGCGCTGCAACTCTGTTTTGATGTGAAGCTCCAGAAATGTCAAGGCATCACCCTACTTTCCCTCAGCACGAGGATGAGGAGATAGTAGAGGTGTGAAACTTCACCAGCTTCATGTTTCGATTTGACTTTGACGTGTTTTTTACATGACTGCACTTACTTTTTCATCATTTGCAAGCAGTTTCATAAACTTCCCTCTTTACCGCTTTGAAATCAGCCTACAACATGGCAGACAGGGCACTTACTGAACGTAGCAGCCATCACAAACAGGACTCTGCTGCACACACTTCTCTTAGAGTTGGAAGGCAAAGTTGATAGCAACTCCTCAACTCTTGGCTGATTAGCTGGGCTCGTTGCATTCTTCATGGCTACAGACGCTAGCTCCAGATGGAAATGGCTAACTTGGTTAGAAAATGGTGTGAGGTGGAGTTACACACCGTCTGTTTCTCGTCCAGTACGGGCTTTCTAGTACCCCCGAACATAAGAAATGTTAGCTTAACATCTGCCCAATATTCAAAGCATTAGAAGAAGATGTCCCAGTACCCCAAATACTGCCAACGCTAGATCAGGTTCTGCCATGTGTCCCAGAATATCAGACATAAATTTAAATAGTTCCAAAAACTGGATAATTTCGGGCACAGCCAGAACGTTTCCCCCCGTCGGGGCAGGACATATTGCAGAAATGTTTTGCCCATGGACTCAAAACACGCGACTGTTAGCTGATACCACAAAGCATGTGAACCCCTCCACAGTGGATACTCCTGACTCACTCAATATTAAGTGTGAACATGTATAATTATGGAACCATTTGCTAACAGTGTCGACGCTGGAGGCAATGATTAGCTCAGCGAGCTGCCTTGGTGTTTCAAGATGGCCTGTATTACACAGAGAGAGTGAGTGGGAGGTTGGTATGAAAAACCAGATGGCACTTGCTGTTTCCTTAAAGGCTGTTATCGTGTAGCTGAGGACTGATGTGACTGAAATTCAAATAGAGGGGCTTTCTCAGGCCGCCACACATGCCGCACCAACCAGCTACCAAGGCCAAGTTGTGAAGGAAAGTCCAGAGGAGGCGAAAACATGACAGGAGAGAAGCAAAGTAGAGAACAGAGAAGAGATAAAGCCGGAGGAAATAAGAAGGATTGCCTCTAAGCGTAATCGTACGTACTAATTGGCACCTTGGCAGTCTCATTCGCTGGCAAGCCCTCCATTAGACTGGCAACAGTTGGCAGAGGGCGACGCCCACCAAGGGATTGTGTCACCACGATGTGCCAGACACTTCACGGGGGACATGGAGAGGTGGGGGGAGAGATGGGGTTAGCTCAGAGGGAGTTAATGCGAGTAGTGAAGAGGAGGCTGGGAATAAAAGAGCATTTCAACCTTTTCTTTCAGAGACCTTCAAGAACACAGACATGTCTGAAAAATCTGTTGTTCTTCTAGATGTCGGAGGACATACTTGACGTATCAAGTAAAGTAGGAAAAAGCGAGACTTTAATGTCTCCTTCAGAGAAGCTTGTGATTGGAAAAGGCAAAGAAAACAGAGAGGAGAGAGATGGATGCTGAGAGGATTAGATGACACAACAAGGCTTCAATCTCGCTGGTACATTACGGTAGCGAATCTCCAGAGGACTTTGAGTAATTTGAGAGGTTTGTTTGTCATAAAGTCGTTAACGTAAAGCTAAAGACAAAGAGTGTGCAAGGTTTAAGAAAGGCCTCAAGTGTTCACTCCTCATTTTGCTGCGATTAAACTGTTTGCTGAACACGTTAAACTTGCAGACCATGAGAATATGTTTTTATCTGATCACAATTTTCTATTTTTAAAGCATTTTATTACAAAGTAATTAGTAGAGTGAGGACAGGAAGAGGAGAGAGAGGGATGGGAGATAGCCTGGAACAAAGGCTCCCGTGGACGTCGAGGACACCCCAAGTGACTAGTTTTTAAAAACTAAATCAGATAATCCACTCAATGGAACAGCAAAAATCCATTCTCTCCCTATATTAATGCTTTTTCAACAAAACATCTTTTGCTGCGTTGGAATCAATTAAAAGCGACAGTTTCATCGTGTAAAGTTCTGTTTTTTAACCTTTTGTTTATGCCTTGTCATGTGGCTGAGATCAGATAGAGTTGGTGGAGTTGTCTCCGACCTTCTACACCACCAGTATTAATGAACGGAGAGGCAGTGTCCTCTTGTGAACAGATAGATGCTGCAGCCATCCGTCTTTATTCCTCACTGGGTGTCAAAACTGGACCATTCCAACTCTAGCTAATATGAGAGCTTCACATCGATCAGACCACTCCTAATATCAGCCAGCAAGACAAATACAAAAAGAATTTGATTTTCATAGCATTCATAGTACCCTACGTACTCAGTCTCCTTGTCTTCTCTTGTCCTGTACCCCTGGGCTTTACACACCGGGACTGCTTATGTCTGTTTTTTTCACATAGAAATTTATTTATTTATTTATTTTCCAGAACATGGTTGATTTTTCTGAGGTTTTGCACCATAAATAAAGGCATCAACCAATCACGTTGTGTGGAGTGGTCGTCACCTCATAACTCCTAAAGACGGGAGGAACCGAATGTTTGTTCTCTTGATTATTGGAGGCTCGTCTCTGTGTTCACTTCTAAAACAACCTCAGAGCCACAAGAAAAAGTGACCGAAAAACAACCTCAACCACAGAGAGGGGTCACCGCCTGCTTTTAGCTTGTAAGCAAATTATCCTTCAAATACAATAAAACTGATGTAATGTTTTTTGTTTTTCGCTGTTTTTTTAGATTGTACACCTCCACTATGATAAAGGCTTTTTAATATTTATGTATTTTGGGATGCCTTGATCTCCTCTGGTTTGTGATTTTTACATAAAGGTTGCATTTTGTTTCACAAACCTCAGAAACACACACATCACTCAAATCCATCCTTCCTCAACTCCGACTGTTCCTCGGGTTCCACCTGACAAAATGTTTGCTGTTTATTCGTTGCAGCATTAATATTTGCCATTATGAACAGTTTGAATCCAAAAATATTTACAGCCGAGTATTTTTGCAATCACATGTTGTTTATTCGTCACATCCCCAGTGGGTAAAGGCCTTTTCTTTTCCCTTTGTTTCCTTGTCCTTTTCATTTCTTTTCCTCTCCTTATCTTTCCTCCGGCTACGTTGTGCCAGTGTCGCCAAACATGAGCTGCACTATTTGTACCATATTATTATCTCAGAGAAATTATCAGTGTGTGAACATAATGTCACTGTACCTGACTCACTGAAAGCTGAAGCCACAATCTGTCTGATGTGCGTGTGTGTCTGCGTGTGTGTGTGTGTGTGTGTGTGTGTGTGTGTGTGTGTGTGTGTGTGTGTGTGTGCATTCATGTGTATGAACCAAATGTGCCACTACTGCATGTCTTTTAGCCAGCAGCACCTTCTGTCTGTTTGGCAGTCATACACCTGGTAGAACTGTCACACACACACACACACACACACACACACACACACACACATACACACACACACACACACACACACACACACACACACACACACACACACACACACACACACACACACATACACACACAGGCAGATACTTTAAAAACCACACATGCAGATACACAGACAGACCTGTCCTCTCCAATCTTATTTCCCATCTGTCGTCTGATCGATTGATGAGTTCAGACACAGCCGGGGTGGATATGTCCCCCTGAGCTGTTACCGTGGTGACTGAGGACCCCGCCCCAGGTCAGGCTGTCACTGGCTCCAGTCCTGCTGCTTCTCCGGTCAATGTCACTACAATTAGACAAGAACATGATAGATTTTCTCATATTGCGGTGGGGGAATGTGCTTATACACTTCCTTTTTGTGTGTGTGTGTGTGTGTGTGTGTGTGTGTGTGTGTGTGTGTGTGTGTGTGTGTGTTTGTCAGAAAAAGCCATCACTTCCCTTTCACTTTTCAACAAGCCCTTTGTCTCACAAATCAAACCAAATGAAACATGAATATGTGCGTAAATCAGAAGAAGAAAGAGAGTGTGTAGCGAGTGACATCCTCGGAGTAAAAGTGGTGTTTTAGCTGTGATCCTCAATTAAGTCAGTGAATAATGATGATGGTGTCGAAGGAAATGACAGTCTAACAAGCTCACTCTCTGTCCCTGCATGCCCTCCCTCTCGTTCTCGTCTCCGTCTTTCTAAAGAGGCTGAGTGGGCCGTGAAACATAGACGATGTCGAGGGCCTTTATGCAGTCTGGTCTGGTTTCTGATCAGAGAAGATGAGGTGCTACACTGAGATGAAAGAGCTCCTGATGTCAGCTTCAACTCACGTCACATTAAATTCAATTGAGTTATGAGTGAAAGTTACCAAAACCAATAGAGAGTAGAGCTGAAATTCTCTCGAACATTTCTCAATTATAAACTTTTTCTTTTCATGTAATTTTTATGCGCCTGTAAACACTTCGAGTTGCCTTGTGTCTGAATTGTGCTATACAAATAGACTTGCCTAGCTTTGGTTTGCCTAAATTTCCATTATCAGGATAATCCTGAATATCTTTATCACTAAAAAGGATGTTGAATAAAGACGTGTGTCCTGCCTGTGATGCAACAAAATCATTTGTTTCAGAACAAAATGTAAGGTAAAGTGATTCCAGTATGTTTTAGTGACATTTTAAATCAGTTGACAATTATCGGGATAACATTGTTAAATGCAATTATTTTTGGCTAGGATAATTGTGACGTGAAATTTTCTTATCGTCCCATGCCTAGTTTGGACTTTTTTTTTTATGTTAAAAGATGTGCAAACCGTAAAGCAACTGTTTAAATCGAGCATGGTGCTGAAATGAAGTTTACTGTAACACTTGGAAAAACACACTTTTGAATTAAACCAGTTCCTTGTGAATTCAAACACTACAGAAACACTTGAATTCACCCTAAACTGAAGCAGGCCTCTGTTTATCATGTAACAACTACTTAAGTCTCGTAGCCCAACACAGAACATGTTGCACATTTGCAAATGCATAATACAAAGGTTGAAACTTTTCATCTTGTTTTTGATTTAAGGTAATTGCTTTTTGCTGGGATGCAATATTTACATGTCAGTCAGTTTTTGTTTTACCAGCACCAGATGTCTTCTGAGAACCGTCAGAATCAACCATCAGTGTTGTTGGAGAAAAAGAAGCTTGTGCCCTGTAGCAGCCACAGTTTCTCTGTAAACGGTCCATAAGGGAGTCTCAAGCAAAGCTAATTTAGAGAGATTGTTTTTGGACTTTTGTGACGGCAGCTAACGCTCATGTGCGTCTCCTCTCTGTACCTGGTTACAGGCCAAGGATGTTGAGAATTATTGGAGTGGCTCTGACAAGCAGCTAGATTGAATGGATGAGTGTCCAGAGGGGAGGGATGTTAAGTGCACCTGAGAGAGAAATTCAAGAGACAGCAGACCCAGTGTGCAGTGCTTCATGGTCCAGTCTGCTGTTATCAGTGGCAGAAAATAAAGTCAAATTAAAGGCAAAAAGTAATCTATTGTGGGTTTTTTATTTTGGACTAGTGCAGTCAGCATCTCACCTACAGCTTCAGGCATTGTCCACACATGCACACAGTGTTTCTTAAAATAAAGTTTTTCCTATGGGTTTTAACCTCTCGTACACATGTAAACAGTGCGTTAGGTCACTGAAAAGGTCGTTTTCAGTATTAACGTCTTAAAGAAGGAGATTTTTGGAACCAGTGACACACGCACATTCACTTCTTTATCTAGTCTTATCAGCATCATTGGCAAAGGTAAAATTGGTTTGTATTGTGCATTGACGGGATGGATGTTGTATTGTCTATATTTAGAAAGACACAAAGTGACATGAAAAAACAATGACAGAGGTACAAAAAAACTGATGTTTTAATAAAAATAGCATCATCCTGGAAGATTCTGTAAATAAAAGTCACGTTTCCCTGCTTCATCATTTGTGTCCTCTAAAATGAAATGAAAGTAAAAGTAAAAATTGTTTATAGTACTTTCTGCAACTAAGCAACCAAAAGAGTATACGAGCTGCTTCCTGTTTACACCGGCACACATGCGAAGTGTACATGAATGATAATATCCATTTTCAGTATGGACAGATATTGTTTTAGAAACATCAGATAAAGACAGTAAACTGTCTTTTACTATATACCTTTAAATGTTACAGTTACGCCTGAAGATGACAACACAAATAAACAAGTTTACCGATTTCACATATCTTTGCAATGCAAATCAACAGCCAGTTTTCTACCTGGAAGTTACTGTTGTTGTACACGCGACATCACAGTGATTCAGTCTATAGGCCTCAATCTACTCCTGCACTCCGAGGTAAAATGGCACTGATAATAAATTATGCAGAAACTATTACGCTGAACTACACAGATGGAGCATGTTTACCTTTAGAGACTCTGACCTATAGAAAACCCCCTTGGAGCTCTGGCTGGGGTGGAAATGACATCATTAGAGGATCTTCCTGTCAATCAGCCGTAGAGTGGTGCCAGCAAACTTACATTTGTGATCAGTGATTATCCCTCGTTTGCATCAGGTACTGTAGATAATAAAGATGATAATATAGTCAGAGGCAGTCGTTGAATAAAGCACAGGGTTGTCAGAGAAGGTGTCAGTGTCACCACAGAGTCGGTGCTGAAGCAGCTTCTTGAGCAGTGCTGCTGTCAGAGTCGTATCGATGCCAACAAGCAGCGTGTTGCTTTTGCTTTCATTGTCTGCATGAGACGGAGGAGAGATCCAAACAAAATATGCATTTACATTAAATTCTATATTGTTGGTACACTTCCTCCATCGCAAAATCCTCTCAACACCAAAAACAGCTGAATCCAAATCCTTTATTTTCTGTTCACCTTGCTTGGCTATTTATTTCATTATATGTTTCATATTTTTCTCAACCTTTGGCTTTGTGAATCAGCGGTGTTCTCGTCTTGCCTGTGATAAGGTCTATTAAGATAAATGAACTGTGGAGGAAGTTTAGTTGTATTATTACTTAACATTCTGATGTTCATTTTTATCTGGTCTTCTGTATGCTGTTTGTGAACTTTTGTGACCTAAAGAGTTTGTACGCCAACTGCTCATCTCTGCACAGTATTAAATTAACATTTCACACTCACTCACCCTCTATCTTTTTCTTTCCCTCCCTACCTCTCTCTTTCAACAGATGGCTAATAAATCATTTACTCAAATTAATTACTCATTCTGCCAAAGAGCAAACATTTAGCTAACTGACACAAACCAACATGCACGCTGATACTCTGATTCACATAAAGCCAGGCCAGTGTCTCAGGCTGTTGATATAAGGAAAAGTAACATTTGATCTTGCATAACAACTTGAACGTCTTGGGTGTGAACGTAGAGGGTTCAGTGTGTGTGTGTGTGTGTGTGTGTGTGTGTGTGTGTGTGTGTGTGTGTGTGTGTGTGTGTGTGCGTGTGTGTTTGCTTGTTACAGGGAGAGTAAAAAGGATGAGGGGGGAGTTAAAAATGAGAGAGAGCACACTGTAGGAGGCAGAGAGGCTTATATTAACTAAACCATCCACAGCAGCACTGTAGGAGTTGCTCCACACAATTCCTTATGCTGTCAAGACAATCTGCTGTACACACACACCACCCACTGTACTGTGGGCCACCACAGCAGTTGTACTAATTCATCGTCCTGCAGAATCAGGTGGGAATGTGTGAATTCTCACTGCATGTTGAGAGCAGCTGCTTGCTTCTTATAACTCAACAATCTTTATCAGGGCTCAAAAGTGACATTCTGTCTTCAAATCAATGGATTTTTCACACAGTCACAATAGTCATAATACTTAAAGGATCAGTTCACCCAAAAAAGAAAATTCAGTCATTATCCACTCACCCTCATGCCAATGGAACGTCGGCTGAAGCTGCGTGGTCCACGAAACATTTCTGTTTTTGCTTCACAGCAAAATAGTGTTGCAGCGTTGTCCTAAACATCTGAAGTAGATGGGGACTTGATTTAAAACAAAAAATCCCAATCCCAAATTGATTTGAATAGAGGTTATTTACACCCTTGATGCAAAGTCAAACTCGTGCACATGCTTCAGACGGGGTGCATGCTAACTTTAAGCTTAGCATCTACAGTGTATTGGCTTTAAAGAGGGTTCATCGGCAAGGGGATCAGTAGGTAATAACTACATTTTGATTTTTGGGTGAACTTATCCTTTAATGTTCACTTAAGCAACTATTTCGAGCCACAAAAAGTTACTGATGGACACAAACCGAGTTCTCCGACTACTGCTGATATCATCAGTCAGAAACGATTGTGGCCCTGAGGCTGAAATGCTCTCTGTCATATGTAGGAGCCTTTGTGGCAGATTGTCCAGTCTCTTCTGTTTGAGGGAAATGGAGCGATTTATTATAAAAAAAAATAACTGAATACAGCCTGAAGCATGAAAAGATATCAAGACGAACAGTAGAGGATGCTAATAAATCACTGTGTAACAGAAGGATATAATAAAAAATATAGATAAAAACAATATCTTAAAAACCCTCAACAGGGGGGAAAGTTGACGCCTGAGGACAGAGAAGGAAAAATGGCATCATTCATTGCTGTTAAAGCCATCGCCAGTGTCCAGGAGTTTTACCAGAGTGCTTCATAAATGTATTCTTTCATAGTATTAAAATGCTAAAAACCCAGATAAGGGAGGCGAACATGCCCTCTGCGGTAATGTTTGCTTTAACCTTTAGTCTGTGATTATACTGAAGCAGTTTATATCAACGTGTTTCTTCATTCACTCACTGCTATAAAGACTTTTCTATTTTAACACAGTTCAGCTCTACCATCTCATGGTGTTTGTTGCTGGATCCTCTCTGCCTGATGCAATTTACTGCAAGTCGTGCCACTGGATTGCACACACTGAAACATGTTGCTTTTTGTTCATTGGAAAACCTCCAAGAAGTCATTTTTCCCAGAGCTAAGAACAACATCAGGATTACCTCTATTTGCAATCACCAAATAGCTTCTAAAGACATCCTCCAGCTGACCTTAGCACATAAAAATCACCAGAATAGCCCATTTTCACAGCAGATAATTACTACAAGGTTATGTGGGTTGGTTGGTTGGTTGGTTTGTCAGCAAGATTAAACAAAAGCTGCAGAATGGATTTGCATGAAACTTGGATGGAGGATGGGTCTTGGCCCAGAATAGATCCCATCAACTTTTGGTGCGGATCGAGTCAGTATTTCTCATTTTCTTTAACATTGCAAACAATTTTGTTGATTTCTCAGAGAATAACGCATAGATATCATGATATTCAGCAGGCTGGTACAGTATCTAAGAGTAAATACAAAAGACGCTGTTGGACCTTGGCAGAGTTATCTAGTTTGACATGATATTTCAGGAAAGCACAGGTATAATCGGTTACTTTGATAATTGCTGCATTTCATTTACATAAGCCAGAACCAGGGCCCTAAATTGTGCATGCTGGCTCACTAGGACACTTAAAGACCCTGCACACCCACACAGATGTTTTTTGGAGTGGAAACACCTGTGTGGATGCCATGTGAGGAGGAGTGAGGGGGCTTTAATGGAAGAAAACCATCATTAATGTTAGTAACACCTTTGATTTCAAGCTGTGATCAACTAAAAAATTATAATTATAATATAACTATAAATATTAAGTTGTTTCACAGGATAAAAGTTACGATTAGAGAACATTCAGATTTTTTTTTAATATTCAACAACATCTTGTGATACACCCAAATTATCCCACAAACCTCTTGGGCTGAGAACCAGTAGAGTAATAATAACACCACTGCAATAGCCAGGTGCGCATATATCATATTGGTTAGCAGCTTGACAGTGACATGGAGCATAAGTCTCAACGTTATCAGTATCACGGCATGACGGTTGTCACGACAGATTTGTCACGCAGCAGAGAGCTGTCAGTTCTGCAGGGTATGTCATTGTTACTCACTTATCATGGCTGACAACTCTGACCAGGGCATCAGCTCAGTTCACTACGCTGTGTTTCTCACTGAATGCCTGCAGACACGAGCAGGCTGGACAAAAATGTTTCCTGTGTGACAGCCAGAGGTGACTAAAAGTGACGTTATTTACTTGTTGAAACACCAGGCACCTGTCAGATAGGCGTTCAGATAAAGAAGTGACCATGAGCGTTCAATCAATCCAAGAGCCCCTCATCCCCAGAAGAATCTAACGCAGAGTTTTATTGACTATTTAGTATCGAAGAGGAAAAAAACACACTGTGAAAATTATTATTATTATTAAAATAATTGCAGTAAATTCACAGTAGTATACTGTAATTATTTTAAATTTGTTTTTAAATCACAGTAATATATTGTTTCTACAGTAACCCAGATATAATTTTACAGAATACAGCATTTTTTTGTGAAATTACATAATGGCACTGTGATAAGGATCTGTAGTTTTTTACGGTTTTATAGTAATACTACCTCAATATACTGTGTTTTCACGTTAACTCAACACTATTTTGCTTGTTAGCATGTTAGCCTGTCAGCTTGTTGTTGCATGTGTACCTTGCTGGACCACTTGTTAGCATGCTGTTAGCCCTTTAGCATGTTAGCATGTGTACCTCTTTTTTTAAACGACTAAATTACCGTATGATGCTGTAACCTAATCACAGAATTTACCATTTTTACTTTTTCTCAGGGTTGCTGCTTAAATTCAAATTCACAGCACCTTACTGTAATATTGTAAATAATTGCCCATCATGCATTACAAAAGCAAAATTACAGTAGTTAATTGTGAGAATTTACTGTGAAAACCTGGTGTTTGTTAGCAGTGTGGAGAAACTGGGAGAGATGTGGGGACTACAGAGGGATATAAATCCAGTTTATGATGAATTTTAGGGTTGTTTCTGAAATGTTTTTAAATTAAGACACATTAAAAATAATTGAAGCTACAGATAATAATGTTTTAAAAACCCAAACACCAGCAGAAGGAACAATCTTCATTTAATATTTAGTCCTCTATCATCATAACCTCAGTAAATACATGGCGTTTATTACCACGGGCGACTCCATTAGGTCATAAAATAGCCCGAACCTAACATGAACAATAAACAGATAAATGAATAGTTCTACATGAGGGAGGAGGGAAACTACAGGGAGGAAATAAACTGTCTGCCAAATCTTTCATTTGCCGCCAAATCAGCCATGTGTTGTTTCTTCCTTTGGCTGATTTACATCTGCCAGTTTCTGTGGCCAACCTTCACCTTCCTCATCTCTGTCGCGTGTGCCGAGTCCAGACGGCAGTAGTGTGTAGAATAACTGTCATAATGATGACTGCAAAGCGATGTGATGGAGGGAGTGTAGGTTATTGTATTTTTTGGCAGTATCTTCATATAAATTCATTCAATTGTCATTTTTATCTGTTTTTATCTTTCTTTGACAGAAAATGTTCCAGTTTCAGACAAAAGCCTTCGAGAGGCTTGTTTAACCAAGAGGTCAATAAGAAATCAGACAGGAGGAAGCAAGTAAACACTTTAATTATTGTTGCGTGTGAGGAGTACCAACTGAAAGAGGAGAGGGGAGTTGCTGGACTCTCATATTGTTGATTGGCAATCAGACCAGAGCGGGTACACCAGAAGGGACAGGACAAAAAAAAATCATCAAGCTCTAAGCTGCACGTTTGGTTACATTTTCATAATAGACAGTTGATGGCGTGTAAAATGCTGTATGTTATGTCTTGTTTCATTTGAAGGCAGAATGACAACATTCAAAGTTGGCCCCTCATGGCTTCCTCTTGGATGCACTCATGATCTGGCTCCTGGTCGCTACATTATTATTCACCCACTGTCACGAGGTTGACACCCAGAAACGTCCTGAAGAAAGCAAAACATGAAAATCCTTCTTGTGGGGATTTTGACAAGATTTGAGAGTGAGAGTGAAAACCATACATATTCTGCCTTACAAGCTTTGTATTTTATAAGTGTAACCCTAAACTAAACCACAGTGTATCGAGACTGAGCCAATACCAAGACTTTGAGGGTGTCAGACCAAGACCGAGACCAAGGCAGGACAAGACTGAGTCAAGACCAAGACCAGTGCAAGGCATTTTACTTTGTTGTTTGTCAGCAAACAAATACAGACACAAAAGAGCTGAAAGCAACATAACCACTTTTATTCAACACCTCTCTTACCATCTACCATCTACCTAACCAACTTTTTTTTTGCAAAGATCAAGTTTTCTCAATGACTCTTGCCTTCCAATAGAAACCAGCGTTAAGTACAGTATAGTATAGTCTTCTCTGTCTGAGACCAAAGCCTTCAAAAAGATGCCTCTGGTACTACAACACTTTATTTTATGCTTTAATGGCTCAGACGGTCACAATATATATTAATTTGTTATCCTCTTCAGCACCTCTTCACATTTACCTATGCAGTGTCTTCTTGAGAGCAAAATAATCAATATGTAACACAAAAAAGGAAAATTTGATATTTTTCTCATGAATTGCAAAGCACTGTGATAGAAGCCCCATACGCAGATGGAAAACTTTTATGTCTGATCTGTATGTGCAGGCTGCCTCTGCTTTATTAGTGTGACGGGGATATTGACCTCCAGACAGCCACACAAGAGCGTCACAGACAGGGAACCGGCTGCAGACTTTATCTTCAGCTCTTGTCTGCAAGCGTGCACACATTGTGTCTTTGCATCTCGGCTTAAACAAGCAATGCTGAAAAATCAGCAAAAAGGAATTTCTGAGTTTTGTATATGATGCTTGACTTAATGAACATCCCTTTCTTCAAAAACACTCTCCAAGCATTCGTCATCGTGGAAACGGGGCCCAGGACATCCACTGAATAACAGAGGGCTAAATGAGGAAGCCATTTTTAGCCCCTCTATCCCCCGGTCTCCATAACAACTAAAGAGCAGCCAGGACTGACTAATGGTCTGAAGAAAGATTGAGAGATGGAGGAAGTGGGGGGTGAAATGACAGAGGTGGCAGAAAGGCAGCAGAGGGAGCGATCGGAGTAAAAGGAGGGAAGACGAAAAGGAAAAAGTGAGAAGAAATTAAGTGATTTGGGTGAAAAGGGGGGAAAATCCAAAGGGGACTAGGGAGAGGTGTGAAACTCGTGAAGATAATTCTATTTCTATATTTGTGTGGATGATGGGGAGCTATTTTAGTCTTTCTCTCCCTCTCTCTCTTTCTTTCTCCTCTTAATTAAATAAGATGACGCTGAGTCTCCGAACACTATAGACAGGACTAATTCTCACCGCTGTATCACAGGAATGTAATTGGGTCTGTTTCTCTAGCTGTGTGATGATCAAGTACGCTATCATGTTAATGCAAATTACTGCGCATAAAGACGCTTCTTCATCCCTGTAGCGCACAGAGATCATGTGTTTACGGAGCTGCGATCGTTTACATAATTCGCCTTTAATACCTTTGTCTTCTCTTCATGATCAAACTGAATTTAATGATTATGATTATTCAGCGGTCAGAAGGCCAGAAGAAGAGCAGTGTGCACTCACTGTGCATTCAGTTTAAAGGGACAGTCAAATACACATTTTTCCCTCTTACCTTCATGGCTCCTTATTCATCTGGACTGTTTTGGTGTGAGCTGTCAAGTTTTGGAGCGATCCGCCGTAAAGATGTTTGCCGTCTCTTTGTTGTAATGGAACTAAATGACAGTCGGCTTGCAAAAGAAATACATTTGAAAAACTCGACAGCAACGTCTCTTCTACAAATCATGATCCATTCACTCAAGATGATTGAGACCGACTAAACACAGACTTTGGTGTGACCAGGTTTGCATTCCTTATGGCTGTGCAGCAGAAATTGAACAATTACTCAGGTCAAGAGGCTAGCTAACTGAACTAGTTAACATTACAGCCGAATCACCCAGGAAGAGCATCAGGCTTTGAGGCCAACTTTCATAGTGACCAAACTGCGTAATTACAACGTGTGATGCACTGGGACCCATCCATCCATCCATTACCTGAAACCGCTTTTCGGGGTCACGGAGGGACTTGAGCCGATCCGAGCTGACATTGGGCGACGGCAGGGTACACCCTGGATAAGTCGCCAGTTCATCACACATAGGGACAAACAACCACTTACACTCACATTCACACCTACGGACAATGTAGATTAACCTAACTTTTTTGCATGTCTTTGGATTGGACAGACCCAGGGAGAACATGCAAACTCTGCACAGAAAGGAACCCAGGACCTTCTTGCTGTGAGGCAACAGCACTAACCACTGCGACTAAAGACTATTTCCCATAAGCTTACATTGTGAAAGAAGCAACTATAAAACAGTGAAAATATTTTTTTCGTCACAACCCCCGTGAAATGACTCATTTCACCATCATAATTTGAGCCATTCAGTCTGATAACATTTGGAAAAAGTCTAGAAGAGCCGCACAATTGAATTATTTTATTTCCATAGTTAGCGGGGCGGGAAGATCCGGTTAATTTTATACCCAGGAAGTCGAGCTTTTTTGGCGTCATGCACCACTGAGCAGCTTTCATAGGAATGAACGGGGCTCCGCCTCTGAAGGCTGTATCCAGATTTTAATTGTTAGATCCACAGCTGAGCTAAGGGAACGTCATTAAGGTTTACATCCCGCCCTGTCACAAGCCTCTCGTCCATGACTAGATCCATGCTTCCTCCTGCACAGTGATACAGCTGGTGGGTGTAATTTGGTCGAAAGAAGTTAAAATATAAATATAAAATATACTTCCAACATGAAACTGCTCACAACAAGGTCTGTAGATGAACTGTAACTTCATGTTTTAGAGGTGAGCAAGGATACATTTCTGATTCCCTGACTTCAAAGACTTCCTGTAGCCAACAACATTTCCTCAACTCTCCTTTCATTATTTTACTTTTGTTTTAACCCCACCTCTCCATCCATCTGTCTTTCACTCAGCAGGCATCCAGGTGAAAGGGGATTAAATGTGTGCTCAGGTCACTGAAACATGGAAAAGCAGAGAAGGAGGTGCAGGTATAATTGGGAGGGAGGCTGAAAAGAAATAGAGGACAGAGATGTGTGGATGAAGAGCAACAGTTGAGGGTGCAGAGAGGAGAAAGGAAAGGGAAGCAGGAGTGCAGACTAATGAGGAGGCTGAGGGGTGTAGATCACCAGACATTGCTTTTCCTTTTCTCATCAGTCTGAGGTCTGAAGGCCACAGAGGTGTGTTTAGCAGTCAGGGGGGAGTCGAGGAGACACAACAAGACAAAGTAAAAATGGAACTTTTGAAGGAGATAAGAGGTTGATGTGATTCGTGAGTGTGTGTGTGTGTGTGTGTGTGTGTGTGTGTGTGTGTGTGTGTGTGTCCACGCATGTGTTTGTCCATGAGCTTCATGTCTCTCCAGCCTAAGGGTGTCCTGCTTTCTCCTGATGGAGCCGCTTTCTTTGTTCGCCTCCTAAATAGCAGTTGTCACAGCCGTCCTCCCACACACGAGGAAACAGCCAGAAGCCCCCAAAAGCCTCCCTGTTGTTGCTTTCTCTGTGTTCTCTGCCTGCTGGAGACCCCTCACGTCCTCACGCTCCATATCTGAGCACTGCAGCTGTCCACCAATACCGTGTGTGGTGGCCTCCGTGTGTTTATATGTGTGCCAGTCCCCTTTTTGACACACGGCTTATAAAGCGTGAAAATTGTAGCATTCACGTACAACTGTAAGACAGTGTCAATCCTGCTCTGTGTCTTCCGTTTGTGTGGGTTTACATATGCACATTTGTTTGGGTTTACCTCTGTAGGATCCTGGCTGCAGCGGGGGCACACATGAACATCTCAGTGGACCTGCGGACCCTGAGGGCGGTGCGAGTGCTCCGACCCCTCAAGCTGGTCTCAGGCATTCCCAGTGAGTACCTCATATGATTTCGTCAGTATCTTTATTATCACAATGGTGACTGTGGTTTTCCCTTTTGTGCACACAGGGTTGTGCTAACAAGAGCTAAAGGTTGAAGTCAGCCAAACCACAAATCATCGTGTCTCACTTTCCTTGTGGTATCTAGCTGTGAAGATATTTGGCTTAAATATCACAAGTGAAATTTTAACTCCCGTTGTAATGAGTGTGTGCTTTCCTCACACAAATATATGTATTAGGGCTGCAACTAACGGTTGTTTCAAAATCAATTAATCTGTTGATTATCATGATCATTTAGTCTGGAAAATGTCAACAAATAGTAAAAAAAATGACATCTTCATGTTGCGTCTTTTGTCGAAACAGTCCAAAACCCAAAAACTGTTTATTTAATACCATTCATGACAAAGAAAAGCAGCAAATCCTCACATTTAAGAAGCAGGAACCAACAAATATTTGAAATTTTTGCTAGAAAAAAAAACAAAAAACGATTTTAAATTGGTTGGCAACTAATTTTCTTTCTTGCAGCTCTTCAGTAAATATCTTAAAATCTCTTTCCAGAAACAACACCTCTGTTTCTTTTAAATAAACTTTTGTCTATTTCTTTTTTTGGGGAAAGCCATTTCAAAGAAGTAAAACTGTCTGCATAGCTACATACAACTGAAAGGGAAAATATGTTGTGGGGTTTTTTTGGTAGTTTATTCTACTTTCATTTGAAAAGTAGACATGCAGGTTAAGATAATTAAGTACTAAGTGATATGGTTATGTGTGGGTCAAACCAGAGACATATGGCTGCAACTTATTACTTGCAGTATTAATTCCTCTGCCTATTTTTGCAATAAATTGATTTGTCGTATTTATAGTTTTACTTATACATAAAATGTGTGTATTAATTCAGTTATTAAAGTTAGGAGGAATTTCTACGTAAGCAATGTGTTTTTTTAAGTGTTTATTATTCAAGTATTATACATAAAAGTATGAGTCATTCTGTCTCCTGCAGTAAAACACACATCTAGTTGTTTACTTTGTACACACTGACTCAGCATGATAGAAAAACTTTACATCAAATGTTACCCCTCTCATTGAGCTTATGTAAAATAATTAAATGGAAAACATGTAATGAAAATACTTAAAGTCAATGTTTTAGGCATATTTATTAGTCTAATTTTTAGTTATAAATCTGAAAATTTATTAATTAATATCAAAACAGCTGCTTATTATTTTCCGTTGATGAACAAGTCAATGAATATTTAATTGTTTCAGCTCCACCTAACAAGCTATTTTTCAAAAAACATAAAATTAGGTTTGAATGCTGAATATTTTTTGACGTTCATATACATATACTGTATGAAGTATGTTTTCACTTGAACTCTGCTGGTCACTGTCTGCCCTTCTTCCAGGTCTGCAGATTGTCCTGAAGTCGATCATGAAGGCCATGGTTCCTCTGCTGCAGATCGGCCTGCTGCTTTTTTTTGCAATCCTCATGTTCGCCATAATCGGCCTGGAGTTTTACAGCGGCAAACTGCACCGCAGCTGCGAACCACAGCCTGGAATACTGGGTACACACACACTCACTGCATGTGTCTCTGTAGCACGGGTACACGCTGCGTATTACATTGTAATAGTAGTTTATAGTTCATTCTAGGAGTAAGATATTTCCGTCCAGTGTGTCACACAGACAGAATCGTGACCTCCGGTGATTACTGTTATTCAGATCTTTTATTCATCTTAAGCCAAGATCTAATTTGAATTGCGTCGCAAACAGGAAATTGTCTCAGCACCTCCACCACACACTGATGGCACGGATGAAACAAAAGAGAGCAATTTGTAGAAACGGCCCAAAATGGTTTTGTGAATAATTCATAAATGTAAACAGATGAAAGAATGATTTTTGTGACTATTTTTGGCAGTAAACTGCATCACAAAGCTGTGTTTGTGTGTATATGTACCATATGTGTGTGGCTCTCTAGGTTGTACTGTATCTCTGTTGTCTTAATCACAAACGCATACACACAATAGCATGCCAGGCTGCACCTGGAGTCTTGATCAAATCAAACTGGCCGTGTTGTCCGGTATAATTAAAACCAACAATTTAGTGCGCCACAATGATTCATTGTACATTCACAGCTGTCATTAACCTCCGAGCTGCTCCCGTCACACTGAAGCTGAATGGACTAACTGTGGAATAACACAGACAGGCTAAAGTGAGAATTATCTGTCACTGAGTGGTCACGCTACTGTTCAGACAGGCACTCTGCAGCAGGCCTTCAAAAAAATAACCTCTAAAAGAATTGTTAATATTAATATAATAGGTGAAACAGGAATGATTTATTAACTGTAATAAGGCATTGTTCTCGATTTAGATCCTGTAGCTGAGAAAAGCAAAGTTAACTTCTAATGAAAGTATAAAAAAGTATTTACCAATCTTAATAAAGCAACAAAAAACCTAATAAACCTAACCTAATAGATTGTAACAATAACATTATAGGATAATTAAACTCAATAGATTATAAACAATTATAAGAAACTCATAAGCAGTGTTAGGGGTAAATTTCTAGTAGGATTTTGGTAACATTTTTACAGATACTATGTCCAGCAACACATTATCATTCAAGATTAATTGTTTATTGATGGTTTCTTAAGAATCGTGTTGGCAAAATGCACATCTCTTCTCTGTACGTTCATGACATAAAGTACATTTCCCTTCCATTCAGCAAAGAAATGAGAGAGAATTACCATTATAGTACATTATGGTGGATTTCAGCACCTTCTGAGGAGCAAGGGTGAAGATAAATCAATTTTTTTTGTTCCCTAATGTTTAAAAAATAAACTTTGACCTGACCTCGTCTCTGGGTGTTTATTATACCAGAAGTTTTGGGCTCTGTCCATGGCGGTCTCCACCAGAGCTTGTGAGGTTTGATTACTAAATATGAAACAATATTACCCTCCTCTGTTTCATAATGCCAAGTCGTCTTTCTAATGAAAGTAACTAGTACTATCTAAGATATCATGTTTTGGAAGTAACTGCTCATAAGGCTTTTAATAACATTCATAAGCAGTCTAAACACTGTAAACAGGTTTCTTATAAATGCTTAAAAATGGACAACTTTTTGATGCCAGGTAGAGCCATGTAACATCTCTTGATCTTTGCATCTTTCTGTTCAGCAAATCAGAGAGTGGAGTCCTCTGAGTTGGATTTCCAGTGTGGCGTGCGTCAGTGTCCCGCCGGCTACAACTGCAGCGATGGGGGGATCGGCCCTAATGACGGCATCACTCAGTTTGACAACATCCTGTTCGCTGTTCTCACTGTCTTCCAGTGCATCACCATGGAGGGATGGACCACTGTACTCTACAATGTAAGACGGCTCTCTCTCTCTCACACACACACAGGTGCCACTCATAATATCTTTGTGGATAGCTGCAAATTATTGAGGTGCAGCAGTTTTTTGTCAGACTCCATTAAGCCTAATGAACGGAAGCGGCTCTGGCTTCAGCACGCTGATGGTTGTTGAGTGGAGTTGTGTAACCCCGGCGTCCTCCTCTCTCACACTGTGTGTGGAGCGAGAACATGAGGAGGGAGGTTACCGGGCTGTGATTCTAGTGTTGATACTGCAGATTGTTGGTTCCTGTTTTGCTCTCAGCTTGCCTTTTTTATTCCATCTATCCAGAGAATTGTATAACCTTCGACACCTTGCTACAAGACCTGAATAGAGATTAGACTGCCCACTCGTACTCTCTAGTTAAGAAACACGGCACGCTTCAGAATCGCTAAGAAATGTAGTCTAAACCCTTTTCTCTGCACTGTATGAATACAAAGGACAACAGAACACTGTCTACTTGAACCATCTCTCTAACAGTGTTTTCATTCTTCCTCTTTCATGTGATTTATTGGATCATTTGTATATATTGTGACCGAGGGTGTGTACTGTTGTTATCCTGCTTGACAGACATCAAGGCCTCTTGGTTCACGTCACAGACTGTTAAAAGATTGAAGGCTAGGATGAGTCAGAAATGCAGTTGCTCTGTTGGACTGACTGACAGGACAGATTGACACCAAGAGTTTTCATGCTCTTTGGCCCAATCACATTGTCCCCCCCTAAGGCCTTAAACCCCAAACCCTCATGGACTTAGTTGACGTCACCTGCTAAGTGTTTGAGTGAGAAACACTGCAGGAAACTGAAATAGGAATGAACAGCACTGCGACATTTGCAACATTTCACTTTACCTTGTGGGTTTGGGACTTTTTATTTTGTGTTTTAAAATATGTGGTAATAAAAACAAAAAACAGGAGAAGGCATGAAACGAATAGAAACATTTTCAAGGGTTTTTGTTGTTTTAGTAAACTGAGTGATGAGAATCAGTTCTGGGGAAAAAATGTCAGATCTTTGGTAATGATTTGGAAAATGTATGTTTGTGATTAAAAAACATTTAATTTATCAGATATTCAACAGCATCATCATCTGGATTATTATTTTTCGGGCTTCTTAACATTACGTACACCATTGTAACCCTGTGTTTAAAGGGGCTCTATTTCCAATCAAATCCACATTTATTTATAAAGCACATTTAAAACAACAACACTTGGCCAAAGTGCTTTGAGTGTCGTCTGCATAACAATGGAAAGAGATGCCATGTATATTTAACAATTTGTAGCAGTTTCCCTGTATCCATCACTTTTTTATTGGCCATATGTGAGCGAATTGTAACATGAAGTGAAAAATAAGACCTTCCCCATCTCACTTAGTTGCCTATTCAAGCCTGTGGACAATTTGATTTAAGTTGTTTAACGCTGCTGGACTGTGGATTTCTTTGGGAATTTGTAATTCAGGCTAAGTCTGCAGAAAGGTGGACTTTGTGGAAAATTGTATCATAGAGCGGTAACGCACACCAAGGGTATTGATGTGGCGCTGATCACTGACAGCAGACTAGAAAGTGAAAAACAAGGTGTTGCACACTCTGGCTCCATATGCAGTTTTCTTTAATTAGATGACATTTGAGGGCCAAAACATCACTTTCCTAAATAAACGGATCAGCCCTGAACCCATGCAAACTTACCAGGAATGAGCCTCAAAATCTGTAAATCTGTGAGTGTGGACAGTGGGATTGGGCCTTGAACTAAGGCTCATGTAACACTGTGTCAAGCTGCAGTTGGAATAAAGGGTTGGAGCAAGAAATGTTGTCATTCTCTGCTGCACAGTAACATCCATACAGTGATGAGATGCTCAACTGTGCTGCATGAGCATCTATGTCAGAGTGAAAGGAGCAGGGAGGCAAACGCACACGAACAGTATGTAGACAGAGAGGGAAGCAGTGGCACCGTTTGCTAATTTGATAAATCTGTTGCCTGCATGACCATCCAACAAATCAAGTCCAATCATATTCTCACTCTGGTTGCAGCTGAATAACAAGATCCTGTTCAGATAGGAACACTGTACAAAACCCTGTCCGTCTGCTCATCTGGGCCTGGACACATTTCAAATTTGCAAAGTCTCAGTATGCATAGATACATAATTTGATTTAAAAATACAGCTGCCTGTTACGTGCTTCCATCAGAGCAACTGTTCCCTCAGTTTGGTTTGGATTATTTTAGACGAACACACCATTTTGCAAACTTTATTGCATTTTATTGTAATCGATTTATTTTTGCAAAAGACGAAGACAGCACAGAATGATGAATGAAACAAGATTGAATACTGGTATTGTCTCAGATATGAAGGGAATGTTTTCCAAAATAATTTGCAGCCAGACATCTTTGAGTGTTTCGGGTTCATTTTTGTCAGTTTTCAAGCACACTATTACAGGTCCAAGGGCTTCTACAGATGTTTCGGCAAAGTTTAATCAAGAGAAGATTAAACAGCATGAAAAAAGTCTCTCCTTCGGGGCCAAAAACAGAAATTAAATGTATTAAAAACAGGGACGAATTTTTGTTATAGTGGCATTTACTAGATTGGAGACAGTAGAAAGCCTTGTTTTACAGGTACAGTACAGGAAGTCGTGGCAGTGGACCTTGACTAGTCTGATGACTGAAAGATTTTGGGTACTTGAGGCAGTTTTAAGCCAGACAGATAGACAGACAGATAGATAGATAGATAGATAGATAGATAGATAGATAGATAGATAGATAGCACTCACACAAACCGCTGTGACAGGGTGTAGTCTGTGGTCAGCTGCCTGCTCTTTCAGTTTTTATTGAGATGGATGAAGGCAGATGATTTGCCAGAGTGATTGTATTATGTCATCTGCATTGATGCTGAACGAGCTCTACTGATGAACAATGAGCGAGGCAGGAAAGAGACGACATGCTGCTGACCACACAGACTCACTGTAATGATGTTTACTGAAGTCAGTTTAATCAGCGCTGAACACACAGAAAATGCACAGTCACTGTACTGAAGAGTCACACTCTGCAGGAGTATGTTCACACATCGATACACGTTAAACAACTTTCCCAGGTCCAGGTGATGTATAGTGTAGATGTAATACTCTGTTTCTATATTGGCTTCATACAGTATACAGAATACCTCCACTCTCCTCCACACTCTTTGTATGAGGCCAGAGCAGATCAATACACATGATGTCTCTGTTCGACGCCCCGCCTGGACTGGAACCTCCCGCAGCCACCCAAACTCCTACACTTGTGTATTTCTGTCTTCCATCCCAATGGCAGTATGAGTCTGCTCCAGCCTGATTTGATACTACTGAATTTAGAGTTTGTTTTGATGTTGCAGACCGACGATGCCTTGGGCCCCAACTGGAACTGGCTCTACTTCATCCCCCTCATCATCATCGGATCTTTCTTTGTCCTCAACCTGGTGCTGGGAGTCCTCTCTGGGTAGGTTCACATTTCAGTCCGAGTTGGTTTTTAAAACTCGTTGGGATGAAGATGTATGGGCCTTTTTGTATTGTCTAATGTTGCTCTATCTTAGCTTGTTTATGTAATGTCATAGCTCTATGACTCAGGGAAACAGACTGGAAAAAGACACACATGGAAAAAGTTATTGTTTAACATTGTGATGAAAAGGTGAATTTTAACCCAAACCATGTTTTCATAAACATAACCAAGTATTTGAAGTCCCTAAACTGAAGCAAACAGTGACACAAAACAAAAAAAAACATTGTCACTTTTTCCTAATTTCACAACCGAGGTGCAAAGCTATGACATCACAAAAATGTGATTCATCAGTTGCAATGATGGCCCTGGAACAACATTAATGATGATGTTCTAGGCAATATCAGATACACCATAGGCACATTTGAAGCCTTCTTCCTGCTGAATTTGCAGGGTACAACTGATGTTGGATATTTTTAGTGGCCCTAATGTTCCATAAACAAAACCTCACACAGTGGTCAGTTGTTTAATGTTGTATTTGGGTGGTCCCTGTCAGCCTATAAATATGCTGTAAATGAAGGGAACCAGGGCATAAACTCTTGTTTGTTCTTATCAGCAGCCTTTTTAAACATTCTGCGAAAATGATGTTGCACAATCCTTCTCCAGTACACCATGCTTTATTTACTGACTTGACTGTATTTAAGGACCACCCCGAACCAATCCAACTTTATTTACACAGTACAGGGCATTTCATGCAAAATTGCCATACAAGGAGCTAAACAATACAAAGAAATATACAATATGCAGTGAAACAAAACAGTGTAAATAAACGGCAAATGAGGAAATGATAATAAAGGAAATAAGCGAGACTAGTGTAGCACAGTAGAAGAGGGTGGATTCAAAAAAGATGAATTACAAGAATGCTAAACTAAAAAGGAAAGTCTTGAGATTTCTGTTAAAGGTGTTTATAGATTACGATGCCCCTCAGCTCCTGCGGCACGCTATTTCAGAGGTGAGAGCCTTGCCAATGAATTACGTCCCACCATAGGTTTTTTTCCCTCACCCAGTGCTCGACTACAAAGAAAGCATCAGAGGACCTCAGTGATCTAGAATGGTGGTATAGTGAAAACGAGTTGTGCAACGTGGTCTGCATGTTGCTGTTTGTGAAATTAGCAACCAGCACATGATGTATATATAACTACCTACAGTATTACAGATACCTGAAAGTAACAGTATATTGATGCATTACTTTGCTAGCCATTTTATTGAATCTTATTCGTGATACACACACATTGGTGTTTGACTTTGTGACTTTGAAAGGATGGCTCATATTTGTGCTGTTAGCTTGTCATGGTGGAGGAGTCTTGAGTGCTATACTGGTGGGAGTTTTATCTCCCAGCAGGTACAACCAAGAAATACGGTCTCAGATGAGGCAGCTTACAAAACACAGTACACAACACGCAATCTGTAGCTGAACTGCCTTCAATGGAGCCTAGAGGCTGTGGGGGACATACTTTAAAATAAACGGCCATTTAGAAGTGCAGTGTGTAGGATTAAAGCCTCACATTTCACCTTTCCCTGCTGTGGCTGCTAAAATTGCTAAAATCGCGGAAGGCCCTCTCTAGAGCCGGTGTTTGGTTTGTCTGTTCTGGGCTACTGTAGAAACATGGCGGAGCAACATGGCAGACTAAGAGGACCTGCTCCCTCTGTAGATTTATTAGGCTCATTCTAAGGTAATGAAAAAACAAAGATTAAACACTAATTAAAACATAATTATGGATATGTTATCCTATTTCTGCCAATAGATCCTTTTTAATCCTGCTCACTGAGCCTTACAGTCAGCTGGTTTTGTTGCCTTGTTGATTTAGGATCAGGTAGGCTCAGCTGAAAGACAGACAACACAGTGTAACTTGCCTTTTCACTGACTGGTAGAGCGGCTGGCAAACTACTGTCAAACTAAACCGTTCTGTGTCAGTGTGTGGTGTCAAAGTCTATACAAGTTAATTAGTTTTACAGAAAGGTTAATGGGGGATCCATTGTCATTATCTCCACAACGAGAGAGAAGAGACCCCCTTTGGCTCGCTGTCTCTTCGCTTGTGGTTGAATGAACAATGAGATGAGCTTATTTCAACACAGCTACAGCCTTTTCCCCGGTGGTTGTCTCCAAGAGGAATGATATATCCGTGTGACTATAAATCTCTGTATCCTCACAGAGTAAATAAATAATTCTGTGGTTTGGTTTGGTTCTGCAGGGAATTTGCCAAGGAGAGAGAGAGGGTAGAAAACCGCAGGGCCTTCATGAAGCTGAGACGCCAACAGCAGATTGAGAGAGAGCTCAACGGCTACCGGGCCTGGATCGACAGAGCAGGTGGCTTTAGTCACAGCTCAGGATTTGGACCAAGGATTTGGTTCTTGATGAGAAAAGGAAAATCGATATTTCTTTTTAAGCTTTGACACTAATCCTGTTGATTGTGGAACATGTTTTCTGTCAGCTGTTTGTTCCACCACAATTGAGATATAAACATAGTCACAAAAGATGCCAGTATATCTTTTTCCATCTGAGCCATCACTCATTTCTGACTGTGGTTTTGGTTTTTCAGAGGAAGTGATGCTTGCCGAGGAGAATAAGAATGCAGGACCTTCTGCCCTCGATGGTAAGTCAGCAGAGATTTCTCTTTTTCCTGGTTTCATTGTTGCACATTTTCTTTCTGCTATCCTCACATTGCTTTACATTGTGTCTCTCTGCAACTGAAACAGTTTAATGCTGGCATGTAGACTAAAACAAATGTGCTTTATAAAGGATATTCAGGCATATGCTATTAAAGTCTATTTCTGTGTTATGTTAGGTTTTCATGTTCTTTTTTAAGATACAGATATAGGCATGAAAATTATATCAAGGGAAGTTTCAGTCGGGAAGATCACTTTGTGCCGTGATAACTTGATGTAAGTCAGTCCACGGCTTTGGTCCAATCTGAATTATCTCAACAACTATTTTTTTAAAGATTGCTGGTTCCCAAAGCATGAATCCTACAGACTTTGGTGATTCCCTGACTTTCCCTTTAGGGCCACAGCAGATCAAAGTTTTCAATTACGCAGTTCAATATCTCAACTTCTCCAAGACGGATTGGCACAAGATTTTGCACAGACATTCTTAGTACCCAGACAACAATTCCTAATAGGTGATCACCTGACTTTACATCAAACACCATCATCAGATCAAAAATGCTATTTGTGGTTTTAGTCTGTGAAACTAATGAGCCTCATCAAAATCTCTATGAGTTCAGTTACATTACAGAAATACTACTTAAGTAAAACAACTGGTAATAAAATAATACTAAGGTAAAAGTACAAAGCATTCTTCGGAAACACTACTCAGAGTATTAGTTACTTTTTAACTGCTGATGTTTAATGCAATATCAATAGCAGACATTCAGTCAAAGGGCCTCTGTTTCTCCAAACATCTGCCCTGCTCTCTTCAGTGGTCATGATCACTTCTCCAAACCTGCAGCTGCTGCAGACTTGTTGAAATTTCACTGCCGAGTTGTAAAAATTGGAAAGAACTGAAAGTTGACCTCAATTGCAACATAAATCAGTACAGTATGTCAGTTCAGGATATATTTTACTGCCCAGATTTTGTTGCTGCTGTGGTACATTTGCACAGATCACTTTCACCATTGCATCCCTCTCTGCAACTGTCGATGTCACGCAGAGAGAATTAGCATCGATAGAGTTAAATCTGCAGCTTGACACGGTGCCCCACACACAGTTTAGTGCCTGCTTTGACCCTCTCAGCTCTACTTTGACCTTTCCCCTTCCACTAAACCAGCAGGGCTTTTATTAAATGTTGATTGATTGGCAGCTCTCAGGAGGCTCCCAGAGTGGAGTACAGGTGGTGCCTATGGTGAGAACCGTCCTCTGTTCTGCTCTCTTCCTCACCAGCTTCACCGCTCCATTCACCCCATTCAAATTCACACATGTGAACACACAGAAAACAGAAAGCAAATTCTTGTTTAGTATGTTTCTGTTAGTTGAAGTACAAAGACACTCGAGCAAGATCAAAATAAATTGAATTGTGCACATCTGTAGTAAAGACCAATTGTGGCTCCAGCTGTTGTGATGGAAATACATGCAGAAGCTCTGATTGCTTTGATTAAAAAGAAAGGTGGTGCACTGCGGTTGCCTCAGCAACCATTGGTCCGACAAGGCAGCAGCATGCGCACGTGTGTGTGTTTGTGTGTGTGTTGACAAGATCCTGCCTTAAGCAAACACTCCTGTGAGTGTGTGTGTGAAATGGCAGCAGTATTTTTGTGTATCTGTGTGTTTCTTTGTGTGTTTGATCAGCGGCTTATTAAAAAAAGTCCCCAAGCAAATATTGACTGCAAGTAGATTCAGAAATCACAAGGGTAGCAGGATGGTGTGAGTGGGGGTCGGATTGGATGAAAGGTAATCATAGACATGTCAGTCAGAGAAAAGGTCAAAACACACTCATCACACTCACTTCAGCATGTGCACACTGCACGGCACCGCGCGTCTCCTGATACTATATAGCAGCACTTGAACGCAGCTCAGATAAGAGGAAGATGCATGGACCGTCAAGCCGCCTCGGAGCATGGTTTGCCATGATAGAGATCATAAAATATCAGCCGAAGGTTTGCATCCAGTTGTTTGGATCATTACACTAACATTAAATCATCATTTTTATCTCATTTGGCTGCAGCGTTAATGAGCTCCACTCTCCCTCTCAGCTAAAACTTCACAGACATTGGCGTGTTGTGAAGATGATCCTCACTGTGGTTTCTTCCTATTATTTGTGTCATCATTATCTTTTCATTGCATTATACATTTTTACACTTGCAAACATGCCTGGGTCTGCCTCGGAGTGTCTTAAAGATGTACAGGTTTTCATGCACATGGTGGTTTTTTGGGCTGTTTTTACGACATGAAATAAGTTAAAAATCTATTAATTGATGTGATCAATTCAAAAGGTAAACAGTGTTTTGTGGCCACATTGCCCAAAAGACGTCTTTGTGTCGCTATCCTCACAGTTACATTGGTTATACAGTTCGAAACAGCTTGTTCTTATGTTCAACCTGCCGTGTCCGCAGTGTTGAAGAGAGCCACCACCATCAAGAGGAGAGGGATGGACGTGGGTCATCGAGGGCAGCCAGGGGAGGAACAATATGGTGACATCTCCTCTGTGGGTGAGTGGGAGTCTGGACAGGCTCATAAATATGTGCACATAAACTGTAAGACATACTCCAGCAGGGCACACTGTGCTCTGCTGCAGCCTTTAGAAATGCATATTTGATACTGCTGTAAACATCACACTGTTGGGAGTCCAATATTCAGAGCAGGAACAATCTGTACAAGCTACCTTTCCCTCTTTATCTTTCACCAATCCCCCAAGGCATCCCCATGGCCAGAGCAAGTATCAGGAGTGCCAGGCGAGGTCCGACAGCGTATTTTCGCCGTAAGGAACGTCTCCTGCGCATCTCTATCCGCCGTGTGGTGAAGACACAAACTTTCTACTGGACCGTGCTGGGCCTGGTGGCTCTCAACACGCTGTGTGTCGCCATTGTTCATCACAACCAGCCCCAGTGGCTGTCCGACTTCCTTTGTGAGTCATTTCAGTAACACCTTGAAATACGAGCTCACAGGCTGCTGAAGTTGCTGCTTTATTATATAACTTCAGTGGTCTATGTACGTTTCAAAATGTAAAGATATAATATGTAACATTTCTGCATTAAACAACGAGACCTTTGTTTTATATTTTATTGCATTTTGTACCTATATTATCCCAAATGTTTCCAACACAGTTTTACACAAAGCACTCAAATGAAAATGAAAAACACCAATACATACAGATAGAAAAACAAAAAAGGAGCTTAAGGCGGACCATATACTTGCTTTTAACAACCCATTCCGGTATGCATGTGGGCTGGCTCACATATCCTGCGTCCTTTTGGAGTGTCAGTTGTTCACATCCTCAGTATGAAGATGTGACAGGGTCAGGAATCAGTAAACACATCAACAACAGCTATGACAACGAGACAACAAGTTACCGTGTGCCAGCTAGTGGTATCCTCCGGTAACACGTGTAGTATACAGGCAAAGTATGTCAACAACTACTGTACGTTTACGACGCAAACGTGGGGTTCAAAAGCAAATATATCTCCAGCTTTAATGATCAGAAGCTGTAGTCCCAAGCCCAAAAAACTAAAGTGACACAAAACTAAACCAAGTAAAAACCAGGATTAAGCTCAGGCAACACAGACAGGAACGCACATGGACTAATGAAATGCAGGTGAGCAGGAAAAACAACAGGAAAAAGACAAAGACAGGAAGTGTTAAGTAAAACGTGGTACAAAAGAATATAACCTACAAAATAAAACAGGAAATGACTAAACTTAAAAGCCAAATAATGACACAACAATGTTCAAACCCAGAGAAATCCATAACTTTGTCCAAGATAACGGTGTGTTTCATTTTCATAACTCCCAGGAGTTAGTCAGAGAGTGAGTGAGGGAGGAAGTGACTAGATGTAGCATGAATCAAACACTACCTCATCCGTGAACATTTCCGCCTCAGTCACATAGATAGATTTTCTTTGCCATGGTGGTTGTTTAACAATAAAGACAACAACTCCCATGATCCCACACTAATTACGCCTTCTGCTTTGTTTTGGTTGAGTGACCCCGAGTGGCAGAGATGACGTACTCTGCATTTTAAATTTGTTTTTGTTGTCTCAGACTATGCAGAGTTCCTGTTCCTCGCTCTGTTCCTGACTGAGATGTTTCTGAAGATGTACAGCTTGGGACCGCGTCTCTACTTCCACTCTTCCTTCAACTGCTTTGACTGCAGTGTCAGTAGTCCGTCTCCCTCCTGACATTTTTGTTTCTCCCAAAATCCAACTGCTTGTGCTCTTAAAACATGCAGCATCAGCGTTCTCTCCCTCCGTATCTGTCTGTGTCTTTGCCTCTGCCTTCCTCTCTGTGTCACTTTGTCATAAATGTTATTCCACACTCATGTATTCCTGTGTTTCTTTATCAAAGATTCCTTTTGAATATTATGTCACTGCAGGTGATCGTTGGCAGCATCTTTGAAGTTCTGTGGGGTTTCTTCAGGCCTGGCACTTCTTTTGGCATCAGTGTCCTGCGTGCTCTCCGTCTGCTGAGGATCTTCAAGATCACCAAGTTAGTGTCGCGGCCTTCCTCACTCTTTGCCATCTGTTGAGATGTTTCATGATATTTGCAAGTGACATTTGACTGTTGTCTGAAAGATGGCAGTAGTGTTAAGTCTGTCATTTTTGTGACATTAATATAAAATACTATGTTGTGAGGAGGATGCTTTTTGGTATCTAAATATATTCTTATATATATGTATGTATGTATTTGAAGCAAACAAGCAAGTGCATCCAGCATAGAACAAGACAAAACCACAAATGAATATTTGAATATATGCCAATGCCATCCATATTCACAACAAAGGAGTGTTAGAAGCAGAAAAGTAGCTACTGACACAGTTACTGCCTGAGTTTAAAAGAGTACTCTCTTCATTTCCTTCACTTTTTGGAGACTTTTTTTTTTTTTTTTTTTTAAGGGATCAAAAGAGGTGCATCAGAATCAAAACTATTGTTTTGGGGTTTTTTTACATTACATTATGTAACTTTTTACCTTAAAACAGCTTCAAAATCATGCATTGTGTAACTTCAGTGAGAGGGTAGGATCGCATCATTATATACATATATACTTCAAGATACAAGTTTTCAACACATAACTTTCTCATGATGTAATGAGTTGTCTTTGTATCAAATTGTTATAGACCTGGGATTTGTATTTAAGACAGTGGTGTTGCACTCAGAAACTGTGGGAGGCACCAAATCACACAAAATGCTGAATTCTACATAATGTGGCTTTAAACGTGGAGCGTTTGGCTGGATATTTGGGTCTGTACAGTATGCTACTGGCGGCTAATGTCGCCTCAAGCCGCTATCCTCAAGCGGAGATAGGGCACAGGCTACATAGATCTGTTAAACTCACTTCTTTCGAACACCACATCTCCAGAAATTTTTCTTTTTCAAACTTGTAGTTTCAGGTCGAGCCAACACTGACCTGAGTGACACCACTTGAAGCCATTTTCTTAGATTTTCCTCTGGAGCTACAAAAGTTCACTAGAACTTTTTTTTCACAGTTCTTAATAAACAAAGTCAAATAGGCTATTACATTTTTCATAATTAAAAAAATATTTTCACACTAATATGATATTGTGTGACTGTCAAGGTACTGGGCGTCTCTGAGAAACCTGGTCGTCTCTCTGATGAACTCCATGAAGTCCATCATCTCCCTCATCTTCCTCCTCTTCCTCTTCATCGTTGTCTTTGCACTCCTTGGCATGCAGCTCTTTGGTGGCAGGTAACATTAAATAGTCTCCTTTGACCCTCTGAGTAAAGAAAAGTAGTGCTAATAGTGCTGTGCATCACTCTGTATGAGTTCATGAAGACATTTAGCATTTCTTTCTCACAGGTTCATCTTTGATGACCCAGATGACATCTTTGTCGACTACATCTTGGATGATTACACTCCCACGAACTTTGACACCTTCCCTGCAGCAATCATGACCGTCTTTCAGGTCTGGAAATAGACCTGCCAATTTATTGCTTTCTACTTCACACGTTTATCACAGCGAATAATAACATACAGGAAATGCTCAGGATAGTTTTGTCGATGATGTGTGTTTGTTATTCTGACTTTGTTCTCCCAGATCCTCACTGGGGAGGACTGGAATGAGGTAATGTACAACGGTATTCGCTCTCAGGGAGGAGTGAAGTCTGGCATGTGGTCCTCTATCTACTTTATAGTTCTTACACTGTTTGGAAACTGTATCCTTGATTACTCTTTCTAAATTGGAAATATCAAAGGTGTCATTCCAAAATGCCATATACAGTACTCTTTTTAGGAGGTAACCTAAACCAACTACCAGGTATCCTAATTTGTTATTATTTTGTAAAAGTGACAAAATATTTTTTATTCAAACTGTGGATATCTTAGTTTAGTATTGTTCTTTATATTTAGGCTTTCCGCTTTTTCAAAAAAGAGTTAAGAAGCTTAATTGGAGATGGAAACGATATGATAATGATAATAATAAGTTCTGATGTAATGAACCTTTATCTCAGATGGTTCCCCTCTGACAAAAGATATGAAGAATAACGATCTCGTAGCCTCACCACACAGATTTGATGTTACCTTCCTAACGTTAATACATAAAACAAAAATGTCATATTTCCATCGTGTCTTGTTCATTTTGTCATTTGACTTTCGCCTGGTGCTCCTTTGATCACCACATCGTATTCCCGCCCCTTCTTCTGCAACGGTTAGTGGTTTTCCGACTGGAGAATTGGCACCACCTTCTATTTCTGTCGATGAAACCACCTCCTAATAATTGCATAACAGTAGTGGATCAAAACAATTCACGTTCATTCGCATTTTCTTCTGCAGATTTTCTGAAAATTTGGTAAAAATGTGTTTTTTGCACTAGTTCTGCGTCAGTCGGTATTTGTAGTTGTAGAGGTTGCCGTGTTGCACTTTGTCCATCACATCCTTGACTCAGCTGTGACCAGACACTCTGCTGAATGTCTTCTTGGCCATTGCTGTGGATAACCTTGCCAATGCACAAGAACTCACCAAGGTAATACAAAAAAAATGAATAAAGATAAAGATATAATCTGCCATGTCCAGTTCTCCTCATCACTTTGATTCTGTTTAAATATTAAAACTCACAGATGTTACAGTTGTTCAGCCGTCTTTTCCTCTTTTGATCAGGATGAAGAGGAGGCAGAGGCGGCGTTCAACCAGAAGCACGCTCTGCAGAAGGCCAAGGAGGTCGGCCCGCTGTCCTCCTTCATGTCTTCAGAGTAAGTGCTGAACGCAACCGCTCTCCTCTCCTCCTTCTGTCCCTCTCTTCCTCTCCCTCCTTCCTTCCTCCAGGGATTGTCTATAGCCCTAACCCACAGTGTTGTTACTTAACACAAGTTGCTGTAGCCTCCAGCAAATGGCGAGTCCATCATGAGGTGCAACAAATTAAACTACGCCATGCAGTACAGTTACAGATGGAGGCCAAGGGTCATCAATATAGAGCCTGTTGAGAGAATCACGTGCTGTCCCACTAGAGACTGATACTTCTTTACTGACAGATCTACTATCCAGCCTCCGCCTGCTCCCTACGCTGTAATTTGCTGCCAAATAGAAGTCAAATGTATGTCTCCATGGTAACTGGTTCCACTCTGGGATGGGAGGTGCTTATATTGTTGTCATGCAGACAGGGTTACCCAGTGTCCAAATTAACATGTTGTGTCCATTACAGTAATATACTTATGTACTCATGGTAGATATTGTTGCAAGGAAAGTGTAATTAGCAGATGAAATGAAGTGTGTGCAGGTTTTGATCTGTTTAAGTGTTCTGACTTGTGGAAAATTTGATTTATAAAGTAACCTTGTTTTCTCAATGCTCAGGTCTCCAGCAGAATAGATTGTCTTTTTCTCTCAGGGATTGATTGCACAGTGGTGAAAGTGCATGTGCATGCACAAGAGTGAGGACCTCTGGCTCTGTGTGCACGTTGGTGTATTGAGAAACGAGCAGTTTGTTGCATGGGCATGTGGAAGATTTTACCAGATAACATTTTATTAACATCACATTATGCACCTTCTTTCTTTCTTTCTTTCTTTCTTTCTTTCTTCCTTTCTTTCCTTCTTTCTTTCTTTTCGAGGCCCTGCCATTTTCTTAAAACAACAGAAATGATATTACAACAGAGCAGAAAGAAAACTGGAGATGTGCATTAGTTTCAGTTTAGCCAGCTGAGGGTCAGGCTCTTGTCAGTGCCCATAGAGGAGACTGGAATACCACGGGGTCGTCTGGGCCGGCATCTGTATTCAAAGAGGACACTCTGAACTTTTAAGGGTTTCTGGTCTCATCTCCGATGTCAGCTATGAAACCCCGGTGGTGCCTGCCCCCGCTGACCTTGAAGAAACTTGCATGACAGCATTTGCTCAAAAGAAAAAAAGAGAGAAGCAGCATGTTGGAGGCTGATGGTGATTTCACCCTTTTAGCGCATGCATCTGGTCAGCATGATCAAAGGAAGAAAAATTACACACACACACCCTCGCTGAGAATGCTTTTCACATAAAGTATGACAAGTGATACTGAGACTGGAATATTTTGATAGTGCTTTCAGTGTGTGTACTACTTTTCTTCCATTGTGAAGTATTTAAACCCTCCCTGAACTGCTCTTAAGTGTTCTGGATATTTGTAGCTACATTTTTTGAAGCTCAGCACATGAATTTCCCCATTTAGCTCTACTAGCATGTCCTAAAAGAATGCTAATTAATGTGTGAGTGCTCTGAGGTGGCAGTGGTGTTCAGAGCTGCATCCCAGTGTGGTGGTTTTGTTCAAAGGTTATCTAGATATGTACTCTTTTCCTGTGTTTGCTGATGAAGCCCATCTCTGTGTTTTCTATCTGTACCCATACTGTAGCTCGGACTGTCTAACATCTCAATCTTACTGAAATGTCTTCTTATCAATGTTGCGCTTACTGTTGATGTTTATGAATGTTGTTTGACTGTTTCTAATACTGCTACCATCTTGTTTGTCAATGTGCCGCTTGGCTCCAACGGAGACACACACCAAAGCATCGAGAGTCGGTTTCTGACCTCCATTTTGAGTCATTACAAACATTTAAAGATGTGATGTGCTGAAAACAGAATACACGATGTAGCAATTAGATATGAAATTAATAATTCATCTGTGCTTGTAGTCTTCTAAAAGAGCAGTTTTAGCCTTAAGCAGTTTATAACTAATTCTGAACAGCTGTTAAATGGCATCAACAGTCTGTATGCAGATGTTTTGATGACTTTGGTCTTTGTGTGAAAGGCCAGTTTATCTTTGAGTTTGCTGTGTGTCTCCTGGCCTGTTCTGTCTCTGCTCACGAAAGCACTAATGTCTTGTTTTCAACCAATCGCTCATTGATAACACGGACCACACAAGAGTCCACGCTCCAGTAAGTAACACTGTCTGTTCAGCTCTCTGAATCTCTCACTAACACCTGTCTGATTTTCTTAAATGGGTCAACGTCACAGACTCCATCTTGTATAGCACTCTGTTCATGCTCTGTCCCGTTCCTCCAAACTCTCTCCAGCCTAATTTGATTCCACATTTCTTTCTATTTACTCCACTGATTTCATTCTGCATCCTACTCTTTGTGTTATTTAGTCACACAAAAACTCCTGGCTTGGTTAATTTATCACCTAACATTTTCATTGATCCACTAAATCGCTTCATGTTGGAATGAAATTGCTCCATGTGTTTATAAACTGCCTGAACATCAGTCCAAAGCACAGACTATATACTTTGATGTTCATTTTGTGGTATAAAGCAAAACAGAACCTATAAAGTAAAATCCATTGAAGCGGATTCTGAAACTCTAGCTTGAATCAAATTAGATTTTTGGTGAAAACAGCATGCAAACTAAAATGGTTCCAGACCTGGATCGATAAATAATAAAACAAGCTAAAATTAAATGCTAACAAATCAAATGCTTACGCTAAGACATTAACATTAAAGGTCCAGTGTGTAGGTTTTAGTGGCATCTTGCGGTCAGATTGTACATTGCAACCAACTGAATACACCTCCCCTCACCCTCTCCTACGGCGGCCACTAAGAATGCAAAGAAGGCCAAAGGCTCTCTCCAGGGCCACTGTCTATTTTGTCCATTCTGGGTTACTGTAGAAGCATGGTGGTGCAACATGGCGAACTCCATGAAGGAGGACCTGTTCATTCTGTAGATATAAGATGCTCATTCAGTAGGCTGATTTATCGTAGCACGTAGGCTCTACACAGAGCCTACCCTGTAACCTACGCAAGTGGCCTACGCCGTTGGGAGCATTTAAATATGTGTGCTGGTGTGTCTTCATTACTGGTGGTGGTGATGCATTATTGTAGATCCCACCTATGTTCTTGCAAGACCCACTGTACTCGGCCACTGATTGGTTGGCTTTGTTGGTTGCGTTCTCTGGTAATGTCTGTTTTCAGCGGTCTATAAGCTTTAGTTTTGTGGGCAAATGCACCAGCCTTTTTCCGCCTCTCTCCCGGTCTTCTGCTACTGCTGTCTGAACCACTCATCCTCTTTAGCCACTCTTCAGAGTGTGTCTTGGATCGTAAGGTAGGCCGGACAGGCAGGCTGCCCTGCCGCTGCTCCACCACCTGGCCTGTCTCTACCTAACGAACCAGGAAACACTGCAGCTGCAACAGTCAGTCGTGGTGGTGTGTTTACCCGGGCAGCTTCTGCTCACAGCCCGCGACATCAGCTCTACCGCTGGCTGTTTGTTTTAAACAGCCACAAGAAAATCACAAGCACAGCCCAGACAGCCACTGATCACTGATCAAGCACTGGGCTGCTCATCAAGGGACCATGAAAATCTCTGGAGGAGGAGTGTAACCCAAGAAGAGCAACAGCTAGCCAGTCAGGAGGGACGGCAACAGCAGAAGAAGTCGGTGTGTTTACTGGGGAAACCACAGGTCCCAGTCTCCGGTATTAGCAATGCCACACTACCAAGCTTACCAGTCACAGTTATTGTGGTCTGCGTCGCTGTAACGTGCTGGTATGTTTATGGGGAGGTGCACATCAGGCTATGACGTAGGGCCCACATCTATACATAGGCTACGCCGGAGGTACTACGTGGATTCAATGATTAGTATAAATCATGCTTAAAGTCACGAAACACAGTGATTGTATATGTATATAATATAAATAGTATTAGATACCATTTCTGCCAATATATCCCCAGAAATCCTACACACTGGACCTTTAACCGAAACCATCTGTATGTTAAATGTGGCTCTGCATATAATAAATTGTCTTCTTCTATATACTGACACGCTGTCTTCTCTTTCTCTGCTCAGGGGAAGCCGGAGGAGGCGGCCCTACCTGTACAGGAAAAGAGCCATCCACCGCAGTCGGCCCACCTACTCCTGCTCTCTGGAGGAGACCCAGGGCAGCATCAGGGAGGGCCGCCCACCCCCACCACTCAACACCTCTAACTCTTTCATGTCCAGGAGAGAGAGGAGAAAAAGGATGACCATGTCAGTCTGGGAGCAGAGGACCAGCCAGCTGCGGAGACACCGCCAGATGTCCAGCCGGGAGATCCTGTACAGCAGCCCGAGCGAGGAGAAGGACGGGCCACCTGTTTCAGCCCAGCATGGACATCCCCTGTCGCTGCATCGCAAGGTCATGGAGAACACGCCGTCTGGGAGTTTGAAGCGTGCAGTGGACCCCTTAGCCTCCCCAGTGAAGAACCAGGCTTCAGCCTCCTCCATGTCTGTGGATGTGCCTCTGGATGCCGCCCTCTCTGGTGACATACCTGAACCGCCAGTGTCAGTGATGGTCCCAGAGCTGTTGGATCCTACGAGCGTACCACTTCCCGATGCTTCTGTGTCCACGGCAGAGCCCATCACTGAGAGCGGTAAATTGGGTGTTAATCAGAGCCACAACACCGCCAGCGAGCGCCGGAGCCCCCGATTGAATGGCGAGCGTCAACACAGGGCAGTCAAAAAGTTCCGACCACCAGATAACCTTGACACACTGACTCCTGAGATGGGAGGTCACGGTGGGATTAGGGGCAGGAGGGCGCTGCATCACTGTGACCATCAGAGCGGAGCCAGAAGTCAGGGGTCATCACCCGGGAATGGAAGCCACTTATTGAGTCGCTCGGTCAGCAGAGAAAGGACAAGAAATCCAGGGCAAGAAGAAGAGAAAAAAGCGGAGGCCAAGCAGGAGGAAGAGGTGTCCAAACCTGATGAGAGCAGGTGAGACAGATCAACATGTTTATTTTGTAGACAAGTTTGTTTGGCAACATATTTCAGATTTGGTAAGCAGATGAAATTAAATGATTTTAAGAGGAGAGGGGAATAAAACTTAGAGTCCCCAGTCAGATTCACATTTATATGTTTAATGCAAGTGATTTTGGAGGACCTGGAGATGTCATGTGAAAAAATACAGACAGAAAATTACTTTTTTCTGGAGATAAGGAGCGCGGGCAAAGAAGCTGCTGTGTAGTCTGATGGTCAGAAACAATTCAATTAAAATTTTAACGTTAAAGTAGACTAGCTCTAAGTCTATCGCTGTCCTCCTGTTTGTCCAGTCAAGTCTTTGTGTCTGTACTTTCAGACAGGGTGACAGGAGTGAAGGAGGAGACACTGACCCACCAGATGACCAGAGCCACACTGGCGACCAGAAGCAGGAAGAAACTCCTCAGCAGTCAGACCTGTCTCCAACTGCCATCCCGGACAGCAGCAAAGAGGACAATGAGACAGAGCATGAGGATAAATCTCAGCTCAGCTCCAGTGTGATCATCGAGGTGCCCAACGTTCAGTCATCTCTGGAGCTCTCCACGATCACAGGTACAACTGTTGGTGGTTTTTAGGTGCTGATTCGGTGACTTTTTCACATTGTAGCTGGTAACATTAGGAAGTGCTTTGTTAATTTATTTGATTTCTCAAGACTTGTGACATTACTATCTTGATTCGAACCTTACAAGGCCAGCGCATCATTTTACTTCAGACAGGATTCATTTCAAGTAGCTGGTATAGATGAGCCACACATACTCATCAATATGAGCCCTTCTTACAGCTGATTTTCAAAGTGGAAATTTCACATTTATTTGGATAAATTTGAGGTGAGAAATAGGTCATGCAATTGCAGAGTCGTGACTTCAGGGTAAATTGTTGCTCCCACAGTTCATTTTGTGAGGGATTCATTCATGTCATCTGCTAAAATAGTCCCCATAGTTCACTGATTCAGTTCACCACTGCAGGGCTGGCATTGGATATTTTCAGTCTTCCTCTTCTTCTCCTTCTCTCATCTGTCCTAACCTCGTCTTCTTCTTCTCCTCCTGACCTTCTCCAGTCAACAGTAAGGACCCCGAAGCCTGTAAGTCAGAGAAAGAGGAGGCAGAAGAGACAAAGCCTGTCAACGCTGTGACTCCAGACAGCATGTTCATCTTCAAACCTGACAACCCGTACGTTGCTACCATGGACTCTCTGAAGGGGTGTATTTCTTTAGAACATTGTAGTGACGAGGAAATAATGGTTCTCCAAACATCACGTGTACTGGGAATACACTGCCCCGATTTGATGCACGACATCCATGTTGTTTAACCTAGCTGCCTTTAGACCTTTAGTACCTGACCTCTGCATCACGTCTTCACTCTGCCATCTGCTCTCCCTCAGGGTGCGCCGAGCGTGTCACTACGTGGTGAACCTCCGATACTTCGAAATGTCCATCCTGCTGGTCATAGCTGCTAGTAGTATAGCACTGGCTGCTGAGGACCCTGTCGCCACCTCTTCTGACTGGAATAAGGTTTGTATGCTCACGTTCACGTACAGTATATATCACCTGTCTGACGGGAAAAGCTGTAACATAAATGACTTAATAAAAGCCAGAATATTTCTGCTGTTTCTACCAGCTCTTTATCTGTGCTCTGGGTCTAATAGCTCCCTTCAGCTACACTGAGCAGCACCAGGAAGAAGAAAGAAAATACTTCTAAAAACCATTTCCTGAAATTGTTTCACAAAAGGCGTTAATGTGACTTGATGGGGGGCAGTTAAACTGCTGATGACTGAGGAGATTGAAGTCTTAGACACACTGAGCTTCACAGGAGGTTTGAGCTATTTATCTTGTATAGTATTATTATCATTTGAGCGGACTGTTTCGTACTAAACCTCAAGATAAGCGTGTGAAGTAAAGTGTCATAAAATCAATGCAGCAAGTTGAAGAATTTTACCTTTTTCGTGACCACATCATTAGGCCTCCGTGCCGGCGATAGCTGTAGCCGGCGGCTTTATGTTTTTGGGTTGTCCATCCGTCACATTCTTCTGAACTCAATATGTCAAGAACACTTTGAGGGAACTCCTTCAAATCTGGCTCAAATGTCCACTCGGACTCGGACTCAAGGATGAACTGATTAGATTTGGGTGGTCAAAGGTCAAAGGTCAACTTCACTGCGACATCACAATATTCAGCAAAAAATGTTCTGACCATTATTCAACGGCATAACTCAGGAACAGTGACTTGACTTATACAACCACAATATATATTTGACTTCCCCTTTTACTGCTCTGTCTCATTGCAGGTTCTGCGCTATTTTGATTATGTGTTTACTGGAGTCTTCACGTTTGAAATGATTATAAAGGTGAGTCACTGTCAGAAGATGATATAAAAATAATCATGTGTCGCTGTGTGGTGACGGGTTGCAAGAAATGGTGCTAAAACATCTAAATACACCTTTTTCAACTAAATAATTCCAGGATAGTTCTGCTCAACATCTAAACTAGCAACCAATTGTCCATTATGGACACTTTCTGTCTGCTTTCTTTCACTTCTGAAGAACAGTGAGGATAAGACAACTTTGTCTGATAACAAATGATAATCAAACTTTGTTATGTGACAGTCGCACACAATAGAAAAACGTATTTCCAACAACTTTAGCTGGTGAACCCTTTAAAAAAACGCAATGTTGGCTTGCTGTCCCTTATCTCCTATTACATGTGGTTATTGGTTGACCAAAATAACCAAACAATTTGTTTTATTTGAACGTAGTCCCAAAGAAGTCAAATGAATCAGCAATAAAACAATTTACAGAAAAGGAATAAAGATTCAATGAATATCTGGAAAACAAATGAGCCCAGTGTCGCGCAGGAGGAATGTGTTTGTCTGCTTTCCTCTGCTGTTAATTATCTTGTGACTGCTCAGATTGATGTTCTCTATTTAAAGTAACCAACAGCTTCAGGCTCATTTCTCATTTAATTCAACTCGTTCAGTAGCTCGATTCTCTTCCAACACTGATACTTGAAATACCAACAAAAGAAATGAATTTAAAGTTGACTCCATCCCAGGAAGGACATGTCTTTCATCGTAGACCTTTGTCTTGTCTCTCAGATGATCGACCAGGGTCTGATCCTCCATGATGGCTCCTACTTCAGAGACCTGTGGAACATCCTAGACTTCATCGTCGTGGTGGGAGCACTGGTGGCCTTCGCACTCTCGTCAGTCACATGACTTACATTAGCTAACAATATGCAGTGTCTTTAAATCAGCTTTTTATGGCTGTAAATGTTGTTTCACTTCACGCAGCCGCCTCTTCCATTTTGTTATAGCATTATAACTGTTAATATACATGTCCCTCTTTCCTGTTTGTCTCCGTCTGTGGATGATGTCCCTGTGGGATTGACCACCAGCAATGTGATGGGGTAAAAGTTCAAAATGTCTTCCTCTATTCAAACAAATACCATCTTTAAATGTGCCAAATTGTGCAACATAAGTAGAATATGTCAGATTGCACATCCTGTACGAGTGATGAATAAGGTGGGGGAAGTTGTTCTGAAAATCACGGTGTTTCTAAAAATGTGATGTTTACTATAAAACAATGGTTAGATGCTAACGCTGTCTGTCTCTGTGCGCAGAAATAACAAAGGACGGGACATTAAGACCATCAAATCTCTGAGGGTGTTGCGAGTCCTCAGACCACTGAAGACCATCAAGAGGCTTCCTAAACTCAAGGTCAGAGATGCTCTCTCTTTGTATGTTTCTGTCATGTCTGTTAATAGCTAATGTTAATAATCAGATCCTGCATAAACCAGACTAATTGATGAAAAATGTTAAAAATGACCAAGAGATGACACCAGTTGTCCAACATGCTGTGTGTCTAGCTTTGGTTAAAAGTTGAAAAGATGTATTGAGTAAGTTTTTGACCAACGCAAACATTCCTCATGGCTACATCAGGACCAGAGCGACTGACGCAAAACTTGGCCTTCAAGTATAGCACACATACCACTCTTTTACAAGCATATCTCAGTGTCCACTCGCACACACAGAGACAGAAACATGCCCTGTAGCTTAAATATACCTCCTTGTTCATCTCTTGTAGCTGCATGTCGCAGACCTGAGAGTAGAAAAAGAGCAAGCAGACAGACGAGGTGATAAACCGTGAGGTGACTGTGAGCATTGGTGCATGAAGACATGTTGTCAGGGCTGGGATCCCCAAGCCTCACACGTAGTCTGTCTACAGGGAGAGAACAAGGAGATGAGGGGAGATGAGGACACATCAGAGCATGAATAGACACAGATTCCTCAATGGAAAAAGAAACTTAATGGAAACTGAGGAGGATCAAGAGGAAAGGACGGAGACTTGCAGAGAATAAATAAAAAAGTAGGGGAGGGTTTAAAGCAAATGCAGGGCCTGAGAAGCAGCTGGAGGATTGTCTGCTGACAGGTAGTCGTCCTGGGTTTGCTTCTAATACCATGAGCTGAGAGGAAGTGAAGATCTGTGGGAAAAGACATTCACTTTAGAGGATCATTGATAGTGTGGTGTATATATATACATTTACAAAAATCAATAAAGTTGATGAAGTAAGACATTGTATATATCGTCCCTGTACTGTTTTCAATTGAGTATATGTCAAAAAGGGTTGGAAAATTGTCACATTTTGTTTTTATTTATGTTTTACGTTTTCCACAGCGTCCCGACTTTTTGGGAATCGGGGGTTGTAAATCGATAAATAAATAGTTATGTGCATCATCATCGTCTTTATGTCAACCGTGTCTCTTCCAGGCGGTGTTTGACTGTGTGGTGACGTCTCTGAAGAACGTCTTCAACATCTTGATCGTCTACAAGCTTTTCATGTTCATCTTTGCCGTCATCGCTGTGCAGCTCTTCAAGGGGAAGTTTTTCTACTGTACTGACAGCTCCAAGGACACAGAGAAGGAATGCCGGTAATACTCTTAACTTTACTTCATTTTCTTTCTTTCTTTCTTTCTTTCTTTCTTTCTTTCTTTCCTTAGTTCCTTTCCTCTCTTCCCTCCACCTTTCTTACCTTCCTTCTTTTCTTCCGTCTTTCCCTCCGTATTCCCTTCTTTCATTTCCCTCCATCTGTCTTTCTGTCCTTCCTTCTTTCAGCCCTTCATTCAGTTTCAAGCAGCATGCCCTCCTAAAACACTAAAGATAGTAAAATTGTTGCAAATGTTACAAAATCCTCTCAAAGTCAATACGATCCTCTCTATTTCTTGATGTATTTTGTTTGATATGTCTTTATTAAGACTTTCTTTTGTTGTACCTGGTCTCCTCCGTCTCCTCCAGGGGTTACTACATCATTTTCGGGAGGGACAAGAGGGAGAGAAAGATAAGAGAGTGGAAGAGACACGAGTTTCACTACGACAACGTCATCTGGGCTCTGCTCACTCTCTTCACTGTTTCCACCGGAGAGGGGTGGCCTCAGTGAGTGTCTGATTGTCGTGCAGGATGAGGAAGTTCAGCAGGAGCTTTCCTCCATATCATTTTACATTCTTCTCCATTCAGAGGGCTCATTAGCTTTTATGAGCATTATAACCTTTTAACATCTGACTTGTTCTTTGGTAATGGTCAAATCTGACCTTTGATGAAGGAAATATAATAGATGTGATTAATTTAACAAAGATTTTTTCGTTCATTATCTCACAATAAGGGTATACCAATATTTCACTGACAGTGCCCATGGGTTTGTACTGTTCCAGCCCTTGTTAACTGCAAATAAATTAAAAACGATTTCCTCTTCCAAATGGCAAATTGGCATATGATCCGCACCACAGTAAACAAATACTTCCGCCAAACTAAAAACTGCTGTATTACATGATTTAATTTCAGAAGGGAACTTTTCCTGCACATAATGTTAGTTCAGATTTGATTTTATGAATGTTTTATAAGCAGTTAATATACAGTACATGTATTGATGTTATTGTGCTCTTTCTTTTGTGCCAAACAGTTGAAGTTTTATTTTTAAGTTGCTGGAGTTTATATCAGTATACGCGTTAGCATTAGTTAGCACCATGTCTCTGTTCTGTCAGGGTTCTGCAGCACTCGGTGGATGTGACAGAGGAGGACAGAGGCCCGAGCCACGGCAACAGGATGGAGATGTCCATCTTTTATGTCATCTACTTTGTAGTCTTTCCCTTCTTCTTCGTCAACATCTTCGTGGCTCTCATCATCATCACCTTCCAGGAACAGGGGGATAAGATGATGGAGGAGTGCAGCCTGGAAAAGAATGAGGTAAAGGGAGCAAAGAACAACACTTTTTTCTCTGTCTGTTGTGTTTCTTTTATGACGCTTTGTTTTTTCACACTTTGAGTTTGATCACACCTCTTTCTTCCCATTGCGCCTCCCTTTCTCTGTCTCTTAAGCATGGATTTACACTCTAGTCTGTACGGGAGCCCAGTAGGGCAAGTGAGATTTTTTTTTTTTTTTTCTGGTGATTTAAGAATCAAGTGAATTTTTTTTTTCTTGTGTTTTACCCAGATGGAAAAAAATATGTAAATTAGAAAGATAATTTCCACTTCTAAAGTCTTAAACACAGAAGAGAAAACAATTTCAATCAGACTTAGAAAATGGATCACCAGAAAAAAAAGATAAAATATGCTCTGACTGTCTTGGTAAATTTATACATGTTCTTGTAAGAAACATCTATTTCTTAATTAAGTAAATAAAAAAGAGCATTTCATTAAGGTGGAAAGACTGTGTGCTTTGGTTTTTACTGTTTCATGCTTCTTTCTTTCCTCTTTCTATCATTCTTTGTATTTCAGAGGGCATGCATTGACTTCGCCATCAGTGCCAAGCCTCTGACCCGTTACATGCCCCAGAACCGGCACACGTTCCAGTACCGTCTGTGGCATTTTGTGGTGTCGCCCTCTTTTGAGTACACCGTCCTGGCCATGATCGCTCTCAACACCATTGTACTGATGATGAAGGTGAGCGAAATCAAACACAGGGGACGACTCTGAGACTACTGGTTTTTCCATCATGTACCTCTGTCTTCTCTCTCCTGAAAATTGTCTTCTCTCTCCTGAAAATGGCGTGCCGCTCTCAACATATCCTCAGCAGCATATTCTGTCGTGAACTTGCGACTGTTAACACTTTGGTTTTAAAATAAACCAAGACGTGTCACTCCTAACTGGAAACATGGCTGTCGAAACTGATGAGTCCCACCTCGTCACACTGTGATGTTTTAGTGTTTTTCCACCCCTCTCTCGCCACTATTTATTTCCTGAACTGGCCTTTTCTTGGGCTGTGCTGGTTATTCAGAGAGACAGGCAGTCAGACAGACAGACGCAGGGTGACTCATCCTGTATTAAATATTGATCTATAATGTCCAGGGGCTGCTATTTAGCATGACCTCATTAACTGTGGCTCCTGCCCCCAGAGGAATGACTCCTTTTATAGTGCGACAGATGAGAGGTGCAGAGACTGAGGGACTATTTATGGGTCTGGAGGAATCTTCCATCAACCTGTAGATCTGCAGGGCGCAGCGCTGAAGTTCATACTGTTATCAGACTGGTATCATCAGGTTACAATGCAGTGAACTGGTTAGGGAATATTCCACTTTTTTATCCCACTCATACAGCACATTTCTTGCAAGTTTAATCCCTGCCGACTTTCTTTTTTCAGTATTACTCTGCCCCGCCGGCATATGACTCCGTACTGAAGCACCTGAACACAGCGTTCACTGTTCTCTTCTCTGTTGAGTGTGTCCTCAAGATCTTGGCCTTCGGCTTTCTGGTGAGAGAAAAGAGCAACACGCAGCCTGAGTGTGGATCCTCTTTTGAAATGACTCAAAGCATCTTTCCTGTTTCTACAGAACTACTTTCGAGACACATGGAACATTTTTGACTTCATCACTGTTTTGGGCAGCATCACAGAGATCGTGGTGGACCTGCAGGTAATAAGAATAATTAAGTGTCGAGAGAGAGTATACCTCTGACTAGAAATACTGTATTCCTGTAATAAACGCCATCAGTGAACACCAGTTTCCCTCCCCTCTCCTAGTTTGTTGATACGTTCAACATGAGCTTCTTGAAGCTCTTCCGAGCAGCTCGTCTCATCAAACTTCTGAGACAAGGTTACACCATCCGAATTCTCCTGTGGACCTTCGTCCAGTCCTTCAAGGCTTTGCCCTACGTCTGCCTGCTCATCGCCATGCTCTTCTTCATCTATGCCATCATTGGGATGCAGGTTAGAGAGACACACACCTGAACGTTCTCTGTCTCTCTCTGGAGATGGTGTTCAAACATATAATCCTCCAAAGTGACTGTTTATGCAATGTCCTGCCTGTTTTGTGCCTGTTTCTCTGTGAATCAGGTGTTTGGAAACATTAAGCTGGATGACAAGACTCAAATTACCCAGCACAACAACTTCAAGACCTTCTCTGGCGCTCTAATGCTGCTCTTCAGGTAGGACACCTTGACATCTTCAGTCCTGTTCTTCGGGTAGCTTTGGACATAATGTTGTTTGTTTCAGATCCGTGTAGACATAATTGGAGCTTTGGGTTACAAGGCTTGAATGTAACAGACATTCATTTATGTGTAACTGTCCCACACTGCAAGTTTAACACTTTGTCACTCAACACACTAAATCCAATCACTTATCTTCAGCACTCCAGAGTAGTCACCATCTCGTGTCTCCGTTAAATCGAGATGCAAAGCCATCAATATTTTCCTACACTTGGTTCGTTGAACAACACATTTCCTTAATGTAGTCTGAATAATGATGCACGGCTGCAGTAGTAAGGTTTTGCTTTCTAATTACCCAAGAGGCTCCTCACTGTCAGGGGGTGATAGATGCTGCAGTGTACCACTTACCTCCTTAACAAATGGCTCGGCAGACACTTCGAGAGGTTTACATCTGGTGAAGACGAACGCAGTGTCAAATAATAAAATGGCTATCTCGACCAAAGTGTTGAGCAATGATACTGTGCTTATTTTTTACATTTAAATGTGATCCCTTTGGATTTGGTTATCTCAAATCTGTGATATGACACATGGCACAACAAAAACAAAAAAACAACTGTATAAAATGTCGACATCAACATTTAAAGTGATTAAAAATTCAGCTCTATTACTTGTAAATCTTACTGGAAATGTATTCATTAGACTACTCAGCTCTGTGTCACATTTGGACTGTCTAAGCTGTCTCTGAAGCGAGTGGTGCTTTGATTGCACCTTCCAGATGGCAGACACAACTGTGAATAAACTGTGAGGTGGACCGCTCAGTCTTAACCAACCTGCCCCTTCTCCTTCTCCTGGTGTTGTGTAATGTGTGTGTGTGTGTGTGTGTGTGTGTGTGTGTGTGTGTCTGTCTGTCCAGGAGTGCCACAGGGGAGTCATGGCAGGAGATCATGTTGTCCTGTCTCGGGGGACAGAAGTGTGAGACGGACCCAGCAGTACAGGCGTCCCATCCAGAGGGGGGCTGTGGCTCCGACTTCGCCTATTTCTACTTTGTTTCATTCATCTTCTTCAGCTCCTTCCTGGTAAGACAAGGAAACCAGAGTGTGAAGGATCCTTCTAAAACACAATAACGAAACCTCTTGTCATGTTTCAACCTGGTGTGTCCGTTGTGTCTCATGTTATGTCTTTATATTTTGAGCGCTATCCTAATATTTCCCCTGTCAAGGCGCCTTCGGCTCATACAAACAAAGTCATGGCTTCTCCTTCCTCTTCTGTTTGTCTTCTGTCCAGATGCTGAACCTTTTTGTGGCCGTGATCATGGACAACTTTGAATATCTGACCAGAGACTCGTCAATCTTGGGTCCACACCACCTGGATGAGTTTGTCCGGATCTGGGGGGAGTATGACCGCGCCGCCTGGTCAGTGTCTCTCTGTCTTTATGCTACACCTACATCTCATCAATAGTGTAGCTGTTTTCAGGGATGTTAAATGATGTGTTATACAGTTATGCTGTCAAATATAAAAAGACTAAATCAACTCTATGATACACATTGGATGTAAAAATCTATTTTGATGTGTGTATCTGGCATTTGAATTAGCTGCAACAGGGGTAAATGCTAACAGCTACAGATAACCATGCCCAAACAATTTCACCAGCCTTCAGAAAAGTGTTTTTTAAAGTTTGCATAAAGTCAAAATTGCTGTTCTCACCTATACACCAATATCATGCCCAACTGCGGCAAGAAAGCAGTTTTTAGGTATCTTTAATGGTATTTTAGAGTTTGTAACTTCCAGGAAACACATTCAAAATGTTGATGACTCATACTGCACTCGGGGGCATTTGTTAATTTTTTAGTCCAATTAACATTTTCTTTATCTATGATGCTGCAATTGATGTATAAAAAGAAGAACGTCGCCAGAGGTTGTTAGGGGAACCTCAACAATTACTGTACAAAAACCCACCTTCATAACTTTCAGTGATTTCAGTGAAATTGGCTCATCTTTTATGGAGACACTATTGGTTTGGCTGGTTTTCTCTCTGCTGCTCTTGGCCTACTCTGCCTGGAGCAGCAACTTGTTGCTAAATTAATTGCGAACAAACTGATAACCAGCAGCTCCTCAATGAACACCTCAGGACCGGGGCTGTACAAGGCCTCCGAGAACCACGACAGAGGCCATTAGGGGAACCGAGTTGATCTATGGAGTTTCCTGGTCGACTGATACCGGTAGCTTTGTTTCTTAAGTAGGCGCTAACTGCTGCTCAATGAAGTTAGCTGCTGTTAGCTCAGTAAGCGGTGTTTGCTGACTCAGCAACAGGTTGCCAGGTTCCAAACCAGTCAAGAAAACCACCTTGGTTCTGTATTCCCTCCGTCAAACTAGCCTCCGTCTTCTCGGGGTGTCGGTTTTCCTATCCTGGTCCAACTGTGTTCACTGGGAGCTGCCAGTCCATGGAGAGCGTTGGTGGTTCGGCGGTGGGGCATAACATACATTCTGCACTATTGGCTGCTAAATGTTTTTACAGGAAACACGTAACTATGCCGAAGCAACTAGCATTTTATTAGCCGTTTTATGGTTACTTTAAGGTACACTATGCAAGATTTGTCGGTTGCTGTTGGTAAACAAACCCTTCAAGGTTAGCTTAACAAAGTGATGCATCAGTGAAATACAATGTACAAATACAAATAGTTTGACAGCGGTTATGTTTCAAAGCAGAAGTAAAAATGCCTACACCTCCACACAACCCTCCAGATTTGATGTAAAAACAGCCAAAAGGGCTCAAACAGACACTAAGACCTGCAGCTCCCCTTCTTGGCCTGTGGCAGGAAGCCTGAAACGCCCCGAGCACAACGTAATGAGAAGAAAATAAAAACAAGTAAAAGTAGTAAAATAAGAAAACACAGGCAGAGGGCAGCATCTCTGCAGATACACCACCACACACCTGTAGTGGGTCATTATTATGATTCTATACACTGTTTTGTTTTTTGTTTTTTATAGTATATATTTTAATCGTATCATAGGTGTATTACAGACAACACAAAAAATGTTTAGATGTCTTAAAACTGCTCTTTTGAGGAAAAGGCCTCATTCACCCTTCTTATGGACTACAAGGCTGTACTTACACTCAACTAAAGACATGTATGTTCTTTCCAGTGGTAGGATCCACTATAAGGAGATGTACAAAGTTGTACGCACTATCTCACCTCCCCTGGGCTTTGGAAAGAACTGCCCACACAGGGTGGCATGCAAGGTTTGGTTCCCCCACGTCAACAAACCCTCCCCTCACTTTGCCTCTTTGGTGTGGGATGCTCCCTGACCTCCTCCTACCCCTCTATTCCCTCCCTTCACTAGCTGTCACTGCCCTGCTTGACCTTTAGGGGTGTGTTACTCAGGTCAAAGAATGGCGACACTCCACACTCAGGGTACTAAGGCACAGGACATCCCCAACAAACATGATTTTATCGGATTTTAAAATTCTTAAATCCTGCTTTTGAAGCAGTGAAGAGAAATGTGGGGGAAGCCTGTCTCTTTCTACCTTTTGGATCTGGTGTAAAGATGATTTTAGTACTCTCTGGCGCACACATACACCAGCAGCACGTAAGTATCTTATATTTTGTACCAGATCCAGAGAGGCTGTCATTCCTTTGCTCATCCTGTCCAAGGTTTTTCTCCTTTTCCAGTTTTCTATGCCCTGATGGCAGCATAGAAAGAATACAGCCTATTTTATTTCTCCTACTTTCTCCTCCTCTGTGATTTCTTGGAATAACCCTTTCTCTTGTATCTCCTTCATCCTGTATTTTTTACCCTACACACCCCCTCCTATGATCTTTTCCTCCTCCCACATCCCCTCGGGAACGCACTCCCTGACTCCTCCACCGTTATTCAATTTCTCCTCCACCTCCAACATCATCCCTCTTCCTCTCCCTCCCTCTCTTTTCCCCTCTTTCTTTCTTTCCCATCACCACCTTCATGGCTACTTGGCGCCCCCAGTGGTCGTATCCATTACACTGACATGTATGAGATGTTGACCAACATGTCGCCACCTCTAGGCCTGGGCAAGAAATGCCCCTCCAAGTTGGCATATAAGGTAGACTGAACACAAGCGATGAAACAGGCGCTGTCTCTGTATTTTAATCAGAGAGGACAAGCAGCTTGTTTTGTGTGTCGTACGTTGGGAAAGCAAGGCATTTTGTCTGTCGAGTATATGAGTATTGCTTGTTGAAACAGTTTAAGTTTGTCTCTGGCAGATGATTAATCACTGCAGTAACGATTGCCTGTTTTGCTTTGCATCTTGGCAGAAAAAATAAGACGTCATCATCTGTTTTTTTTGCTGTTATCTGATGAAAGCGTCTTGGTGGAGCTTATTTTTCGATATCAGTTAGAACATTAATCAGAAAGTTGTCAAACATCTACATGCTTAATCTGCAGTCAAATGTTCTCATGTCTTTCATACTTACTTCTCTCTGTCTGCATGTGCCTCCCACCACAGCCCGGTGTTACATCTGTGTGTGATTGTGTGATGTGCTGGATGTGTTGTTGTGATGTACCTGAAAGCATGCTCCATCTGAGATTACGTTTTGCTTGAGTTTTATCTTTTTTTTTATAAACCTAGATAAACAGCACCTCCCTTTACAGAAGGACAGGAGCGAATACAATTTTTATTTCCAGATCTCAAAACACATTATTTCTTTGTGTTTCTCCAGCTTGACATTCAGTAACAAGCTGTCTAGTCAGTTTTCTTGTGTTCATCAAATAATTACTGTGTCTTGTGTCTCAAAACAAGATGTAGTGGATAATTACATGGTTTTCCTCTCTGTCCTTCTGTATACGTCAGTGATGTTTTGTTAATTTTGTTTAAAAGCAAACTGTGCTATATGAAATGTGTGGAAACTTACGGTTTTTTTGTCGTGACGCCCAGAAAAGCTGTGGTCGCTCATCATTTTAGGTAGAGCGGGAACAGTTAGTCAGTTAATCACTTGAACAAACACAAATCAATTGCCAACTATTTATGATTAATCGTTTCAGTGATTTTTCAAGCAGGAATGTTTAACACTTGCTGGTTTCAGCTCCTTAAATGTCAGGATTTGATGCATTCCTTTGCCATTTATGACAGTAAATGAAGAGTCTTTGGGTTTTGGACTGTTGATTGGACAAAAGAAGCAATTTGAGGACATCACTTTGGGCTCTTGGAGGAGATTAATCATAAAAAATAATCACTAGATTAATCAAAAATTAAATCAAAACAATCTTTTTTAAGATAGAAGCCCCGAAATCAGAATTTGACTATCTTATTAGCTCCATAACAGGTTTATGGGTGAGTAGGAAAACTCACTCATAATGTTCCAATTTGTTTTGAGCTGAAACTTGTTTAAATGTTGTTTGTAGGAAAGAAACAAGCAATATTTAAGTAATTAGTAACTTGGTGGCATTTCTGCCTATTTCCCAACTTGATCATGTCAAATCTTAGCTGTTCATTGTCAAGTCTGTAGGCTAAATGAGTTGTCATGTTGTGACAGCAGCCATTGAAAAATAAATACTAGAACACTGTAATTTGTTATCTTGAGATATTAAGTCATTATGATAAAGATAAAAGGACTTAAATTCATTATGATCCACCACAGCCGCTCTGGGCTTCCACTTCTGCTTTCTAATATGTTATATGTTTACTGATGATGACCCTCTCTCTGCTGCCATCAGAGACTCGTCCTGATGAACATGCCTGTGGACGAGGACATGTCCGTTCACTTCACCTCCACCCTCATGGCCCTCATCCGCACCGCCCTGGAGATCAAGATCGCCAGAGGTTGGACTGAATATCAAATCAAAAGCTTTCACACATCAACTGTGATGTAAAAAAACACTTCATCTATGTGTGTGTGTGTGTGTGTGTGTGTGTGTGTGTGTGTGTGTGTGTGTTATCTCCAGGAGGGGAGGACAGAAATCAGATGGACCTGGACCTGCAGAAGGAGATCAGTGTCATCTGGCCTCATCTCTCTCAGAAGTCGTTGGAGCTGCTGGTTCCCATTAACAAAGGTGACATCAGCACAAACAACCAGGACGATCAAAAAACGAGAACGATATATATTTTTGTTATCAGAGTAGTTGTAGCAGTAAATGTCATTTAATTTGATAATGTATTCTTTTGAAGGGTCATATCTATGGCGTGATGGTTTCTGCTTTCTCTTTTTTCAGCCAGTGACATGACCATTGGGAAGATCTACGCCGCCATGATGATCATGGACTACTACAAGCAGAGCAAAGCCAAGAAGCTCCGACAGCAACTGGAAGAGCAGGTAATTTAATTTAATTATTCCTATGAGGCACCCAGAAGTCACTGATGTGCAGTAGTTTTATAGCATTAATGTGCTCTTTTCATCATCTAACAGTTCAAATTTTGCACGCTATATCTGTTAGTTTCTTGATTTATTCTAATGTTCAATGATATATCGGTTGTTGTGAATGTCCATGTTGTAATTGAAGCAGCGTTTTTGTAGCCTGTTTTAATTCCCATCTCCCTCTTTGTGTTTTAGAAACATGCTCCTATGTTCCAGCGTATGGATGCCTCCTCTCTGCCTCAAGAAATCCTATGCAACGCCAAATCCCTTTCATTCCTCAGGCACAGTGCCGGATCTGCTCTGTAAATACTCAACTTTAATTTTCCCCTCACAGTTATTGACACTGGTTCATGATTATTTATGCAGGTAGAAATAGAGCCATCTGGATTTCCATATTTTGAATCTGATGTCTGACTTCACTGACCTTCTGTTCCTTTATTGACATCAAAAATAATTGACAAATTCGTGCGTGTATGTAATGCAGTTGTCCTGTCTGTGTGTGTGCGTGCTCCTTCAGCACCAGAGGAGGTTTCGTGGCACTCAGCCCGATCTCTCCTCAAGAGATGTTCCTGCAGCCGCTGTCTCGCTCCAGGGAGGAGAAGGAGGAGGAGGAGGACGACGAGTACCATTCACCCTACCACCCATACCACCGCCCACATCACCACCACCATCATTTACACACACTGGTAACCACCTACATGTAGTGTGAAAAGAAAAGTTGGCCGAGGGTGAACTTCAGGTCAACGAAACCCATCAGCAGTCAATTATGCAGCAGCCTTGTGAAAAGTTGCAGTTGTTATTTTTTATAATAAGAGAAGAATAAGATAATAATATTCAAGTGAACACAGAGACTCAGACTCAATAAAATGTCCGAGGTTTGATTCTTGAGACTTTGGAGGAGAAAAAGAAGAGAAACAGCCAACCCTCTCTTCTTCTGTGGTATTTGCGTAGGTGCCAGATGTAGTGGAGTATAACCAAGTGATGCAGCAGGCGAGACAGGACCCAACAGTTATCAAATCACCTCAGCGGACAGCATCTATCAGAGCGTCCTCCATGCCCAGACTGGCTGTTGATCCACAGGTAATAAAGATTAATAGCCTTTATTCAACCCTATATGTAATCCTGAACAACTCTTTTATTAGAGAGTGCTTTAAAAGTCAACAAATAATCAAAATGTACATATTTTATTTGTCCACACATGTCAACACAGTCATTATAGTCATCTTATGCGAGTGAGAGGGAATGTTTGCTGATGAGGTGTCAATCATGGTTACTTACAGGAAGTGTTTCCTTCTCTGTTTGTTCAATGTGTGTGTAGCCTGGGATGTCAGCAGACAGTAAGCTGATGAAGCGCTCCTTCTCCACCATCGGAGACCAGTGTGTGAATGGCCTTTGGCAGGAACAGCACTCTCTGGAGAGAGTCAGTCCTGACGACACATACAGGCCTCGGCAGAGGAGCTACAGAGGTCATATCGTGTTACTGAAACACCTCCTCATACATATTCTTAGTTGTTAAGTTTGATTTTTGAAGTGAATAAATGTACAGTATCTGTTGCAATACTTAAAGGTGCACTATGTAGCTTTTTAAGTCACTGTTCTATTAACCTATGATCTTTTTGTTCTCACCCCACCCTAAATCAATATACAAACACAAATGTAAACATGTCATAAACAAAGTAGATTTAAAACTCATGTTAGGTCTTGCAAACTGCTATTCCTTGTATCAAGACCTCTGTCTCTGTATATCAGCATGAAAAAAGTTGCATAGTGCGCCTGTAGGCTATTGTGCTTGAATTCGGCTGCTCCCAAATCATAATTGACTTTGAAATCAAAATTAGCACCTTTTAGCTACAATAACCTGAAGGACCGAGTGAAAAGTCTGAAAACTGAAAATTAAGTTTATATTGAATCAATAACCAAATTGAAGCAGTATTATTAGCTGGAATGAGAATTTTCATTGCTGCTGAGGTACCCGTTTTGATTGGCTTTGGACAGCTGCTTCTGGAAATGGAAATCATTCATTAAAACAGAAATGGCTTTGACTAATTAATAAATGAAAATGGATTTACTTACTGAAATCTGCACCTCCGCTTCGCAGGTCCTAGAATCAACCACAGAGAAACAAGCAGCCATGAGAGAGGGCGATCTAAGGAGCGGCGCCACCTCCTGTCTCCCGACGTGTCCCGCTGCAACTCTGAGGAGCGCAGCCGGGATCCATCGTGTGAAAGGAGACAGTCCCGTTCACCGAGCGAAGGACGCGCAAACACCTTACAGAAACAGGTAGAAGTGCACACTCTCCATACACACTGATGGACCTGATATTGTGCTGGGTTTGTTTTGTACAGTGAAGTAGACCCATGGATCTAACCATTAAAATCTGGATACAGCATAGGAGATGGCACCGTGTTCATTACTCATAAAAAATACCCGGATCTTCCATGTTGTGTGGCCCACAACTTCCGGTTTTGCTCTTGGCTAACTTGAATAGAGATTAGATGATTTAATCGTGTGGCTCTAAGAGGAAAACAGCCGTCGTGTAAATATGGTCTATAAGAGACCAGAAAACCAACAGTAGCCTACTTTGTCTCTCCAGCTGAAACTGTAGGAGAAGGTCTATAACACTAGTTTTCCTCATTATTCTGCGTGTGTTATTTACAGGTGAACGCCTCAGGCAGCCCTGCCCATTCGGCCTCGGAGTCCAGTACTCCTCGTAATCGACGCCAGCTGCCACAGACACCATCTCGCCCGCGGCCGTACATCTCCTACTCCCCTCTGGTCTGCCGAGCCCACACCTCTCCCACACCGATGAGCTCCTCTGAGGGACAGACCCAGCCTCAGGACGGCCCTAGTGTCTCCACAGAGACCTCGTGGAGGGCTGACAAGGAAGGCCTGGGCTCATCTGGAGGTCAGGGCAACCCGTCTCCTCACCGCTACATCTCAGAGCCCTACCTCCCATTCCACGAGGACGTCGGCGCTGGAGAGGCAGGCGACGGGCAAGACACCCTCACTTTCGAGACTGCCATGGCAACCAGCCTGGGCAGGGCCAACGCCATAAGCTCGGCCCCTCAGCTCAGACACTCCTGGCAGGTTCCTAACGGGCATTTTCGGAAGCATTTGGGCCAGGCGAGTGGGACCGGAGCCAGCGAGCTGCTAAGTGACACGGACGAGGACGACCGCTGCTAAAACCAGAGATGAAGAGGATGCACAGGGAGAGTCAAAGAAGCTCCACGTGGCGTCAAAAAAGGCTTCCGCTCCTGAGAACTTGTATTCTCAGTACCAGTAGCATAACAGGCAGGACTGAACACTATTTACCTGGATACCTGGGTGTCTGTCTGCAACGTGTCCTTGTGTGTGTGTTCGTTGGCGCTGGAGGGAGGCTACGTGCGTGCACATGGGTGTGTGTTTACGTGTGCGTGTGCTCTCAATAGAGAAAAATTTGCCAAATCAAGACAGCAGCAGAGACTGACTGTTCTATAAGTAGATCACTGCAGGCAAGTGTGGCCAAGCCTTCCCACACACGTTAGTGTTTTGATTGTTTTTTTGAACAAAATGTGGTGGAGACATCGAACCGAGGTGAATCCAAGAAACTGATCTAAGTGCGTTTTGTGTAGGTGAACATAGAGGTAGCATGTAACAATGTAATACGATGAATGTATTATAGCTTTTGGTTCTTAAGTTTCGGTCATTTGAGAGGGTTGCTGTTAGTCTTTGCTGTGGATAGTCGTAAGAGTAGCAGTGAAACACGGGTTGATTCAGATTTACAGCCAGTCCACACACAGATCCTGTTTACAACAAGAGAATCCACAAGGTTCATGGGCATTAAAAGTCACCAATCAATAAACAGTCAATACAGGAAATCAAGTTCCATACCTTAAAGTGAGCAAAACCTCTTGTGACATTTATTTTTCTGTCCCCATCTGAAAACAACAACAGTGCAACTTCACCTTGGTGGTAGGTGGTGATGAGATGTTTTGTCTCAGGATACTGAAACAGCAAATTTGTAATATATTATCTTCTAAAATGTTGTTCATCTGCAACCCAAAATAAAGAAAATCAGAAGGACCAAGTCAGTCAGCATGATATCAACATGAGGAGACCATCACAAGGACTGAACAAGAGGAGGATTCACACAAACAGGCCCTGTGGTCTGCATCTGCTTTGTTGAAGGCAAGCGGATGTTCACGCTTCACATTTTTATCAATATTGTGTCATAGAGGTGACTAAAGCCATTTTCTTCCTGGTACACAAATCCGGGGATTTGTCTTCTTCAGGATGTTTTGCCTTCTTTCACGTGATGACGGAATGATGAGTCCTTTATACGTGTGATGCAACATGGACGCTTTTACAAAATAGGAATCGCAGGCACAGTATGTTTTGTCGATACGTTAACTGCCACATCAGTTCTGTCACATTGAAGCCTATGATTTGGTCAGTAGGAACAAGCATTACGGTATTTTCTGTGCTCCAGAGTTATAGTAATTTTTCCACATGCATGATCATGGTGACGAGAGATACAGTATGTGAGAGAAAAGTGTCTTAGAGCTGCCTGATTGTTCTAATTTTAATGTATCCATGATATTGAACAGGATTTAAAACCACTTCACCGACAGAGTTAATGCTTTTCCAATCCCAGCATTCACTGTCTGTATTTTTGAACATTCCAACTTTCCACCATTTGTTGTTCCCCTCTTAAATAAGATAAATATTTATATCATGTGCTGTTGTGTTAATGTAATATGTTGAGTTTGACATGTTTCTGAAATGTGAACACAGGACATAATCTGGGCTGAGGATCCACAGGCCAGAAGAGGTCACACTCACCTGCTGGAGCCCCAAACAGAAAGTCCTGGACTGAAAAAAGATGTTTTTTTAGCAGAGAAACCCTGTTTGAAGTGTGTCGACTGCAAGGTTGGATTTATACAGTACAAAGGTTAGGTTAAGGCTTCAGCCTGTAGTTTATAGGACTGTGCTTAAGGTGAACAGTGCAGCCTAGGACTTAACCTCGATGTACGTCTCTGTACAGAACAGCCTAATCTGTGCCTGGGGAAGCTCGCCTCAAAGAGTTCCCCATCAAGGCTGGATTTCATAGATAGAGAAGCTTTCTGGTAAATATGTAGTATAAACTGTACAAAATAAATCCATGTTTAATTTATTGCATCGTTTATATTTTATTTGAATCATGATGCCTGTCTATGACTAACAAAAGAAGTGTTTACATATCTGTTCAAAGGACCATTAAAGAGAGATCACTTGTCTTTTCTGTTGCTGGCTGATATTACTGCTTTTGAATACTTATGAACATATTTTTTATGTCTCTTTTTAATAATTTGGAGATTTTTTTATGTATTTTTTATTTTTTTTGCTATTTTTGCCTTGGGAGAATATGGGGAATGCCATGCAACAAAATCTACTGGGTCTACATGGTCAGTGCATTAGACTTGAACTCATAGGCCACAAGAAATGTGTTATCACAGACATCTGTTCATCCATCCAGTGACAGATAGAAAATGGATGCCAACATATTCGTACTTGTTTGCAAACACACCCCCAACTTAAAAAGATCATACTATTGTTTACAGCCTACTCTAGCGAGCAACATTAAGTACCCCTTAACACATATTCATAATGACTGAATAGGCCTAAAAAAGGCCTACAGGACCTTCAATATATGAAAATATACAACCAGATATTTTGAAATTTCCTCAAAAGCACTTCGTAAATGCTAGGGCTGGGACTCAAAATCAAATATTACGATATTTTTGACCAAATACTGTGATATCAATACTGCAACAATGTTTTGGGAATGACTGATGATCAATAATCATCAGTAATGTGGCTATAATGACTAAGTGTGCAAAGACAAGTATTAGAACAAACAGAACAGTCTGGGAAGTTCAGACTTTGCTGCATGAGCTGGGTTCAGGCTTTTTTTGTTTTCTAGTGAAACCAGACAGTCTGACTCAGGAAGTGAGCACACCACAGCAGTGTTATCTCCATCCATTAGCAAAGGGTCATGGGAGGGCCAGAGGAAATGTGATACCTGCAGACGTGAAAGGTAAGCAACCTTAGGAAAAGGTACTTTTTTGATTGGCTGAGTGTGGGGAAGAAATGTTGCTGAGAAAATGTTGCTTGATGTTTTTTTGTGAATTCTGTGTTTCCACAGTGGTCTAAAAGCAGTGAACATTCAAAGACACCCGATTATTAATTTTTTCACCACATGGGAACAAGTTGTTGCCTGTTACTACAGCATTACTGATCCTCTCTAGTCAAAAACATTAATTTCCAGTATTCTGCAGGGTGAACCAGGAGTCAGAAAATTCATGTGGGCAGGCTGCTTACTTATTAACCACATAAGTGTGCAGAACCACCTCCAACTTTCTCCATTGCGACTCTGAGGAAAAGACTTTGAAACACTGGAGGGGAAAGTTGTCTGTTTCCACTTTAAAAACTACTGAACACAAATAAACACACACAATAACCTAAGTAGTGCTTGAAGGGCAATTGCAAACATAAAAAGTCCATTCACAGCTGTTGCAATCCTCCTCTTCAGCTTCCTGATTGCAGGTGATAAGTGAGAGGGTCAATGTGATGATAACTTTACGCTGATGAGTCAGAGAGAGAAAGGTCCGACCTTTTCTACAGTGACTGTTGTCAAACAGATTATTGCATCTTCTACACTAAAAGATAATTTTTCATTTTCAGAGACTTGACAAGGTCACACGTGACTGCAGGGAACTTGTTTACCTAGGATGGTTTTTCTTTCCACGATGTGAAGCTCAAGGCTTTGGTGTTGAACTTGACCTTGAATGTTTACACACAGAGTACTAATGCCGTCTGAATCTGTCAGCTTTGTGATACAGTTTACATTCACCTGTGAAGCTGCTCTCTAAGGGGAAAGTCTTCAGTCTGTCTGTGACACATCTGTGTGTTTAAAACCTATACTGTCATGTCTACTCATCTCATAACTGTCCACGTCCAGTGACTGATTAAGCAAAAATGAGCGTGTGAGTACTTATGAATGTATGTGTGTATTTGATGGGGTGCGTGGGAGAGTTTTCTGTATGTGTACATTTATTTGTGAATGTGGTAACGTTTACATGACAGTTTTCCAGATGAGCTGAGTGTGCTGTGGCGTCTGGGTCAACGGTGGTCAGAGGAGATGACGCTATTAGCTATTTTAGGGCAGAAAGGGGAGGAGCTTCTTCAGCTGGAGGTGAAGACTGTTCACTTTAGTCAGTGCCTGGAAACAAGGCTATGAGTGAGGAAACACACACCTACTGTATATTCTCTCTGTCCGGACTGGAGTTGTATCTGGACTGAGGCCCCCTGGCGTCGGGGCCCTGAGACCGCAGATCACCACTTCAGGCCCGGTGCTCTTGGGAGGAGCTTCACGTCCTCACCACTCACCCTTTACGGTAAACCCAACCTCACCCGACACAACCCTCCTCAGGCAGCAGCCCCTCGCTCTTCTGATCTCCATGTCACATTCCTCACATGGGCCACAGTCCTCACCTCCTGACCCTGGACAAAAAAAGATGGAGCGAGGGAGGGCCCACTGTGAAGTTCAATGGCAAATGAAGCACAACAAAGCCAACAATTGATTCATTTGAGGGCAAAGTCTACTGCAGTTGGGATTTAATCTCAGGATCTCTATGAACAATATAATGATGTCCTCTCTGTGCAAATACAGCACATGAAAACCTTAACATGGTTCCAACTTGCCTTGAGGTATCATTTAATGTCTTTTGTGAGGACTGATGTAGTTGATGTAGGACTAGACTAGAATGGAAATAAAAAGGATGATGATGAGATGAGCTCACCCCTCATGCACATCAATGACAGTTCTGTTTTCTATAAAGTCTCTTTTGTCATCACTCTGCCCTGATCTAACAGTCTCAACCACCTGGGAAACAAAGGCCTTACCCGTACTGTACTGCACTGTGGTCACTTGCTAACTTGCTGAGTAATGGGGTGGTGGACACTAACCTGTCTGGCACTGTGTTGCCACAGGAAGCAGAGAGGATATGTATGTTTTTTTGTTCTAAGTGTCTGGGTGTCTGCTTGCTTGGTCTGCTGATTTCATCATCTCTCTGGGCTGAAAACGTGTGCTCAGTCAGTCAGGCCAGTGCTGGGCTCGGTCCTCCGGGGAGGGGTGTGTGTTTTTAAAGAGCAGCCCCTGGAAGAGTGTGTAAGGCAGCTACGGTCAGAGGAGTCCAGTGGTTATCTTTATCAGAAGCCATGCAGGAAGCTGTGGCGCTGCTACTGCTACTGAGCTGCGTAAGTCTGATTATCTACTGACTTTATCTCTGTTAAAATGTTGACGGTGGGTTCGAGTTAAATTTCTTAGCTGTGTCTGCTTAGATTTTGAATGTCTGTATAAATTATGAATGCAAAGAGCTTTGGAAAACAAGACTTTAACTATCAAACAATGTTTCCTGCATATTTATACAAATAAGTACACCAAGCCTGGCTTCATTTCCACAAATGTTATTTATTCAGAGCATTTGATCCTCTCGAGACGATGTGGATTATCTTTTGAGTCTTATTTTACTTGTGCCATGTGGAAATATGCTGTACAAGATATATTTTTATATTTAGATATAGCACGTTATCTTCTGACCTTTAGAATCACACTTGGAACTCTCATCTTCAACTTTCTTGTCTCTACAATCAATCTAAGTTTTCAGTAAATGTAGGGTAGGCATTACTGTGAACCAGTTTGTTTCTGTTTTTTTAACATGGTGTATCAAATATTTCTGCATCAGGCTTGTGTGTTTCTAACATTTGCATGTGAGAGGATTATATCAAAGAGTAAATCTCATAAAACCCTTTGCCACCTGCAGAAATAAGGCCTGAAAGGGTAACAAACACCACTGTACAAAACAGTGGGTAAATTTACACATATACAGTGCTACATATAGACTGATGACAGTTTTTTGTTGTGACTTAATATCTGGACTTGCCCATATTTCAATTCAGGCCTGGTCAATAAATCTTCTTCTTCTTTTTCCAACTAATTAGTCAGTTAGCCAGATGAGCAATCACGCTCACTTGAGAGTGTCCCTCTCATATCACAATAGTGGGTCAATTTTAAAAGAAGAAATAAAAAGCGTCCTGCAAATTTGAGCCAGAATTTGATATATTCATCCTGTTCATTTCTAATTTTTTTCTTCACTGTCTCTGGATGAATTGAGCTACAATTGTCAGTAGCATGATCCAGTCAGATACAGTCAGACTAAATAAACTGAATAAACAAACTGACCTCAAGACATCACACAACACCGTTTCATACTGTTTTACTTTGTTAATATGTGGCGGACCCTGCTACCTTTCTAGCTTCAAACAGTGTTCTGGGGACCTTTTTTTCCTCTGAGAACAGCTTGTTTGTTCAGATAGGGAGAAGATATATATTTCTGAGTTTGTATTATTACCCCATTATTATTGCAAATACTAAAATTCTGAGTTTAAATTGTTTTCTCCAAAACTACATAGTGCACCTTTAAAGCCATTTGTATAAGATTTGAATGTTTCTGACATTGGCGCCCCCTTGTGATCAAAAAAGACACTGTCGCAGACACCAACACACACTTCACTGATGCTATAAACCATACTTTGGATTAACACTCTTTAAACTAGTCACCTTCGGTCTTCTGTGTGTCTGTGTGTTTGTGGTGTGTTCAGGGCACGATCCAGCAGATGATCTTTGTCTTAGGAGATCCTACAGCAGCAGAGCAGCACTGTCGAGATCACAGCAGCACCTGCTCAGCACTGACAGACACACAGGTACAAACAAGACACTATAGTCAGCTTCAAGACATTAAACTGTTGGTTCTTACACAAAAGGTTTATGTCCTGATAGCACCTGTTTTGTTTCTCCTTTTTTCCTGATATTACGAACTTAACAGCCAGCAAATGGATCCATCCAGCATAACATAAACTAAATAAAGACTATTTGATTACGAATGTTATTGCTGTTATGCCCATCCAAGCATATACCGTATATGTATGATAGGACCTCTGAATGATGAGACTCTTACGGGTCATGATTCACAAAGATATTTTAAGATTAGTCCCCAGTCTCATTTTGTTCTAGATTAGACAGTTTCAAAAGCCACATTTATCTTAAGCCAAAAATGTTAGCCACCCAGTTTGCTATGTCGGTTTGCAATGTGTAGATCTTTTATACGGTGGAAGAGTTTTTGCCAGTCTTCCTCAGATTTCCTTAGTAAAATGTAAATGTTGAATTCTTCCACAAGGCAAATATTTCCTGCTGGAAGGAACGGAGCTGAGCAGTTTGACACAGGTGCTCGACCACGATGGTCATGTTTACAGTATTGAAGAAGTCTTAATTTACCCAACTATCTGAAGTCTGACTGTAAGTTTGTTCAAAGCCAATGTCAATATTTATGTGTGGGAAAGTGGCCAGTGAACAGGTTAAAGATAGGAGCTGGCCTGGGAGCTCCAAACCTCATGCCAATATAACTAAAACACCAATATAATTAAAACAGGTGTGATAGGAAAAAGTAAGTAAGTGTTGGTGAACTGAGGGTATGTAGGGCCTTCAGGGTATGCTTTCAACAAAATGGTCACAGTGCTTTTAATCTATCAATGACATGTTAGTGGTCCTTTGTAATATTTATCCACAGTACGCTGCTGGTTAAAGCATCTGCGGAAATACCATTCCTGTCTGTCTGTCTGTCTGTCTGTCTCTCTGTGGAAGACACACAGGGAGTGTCTCAGAGAGGTTCAACATCATAAAAATTTGATTGGTTTTGGACACTAACTGAGTGTTATATTTGTGTGTGATCCCATTAGAAGAGAAGAAGGTTTACATTTCCGAACAGACTCAGCAAAGAGAACACAGTGCTGAACTGTAACGTGTAACGCTCCTTAGGGCATTATTTATTACTTACTGTAACTTAATTGATGATTTTAATTTACTTTGTGCCCTAGAATTGACTAATCCATTCTTGCTTTGGAGTTAATCCATACTGGGACTGAGGAGAATGGCAATTACATAACAGTACAGGATTTACTGAGAAACCTCAGTCTGTGTTATTCTCGCTAAAGACTGTAAAATGGTGACTTTGAAAGGAGTTGAGCACTAATGCATGTTGCGGACAAAGTATAACATGTTCCTTATGTACACCTTTCCCAGGAGGTTGGAGCTGTAGATGAGGTGACCATGCAACCTAGGATCAGAGTATCATCCACACCAGAAAACACCCCTCAAGACACAAGTCCACAGGCTGCTTCCACTGAGCTGACACCAGGAGTGGATCAAATGAACCACACCAACGCTGTTGAGACAACCAAGGCTCGCACAGACACTCCAACCAACAGAGAAAAGGACAAACCAACGACTATGAGTAAGGAAGTAACTCAAGGTGGAGGCACTGTACCACTGCCTCTGACTGGAAGTGAGCAGCTTTCTAATTTACAACCTGATATATTAGAGACAATGAAGGAGCCAAGGAGCACAGAAGGAAGTATCATAACCGGGACTCCTTTGGTCCCCACACTTCAGACTTCTCAGTACTTGAGACAACTTCATCAACCATCAGTCTTGGAACGTGCTGAGACGGCCATTTCAACCCCTTCAGTTCAAGCGGAGAACCCCACAGCTCCAGGTGTCTCATCAGGAGAGGCTGTTGGAGATACAGAGAGGTCCTTTTATAATGAGCCACAGTTCGCGACTAGATCTACTCTTATCTTAGGCCCCATTACAGAATCAAGGTTTGTTGCTACCAGCGTGCACCCCTCATCTGATGGAGGAGTAAGAGAGGCGAGACAGGAGGCAGTACCACTAGTCATTATACCTCCAGTTTCAAGCAACCTGCCAGTTAAACTCTTAAGACAGACAGAAGAAAATGTATCCCTTGACAGAGCTTCAGCTGAGGACTTTGATGCACCTCAGACAAATCCAACCCCAAACCTGACTGTTTTAACTCCCACACTACAAAGTGGAGAAGCGTTCAGAGTCAGGAACATGGAGGGCGAGATGAGTAATGTTTCAGCCAGTGAGATAAAAGAAAAAGAGGAAAGAGAAGACAGGTTGGAAACTGTTTCACCCAAAACAGAAACATCACCACAAAAGCAACTTCCTGGTGCAGAGCAGGGGAGTGCAACAGAGACAGATGGCGATAAGATAGGTTTAGCTGTTGAGGAGGAGGAGCAGAGACAACAGTTGGATAAAGACAGTTATGATAATGACACCGACATTTCTGAGGACTTTAGACCGTCCTCACCTGACTGGAGCACTGAAGACTCGTTCATCCGATCAGAGACTGAACCAACACAGCAGACTACTAAAACAACAAACCATCACAGTGCAGGATTAAGACCTGGGATCAGAGGTCAAAGGGTAAGATGTTGTTTACATACAGCTGCAGTACCTGTGCATTTACAATAACCAAAGATGAATGTGACTATCGAAGTTATTTTTGTCATTTCACATCTTGGCATACTTCAAACATCAGATTTATTCACAGTGAAATTGAGTGCAGAGTGTTAATGTCATTACAAATGCATAAACAAACCACACAGGATATTTTAATCACATCTGTGTGATATTCTCATCTCATTTTCCATCATGACCTGGGATGAAATTGAGTTTGCGTGCAGCTGATTTGATGACTGAGATGGCAACATATATCCGTGTCAAGTCTAGCACCTAGAAAGCCATGCATGTGTGTGTGTGTGTGTGTGTGTGTGTGTGTGTGTGTGTGTGTGTGTGTGTGTGTATGTTGTAGAGGAGAGAGAGGTTAGTTTCCAAAGTGAAAGCCTTCGTCGCCCTCCTCTGGCTAAACTGGTGTACTCTAACCCTGAACTGTGAAATCCAGATTCCAGCGTCTCAGCCTGAAGACTGTATGCAGTGATTGTTTACACCAAACTCTCCTTACCTGTAATATCTGCATTTCTGATAGCTTCACTATCTTCTGTCTAGAGAGTAATGTTTGCCCAGCCTTTAAAGGGTTGCAGTACATTATTTTCTGGTAGAAATTATGTAACTGTTCCACCTCACTGCTTCATCAGGGGTTACAGGGTCCACCTGGGCTAACAGGACCACCAGGGCCTAAAGGAGACAAAGTATGTATTAAACTCAACATGAATCAAGAAATGATTTTGTCAAATGATGTAATGAAAGTGATGTAATTTGCAAAGACATTGAGAGAATGTACAATATACTACCAAGTTGGCTGATGCTTTAGGGCTACTTTTACCCCAGGGGGGATTTCTGTAGTAACATTACTTTTAGCTAACTTTATCTATTATCCATCTCTTTCTCTTTCAAATGGTTAGTTTAAGGTAATTGAGGGTATACAGTACCTGTAAATGGTCAAATAGCTAAAAGTTATGGATAAATGGCTAAAACAGAGAGCTCAAAGGCTAGTAATTGAAATAGCTAGAAGAAGCTAATGGTGAAATAGCTGAAAGTGATACAGGGTTGGCATGGTTAGATTAGCTACGATAGCTCTAATTAATGGATAATCAATTGAAATAGTTGAAATAACTCATAGTGTCAGTCGGCTGTGAACCACTGGTGTAAAGAGTATGTTGAGTGTCAGTGCCCTCACCCACCACTGTGGCCAGTCAGACTCAGACCAGTTTAAAATGGTAAAGGTAGAATGTAAAGCTGGTGAGGAAAGCTAGCATCTAGCATGCTAAACACCCAGACATTTTTCTCAGGGGTTGGTCAACAACCAGACATTACAAGAAGGTAAATATTAGCCTTGTATTTGTCAGGTGTTTAGAAAGAATATGACTCAAGTAGGATGCTCATGTTACTTTGTTTTCAGGTAACATGACATTAGCTAGGTGTGCATTTAGCAAGTTAGTCATAAGGGGCTGTGGCATTATAACTAACAGCTGGCCAAGCATTTGACTAGCTTAGCTTATATAGGTGAGTTTAGCTTAGTTTAACTGGCAGATGTTTGTTTCAGTCAGTGTGTCAAAACAAGATAAACTAACATAAACAGTTTAACCTGTTGTCTACAGAAGATTTCTTTGTAAGAATTTGTGTAGAGTTATTTTTGATTTGATATTTATGCATATGTCTTATTAAAGGGGCACTATGTAGTTTTGGAAGAAATTCAAACTCAAAATTTCAATATTTTCAATATCAATGAGGTAATAATACTACAAACTCAGAAATATTTATTTTTTCCATAACTGAATAAACAAGCTGTTCAAATAAGGTCCCCAGAACACTGCTTGAAGCTAGCAAGGTGGCAGGGTCCACCAAATATAAACAAAGTAAAACAGTAGGAAATTGTGTTGTCCTTTAAGTCAGTTTGTTTATTCAGTTTATTCAGTCAGGAAAATGAAGAGCTTGTTTATTTATTTATTTCCCCCAAACTACATAGTGCACCTTTAAATGATGTTATTGCCAATTGATTGATTGAATTCTGAATTTCATTAAAATATGACCCATGTAGTCTGGCTAGTTGTCTGCCTAGTCTTGCATTACAATATTTTCCTCGTTATTTGATTTTTTATTCATAGGCAGCTTTCACTTTTTTTTTTCAGTTCTCACAAAATCAATAACTGTTAATAGCTTGTACATTTAATACACATCAAGATGGTTTCTTTAATTCCCCCAGCTATGATACCTATATGCAGTATCACTAATTAATGAAGTATGATATTATTAGTCATTAGTAAGTTTATGTATGGTGTAAATTACCCTCTTCACTTTGTCAGATAACCGACAAAAACCTACTTTCTGATTAAACATCAGATAAAGCAGAGTTGCTCTGGTGCCATGTTGTGATTTCTGCTGTATGATCAGATTTAACATTTATTTTCTGATGCCACTGACTGTATGTCACTGTTTTGTTAGCTTTTTGTGGAGTTCTTCTGCACCCCAGTGGTCAAACAGCTTATTGCAGCCATTAATTCTCAGTTCTGAATGAAAAAGCCAGATTCCTCTCTCTGGCAGTGCTGATCAAAATGTAGAAATGTAATTTAATCTCTCTGAGACCTATTGTTTTTCTTCTTCACAGGGCTATCAAGGTGTTATGGGCAGGACCGGGCAGACGGGATATAGAGGCCCCATTGGTCCTCCGGGGATGCCTGCCATTGTTGTATATAAAACCTCTGAAGAAGAGTGGGAGGCTTTCAAGGTAAACTGTTATTGTAGCTCTGCACCAGTAACCACTTGGTGCTACACACTTATTTGAATTTATATTCAAAGTGTGAATATGGATCTGGTAAAATAAGTAATGCAATGCCAATATACGAGCTATACAAAAAGACTGAAAGCCTATACGTACAGTATGAAGAAAATAAAAGCAACACCTAGTTGATACTGAAACAGTAGAGACTACTACAATAGTATATAAATATCAGGCACATTGTTGCTCATATGTATTTCAGTGTTAATATTTAGCATGTATGACTGTTGTCACTTCTGTATATAATTCACTGTAAAGGATTAACATATCACAATCAAGATAAAGGTGATACAACAAGTACAATTCTTTAAATGTTTACATACATGCTTTAAAACAGAATCATCTTTTTTCTGCTGACGATTTCATTTCCAATGCTTGGGTTATTGTTTTTGAAGCGTGTTACATTCATCGGTAGTCTGTTTGAGGATACATTTGAAAAATCATTTGAGAGAAACAGGTTTCCAATATAAAAGTAATATTTTGTCTGTTATTTCCTCGCAGAAAAAGAAGATCTTTAAAAAGCTGATTTCTAACTGGCCAGTAGGTGTTTGTTAAAATTAACGCACCTAAAATCCTTCTTTCCCCACTGATTTCAACAATTAGCTGAATCTCAGCCTCTGTAACTTCCACTTCATGCTGTACTATTACTTCATTTCTAGTGTGTCTAGTGTAAAAAAACACACATGTAGTGAATGTTGTGAGTCAGTTCTTTTTTCCCTCGTCAGAAACTTAAGGGGCCTCCGGGGCCTTTCGGACCTCCTGGAGACGACGGACCAATTGTAAGTTGTCAACAGTGTTGTAATTTTCTTGAAAAGGCGACATTAAAACAGATTGTCATTCCATAACAAAACCAAACATAGAGAGATTTTGAAAGGACTCCTGTTCTGTTCTGATTTTGTTTTCCAGGGGCCACCTGGAATTACTGGGAAACAAGGACGAAAAGGAGTTCAAGGGAAAATCGTAGGTATCTTTCCTTTATTTGCATCTTATCTCAGACATGTAGAAAGGCGGTGCTCAGCTTCATGGACAGTACATTATTACAGCCTCTTCTCTGTTCACGCAAACACCCCACTGAACTCAGAACTACAGAATGACTTTGATAATGTACTGAGTTGACTGATTTATGTACAAAGACATGTAATCAACAATAAGGAAACATGATAGTTTATTAAAAAACTACAAACTACAAACACTAAAATGTATGCATGGATGTTCTCCACCAAGTTAAATGCCCCAACACACACTACTAATCAATATGTTTCTCAACAGCAAGCATATTAACAATAGAACAAATTGTATGGACTAGGATATGGTACAATACAAATTAATGAACTGCTTCATATATCATTTGTGATATAAAGAAGAACATTTATGATCAAATTATCTCTTAACGTAGCTTTTCTGCTATGAACGTCCAGTCAAGACCAGACCAACTCCTTACATGTCGTGTTGCACTTCAGGGCAGTCCCGGACCACAAGGTATGCCGGGTCCTCAGGGCCGACCCGGAAGTGACGGCAACCCAGGAGAGCACTCAGATCCAGGCCCTCCTGGCTTACCTGGAGAACAGGTGAATCTGCTGAGAGTCATGACAAATACTGTACATGTGTGTTTTCATAGCGTTGCAATGCTATCAAACAGGTCTTTTCACGTAAATAGGGCTGCAAATAATGATTATTTTCACAATTCATCGAATAATCATTAAGTCTGTAAAATAAATGCTGCCAAATCCACATCACAATTTCCCAGAGCCCAAAGTGACGTCTTCAAATTGCTTATTTAGTCCAGTCAACAGACCAAAACCCAAACACTCTGACTTCATTTACTATCAAAGACGAAGAAAAGCAGCAAATACTTTGAGAAGCTGGAATTAGCAAATGTTTGCCATTTTTGCTCGAAAATTTACCGAAACAATTAATGGATGATGAAAATAGTTGGCAGTTTTCTCTCGATCGACCTGTCGAAATTGCTGATCATTGCAGTTCTACAAGTGCAGTACTGTTACAGCTTGATAAATTCACTTTGTGCTCATCTCCACAGGGTCCCAAAGGCTACAGAGGAGAGAAGGGCAGCAAAGGGGAGCTGGGTGAGTGGGTAAGAGTGGCCTCGACTTCTAATGTTATGGGGATGGAAATTATGGAGGCCTAAGTATAACTTAGACTATTGTAGTTTCTCGTAGCCGTATGTGAAATTGTTCGGTATTGCAGAAGTGCCAATTCTTCAATTCAATCCGTATTCTGTATGTCAAACCCCTTTAGGGTTATCAAGGGGAGCCTGGACCACAGGGACACAGAGGACCAAATGGCGACAAGGTCAGATCCAACACACACACACACACACACACACACACACACACACACACACACACACACACACATCTCTCAGCAGTAAAGGCCTTGTATATGTGATTCTGATTTTCCTGTTTTACTGTAATCAGGGAAATAAAGGAGTGAGAGGTGTTGTTGGTGTCCCCGGCTACATAGTAAGTACAGATGACTTTACTAACTAATGGCAGCCTCATTATTATAAAGTTCTCATAGAATGAAGTGAGATTTTTTTACTCTGATGAAAATGAATACTTTTTGTTAATTGGTGGTTGTTTGAGTGATTACTGAAATCTTCATGATTCATTAATCACCACATTCGTGTAAAGTAATTTTTCACTACAACATCTGAACCATCCTACGTTAACAGGGACTTCCTGGAGCCAGAGGACCTCCTGGTTTTCCAGGACCATCAGGAACTCAGGCCAGTGTCAACAACTATCCACAAATAACATTAATCATATACATATTCCTCCATCTTGACCATCAGGCCACATCTCTCATTGCTTTTAATGACACTGTGTTTGATAAACTGCTGATTATTCTCAGGGGGAGATTGGCGCTCCAGGCTTTAGTGGACCACCAGGCCCACCTGTAAGTTTTCTGACACGATATATTTCTTCAAAAAATGGATGAAGAATTGAGAATATTAATTCATTTGACTTTTGCTCAGAGCAAAATGGGCCCCAGAGGAGTAAAAGGTTTCTTAGGAGTCAAAGGACCGCCAGTAAGTAAACAACTTATCGATTAAGTCATAAACCAAAGTGACCATATAAAGATACTTGTGAAACATATTTTATGCTATCAGGGTCATCAAGGTGGACTGGGCATCAGTGGAGCAGCTGGACCACAGGTGACAAGATGCTTACAGATGCACTGTTTGTGACAAAGACTAAATAATGACAATTACTTACTGTATTAAATGTCTAACCTGTATAAACACGTTTGGCTTCAGGGAGAGCCTGGTCCTGATGGAGTGATTGGGTTCCCTGGTGTCCGTGGCCCTCAGGTATAACAAGATTTTTTGAAGCAGTCATACTTCTCAGTTTTATCACATGAAGACAAAGAAATATGACTTATATAATATAACTTTTTTTTCTTACAGGGAAAACCAGGACCAGCTGGACCTCCAGGCCCTAAAGGGGACCCTGTGAGTACGCTTTAAGGAAAAACAACCAGAAACCAAAGTTGTACATGCAGCAGAAGATTGCAGGTATTATTTAAGGGTCACTCTGTCATCTGACCTCAGTGTGTTTCATCAGGGTGATCTAGGAGATGAAGGAGATATCGGAGAACCTGGACCATCTGGACTTAACGTAAGACAACAAGGATGAACATGTTAACTTAGATGTGCTGTAGTGAGTTCGTCATGTTAGAGCATGAAAATTTGGTTTTTCTGTCTCATTTCAGGGAGCCAATGGGAATCCAGGAAAGCCTGGACCCTCAGGTGATCCCGTAAGATTACTTAAAGCAATTTCAGTCTTGCAGTCTGCAGCTAAACTGTTTACATCCTTTATAACACAAGTGTGGAAATGTTTAGTGATCTTTTCAAGATGTTATACTATAATTGTTGTTTTGGTTCCTAAGTACTGAGCTAAATGTGCAGGTGTTCTCTGTTTGCTTTGTGTTTGTGTGTGTGTGTGTGTGTGTGTGTGTGTGCAATTATTCTCCACTAGGGAGCTAAAGCAAAGCGGGGTGAAAGGGGTGATCCAGGGTTTAAGGGTGACCTGGTGAGTTTGATCCTTCCTCTTAGTTGTTTATGAGTTTATTGATCAGATTAGTGAGTCAGTTCAATGACTTGTATTTGTGTACAGGGACCTCCAGGGCCTCCAGGTAAACATGGATTGAAGGGGCGCCGAGGCCCTTTGGGACTTGAGGGACTTGGAGGCCCAACAGGGCCACCAGGACCTCCTGGATCCAGTGTGAGTGAAAAAAACGGATGATGAAGGCATGTTCAGCACGTATGCTGTCGCAACTTCAATTCTAACTATCTTGATTTATATCTACCTTCATTGTTTTAGGGGTTTGATGGCATTATGGGGGAGGAAGGGAAGCAAGGCAAAGATGGACTGAAGGTGGGTTTTGAGAAGGTTCAAAAATCGTTACTTGTATGTATATTTGTTTTTGTTTTTGTTTTTTAAATAAATGTTAATGAACTCGTACATGTATGTACATGTGTGGTTTTCTGTAGGGAGATCGAGGGCCAGACGGTGTCCAAGGAATTCCTGGGCCTCGAGGAGACAAGGTAGGACAAAGATGGGTGCTGCTGAATAATGTAATTCATGTGAAATAAGCAGTTAATTGACAAAAGGCCAATAATTTTCCTTATTTTTATATTTATGTTAAATGTTTCTGGTTTCATTGGTTATTGCTGTTTTTCAGAGAGAGAACATTGTTGTTAAAAATGTCAGCTAGTTACAACTTGGCACCAGAAATTAAATATACTGATACAAATTTAGACCAATATTCATATTGTGGTTTTACACTCGATTTGGGAATGTTTTCAATAAAAATAGCATTTGGAGCTACCAGAAAAAACATGATATCCTAATAAGTTTTTTATTTGTTTCCTGCTAAAGGGTCGGGAAGGTCGAACAGGATTTTCTGGGATGCCTGGTCCAATTGTGAGTATGAGTGAGTGGAAGTGAAGTTTATTCTACCTGTTGATCATTGGGCTAAATCCATACCGCCGATGTTGTTGTGTTTTGCTTGCAGGGAGAGATGGGAAAATCTGGAGAGAGAGGACTTGAAGGAGAACCTGGTATTAAGGTTCCTATATGACTACTCTTCTTATTCTGTTCTTATGTGACTTCAGTGTTCAGTGCTTTAATCAAAATAAATAATACAATAATTTAAAGGTCCAGTTTGTAGGACTTAATGGGGCACTATGTGGTTTTGGAGAAAAAATTAAAACTCAGAATTGTAATATTTACAGTACAGGTTTTATAAACTCAGAAATATTTATCTCTGTTCTCAGAGGAAAATAAGGTCCCCAGAACACTGTTTAAAGCTAGATAATATACAAATATAAACATATAAAACAGTATGAAATTGTGTTGTCTTTTAAGATCAGTTTGTTTATTTAGTTTATTCAGTCATGAAAAAAGAGAGTTTGTTTATTTAGCTTGTTTAGGCATAAAAATATCAATCAGTCAATGGAGATCTTTCTCTTCCAAAAGTCACCTGTGTTTTCGTTCCCTTGAGAGGGGCAGAGGGCCTTTTGTGTTTTCTGTGTTTTTCGCAGGCAAGGTGATACGAGGGGTATTCAGTTGGTTGCAATCTGCAACCCCACCACTGGATGCCACTAAATCCTACACGCTGGACGTTTAACATACGTACATTTGAAGCGGTTAAATGTATCTATACAATGATATACTGTATGTCAATGGTAGAAAAAGTCTTCATGCCAATTCACGATGATCTGAAACTAATTTCAAATGTTAATTTCCCACATATAAATCTGAGTAAGTCTATTTGTTTTAGTCTATCTACTAAAATGTTAATGCAATTTAGGGTTATATGTCTTAAATTGCTGCTAATATAGATGTTAATGAGGACATGTATTTTTATACACCTTTTGTGTAGGGGATGCCTGGAGTCCCAGGAGTGACTGGACCTAAAGGTCTAAAGGTAGTCAGAATTATATGAATAATGTGAAATATTGTCAAGTAAAACTGTTGAGATTATGAGGTCTCATTTTAAATGTAAATAATCAGCCTGCCAAAAGATCTCACATAATCTGTATTCCATTTTAGGGGTTTCAAGGTCATTTAGGAAACAAGGGACAAGATGGACCTCCTGGAGCTCTGGTAAGACCAACTAACAATATGTTAACATACATATTGCTTTCTCCATTCACTTATCACCTCACAGAGTTTATAAACTCTATATTTAAGTAAAAGTAGCCTTGGCCTTTACCAGAACAAGGAGAGTGATAGACGAATATCATCTTTCTCTCAGGGACCTCTTGGTGCAAATGGAATGAATGGCGACACTGGACCTCCAGGACAAAAAGTGAGTTCAACCCTCTATATTTAAACACTGAACAAGTACATTTACCTCACAGTGTCACAAATGGATGGCTGATAGCTCAACTTAATATTTTATACAGGGATTGCCGGGGAAGACAGGCACTCCTGGCCTTCAAGGACCCGTAGGCAAGAGTGTAAGTGTTAATCACCTTTTTTTTTTCAGATTTTACAAAATCTCTTATGAAACAAAATACAAAAATATGGTATGTGGCACTGATACATATTTAATAACTGTGGACTTGTGTCCATTGACAGGGAGAAGCTGGCAGCAGAGGGCTGAAGGGGAAAACAGGAAAGCCAGGGGAGAGAGTATGTTACAAAAATATTGCATAATTCTCTAAGATTGCTGAAAACAGGAGGACACACAAGATGAGGATGAATTACAAAGACTGAGTTTTTGATATTTTGAATGTAGACATGATGATGTTGAAATTAAAGGACTGTTGGTTTTCTTTAGGGGGTTAAAGGTAAAGAAAGCCCAGGAGGACTTCCAGGAAGTGAAGGCTTAAAGGTATCTAATAATGCAAAGATTCATATTTGTCAGTACTGACATTCTAATCAGAATAAGCATCAGTCAGCATTGTAAGCTGCATCATTCTGTCATGTTGGACAAATATTGATTACATGCTCTATATTTTGAAATTTAATGTGTTGGTCACCTTGTCGTAATTGTTTTGAAGGGTAAGAGAGGCGAGGAGGGACCAAGGGGGAAACAAGGCCGCCCAGTAAGTAAATTATTTTCCATTTTAATTTGTCTATTTAATCAAGTTTTTAAGTTTCAAGTTTTTTTCAGCTCTCTTTACTAACTTCATGTCCTTCTGTGCTCAGGGGGAGATGGGCATGCCTGGACCACGGGGATACAGAGGATCTCCTGTAAGATGATTTTATTAAATCCATCCATCCATCCATCCAGCCATCCATCTATCCATACATCCATCCATCCATCTGTCCATCCATCCATCCATCCATCCATCCATCCATCCATCCATCCATCCACCCATCCAAATTAGCTTGACTTGACCTGAAATGTGTCCTTTCCTTATTTTTTTGTTTTCCCAAAATATATTCTCTTTTTGCAGGGTATCCAGGGTAACATAGGACCATGGGGCGAGGTTGGGCCCCGTGGCCTTCCAGGTGACCAGGGGCCACGAGGTCCAGTTGGCCCCCTTGGAGTTACAGGTTACCCTGTAAGTTTATTTTTATGTTTTTGTTGTCAAGTATAAACTTCAGGGCCTGAACACCGGCGGTTAATCTTGTTTTTGACCAATTGCACATTGCTGTCAGTGTCCGTCAGTAAACTTGAACTGCATAACAATTAAAGGTATCAAACCCAAAGAGTGCATGCCTCTCAATGCTCAAGGCCCAACACTCCCCTTTAATTCAATCAAGCCTAATCCATTATCGGATAAAACATATTTAAATCCACTAAATCCAGATTTTTACGTGTATCCACATCAAATTGCACTCATTCATAAATAGGCGGCATCCATCCCATCCATCCCTTTCCACACCAAAAGTTAAAGGTGTCTTATCTTGGTTAAGTCCCACCCTCCATCCAAGCTTTGTGGAAATCCGTTCAGTACTTTTTGTGTAATCCTGCTGACAAACCAACCAACCAACAGACACGGGCAAAAACACAACCTCCTTAAATATTAATATATGTCCAAAATGAGGCTATCAATTACATCTGCTTACGTCAGTAAACCATGCCAGTGAGTCAGCGTGCATTAGCACTCGTCCAGTTTGATATTCTTAGTAACACTTCAAAACTTTCACAAGTCAAAATGTTGGCCAGTGCCAGGCCTCTTATGACAACTGCTTATGTGATCAATGAACAGAAAGTATCTTTCTTCTGGTCTGGCATGGTTTTTAAGAGTTTAACATTCTTTTTTCAGGTTGGTCATCAGATCAGACCAGGTCTGGTGATGATTCAGGGTGTCATAGATTACTCTGGTACTTTGATCTTTTTAGTGCCATCCTGCTTGCACAGTTAATTATGCATTACAAGATTTATGATTGCTTTTCATGATCTGATCCGTGCATTGCTGAGCTCACCAGGGGCCTCATCAGAACCACCCAGACATCATTAGGATGTGGGGGGATTTTTAACGTCTGTTGTTGTACAGACAAAGTACTTGTTTTTTTGTTTTTTTTTAATATATTTCAATAGCCACCCCAGTGGATACAAATAGAATGTTGCCCATTTTGTTTATATTGTCATTTTTATAGAATTGCGTGAACTTGAGTTATTGCTAAATTGGCCATGATAAGAAATTCTGCTGCAAATAAACTTAAAAACTGTGAAGTTTCGAACATGTTTGATTCACTGTACGAATCTACACACATATGATTTGATACACAGGAAATTACACAAACTTCTGACATCTAATTATACAGTATTTTTCATGTGATAAACACACAAATCACACATCTGTTATGTGTAATTTGTACCAGAAAACACACACAAAATGCACTTTTCTAAACACCAAGCTTGATGACTTTGTTGTGCATAAGCATCCCGTCTTCCTTCAAGGCTCTTTGAGAGCAGGCTATAGGGAAGGAATATGAAGTGCATCAGTACTTTTTGTGCAATTGTTGCTTTATTCTCTCTACATTTAGGGTAAAGATGGACCTCAGGGATCAGCTGGATCACCTGGTGTCAAAGGATATAAGGTAAAGCTTTTATTTTACTCAGATTCTCTTCGGGTATCTGCACTTTCTTTTCTGCACCAGGAAATGCTACGAGTATCTTGATGCTGGTGTAGTCAATGATTTATCACTCAGTTGTTTTATGTTTGTCTTAAAATGTCATCTTTTCAGGGATCCAGAGGAGCTTTGGGGCAGAAGGGAGTTGCTGGTCTCGATGGTGAGGAGGTAGATTGATTAGACTGTGTTTGTCACAGATTTGATTTCTATCTTTTCTATTTTTCTATTTTTCTTCTATTTTCTAAAGCCACAGATTTAGACACCAATGCAGCTTGATTGTACGAAAAGAGGTACTTTAAGCTTGATTATGTGTATTAAGTAATACAGTGCTTTTGTGTTTAGGGTCCAGTTGGACTGAGGGGACCTGAGGGTCCAGCTGGTCAAAAAGGCACATCGGTGAGTAAATGTCAGTTTGTAATTTGTCATTTTCATTTCCAAACAGTGGGTACAAGTGTAGTTTTTCTATTACACATTCTTCATGGACCTTTATGTAGATGGAACATACATTTATCAATCAAACTTTGAAAGCCATTTTGTGTTACTGACATTTCAGGGTGACCAGGGGGACACTGGGCCTCCTGGACAGAGAGGGCCAAAGGGAGCTGAAGGCAACAGAGGCAACCAAGGGCCACAGGGAGCAAAGGGGGCACCAGGGAGACAGGTGGGTAGTAGTTGTTTCTAAAGTAAAGTTTACTTAAAATTGTAACCCCTCTCACATCCATACAGTGTGAGATTAATGATGCGGGGTATTGTCATTTTTTGATGTGTGGATTGAAGGACAATGTGTCCCAGCTGCCCTGTCCTCACAATCAACCCTCTTTTGCAGGGATACAGGGGTGCACCAGGGGACAGAGGAAGAGTCGGGGTTCCAGGCCTCAAGGTCAGTCATTTTCAATCAGAAGTAACACTGGACTTGAGGATTTATTTCAAAAGCCCTATTCAAATGGGACTAGTATTACTTCTGGACCTCCAGTAATTCGTAATGATTGCAGAGGTTGGCTGTGATCATTTGTGAATCTGCCATGTCCATAATTTGTAAACGCAAACACAGATCTCCTGTGATAATATTAGTCCCATGGGAAGAGAGAGGTTAGGGGCAACAAACGGTTGTCAAGCATATTGTATTCAAGTACAGCCACAAACTGTCAGTTTCTTGATCTAAATGAGCTGCAAATGTGTATTCATGCTTGTAACACAGGCAGAAAGTGAGCAAAACACCTGCAAACTGTAGTATTATTGTGGCTGCTGAAGAACAGAGGCTCTTCTTCTGAAACACTAATGTTATATGATGCTTTGAACATATCTGAGGGTAATGTGAGTAAATTTGATTAATATGTAATGATGTAATTCATAAATCCTGTGAGATCTTACTACTAGTCCAGTGCCAATAGTGATAAAGTCGGCTAACTGAATGTCAAAAGTTTTGTTCAGAGTTAGAAACTCAACAATGATGATGATGATGCTTTCACAGGGTGAACCAGGTACCAAAGGTTCATCAGGCAGACCTGGACGGTTCGGACCAGGGGGCAACACTGGGGCAGCAGGAGCCAAAGGCCAGAAGGGGTTCCAGGGACAAACTGTTAGTAACACAGTTGGATTCTTTGACCGTCAATAATTGATAATCAACAACTTAATGTAATAAACACTGTAAATTTTATGCTTTCTTATTTCAGGGCCCCCCTGGCAGTTTGGGGCCCCCTGGACAGATTGGACCATCAATACAAGTATGTGATATTGGAATTAAACGTGGGATTACCATATTTCACACATTAAATTTAACAGAAATGTTTATGGCATTATAAAATGGTTGTGATGAATTTTATGAGTTGTTCAACCACTAGATGACAGTTAAGGCAGTTTCTCTTGTGTTTAGTTATGTTTCACTGTCAAATACATGAAGGTCTACTTTTAGATTGCATATACAGTGCATAATACTGTGTTTCATTCATTGGTAAGGGTTCTTTACAGGTTGTGATAAAAAAAATGTGACTGAAGGTCTAATTGCTTAATATTCTTTAAATTAATTTAACAAAATAGGACATAAAATACAACTTCATGTTTTTCAGGGTTTGCCAGGCAAGAGAGGTGTTGAGGGTAAAACAGGACTCCCTGGACAAAAGGTGTAATGTACCATTTATTCATTATAATACGTTGGTGCTCTGAGAGTGATCTATCCATCTGTAGAGATTCAATTAACAAATGTAATACTGTCTCTGCTCGTTCAACTCAGGGCAGTCATGGTGAGAATGGAAAACCCGGCCTTCCTGGCCTCAATGGAGACATGGTGGGTGCTTATCATATGTTGCACCCTGTGGGCATCATTAATCTGGTTAAGCATATCTAATGGTGTGTATAAAGATGTAACCGCAGTGACGCAGTGTCAATGCGTAACTTTCTGTAATCCACAGGGTATTATAGGTCAAAGGGGTGCAAAAGGAGAGTCTGGAACAAGAGGCACAGCGGTAAGAGGGCATGTTTGAACTCTCAAAGATTGGGTTTGCAATTCTCAGCATACAAAATTAGACCAGTCAGTTATATTGAATATTCTGGTGTTTTGTCAGTTCCAAAAGTCTATATTTTATGTAAATAGAGGTCATGTTATATCATCATTTATGTGTATGAGTGCATTTCATTTTTTAGGGGACTTTGGGGAAGCCGGGATTCATTGGCATTCCAGGTGCTAAAGGTCAACTTGGACCTGCTGGTCCTCCAGGTCATCCAGGAACTAAAGGAATCCAAGGGTCAAAGGTAAGAGGAAGTCTTTGCTCAGCTTAGATGAAACTTTGAAATGGAACAAAACTAAGTTGTAATGCATATAATGTCTTTGTAAAGGGAAAAAGAGCCCAGCCTGGAAGGAAAGGAAACAAAGGCGCTCCTGGAAAAACTGTGAGTTTAATTTTAATCTAAACTCTGAAAAAAATGATTGTTCTGATTAAGATACACTGAGACAAATGTGTGGTCTGATTTAATCTCTAATCTCTGACAAATGGAAAATCACAGACACTGCCAAAATGAAAAATGATAAAAGATAGCTTGTACAGTACTTTCTACCCACATTGTATGGATAGGTCTAAAATCCTCCATTCACACAATGTTTATGTTGTCTTTTTTAATTAGAAATCAGGTTTAGGTGCTTTATAAATACTTCTGAAAGGTTGTGATGTCACAACTATACAGTCAAAGCCCTCAGCCACACTCCCAGTACAGCCATGCTTAAGAAAACACCAGCAGAGCTGAAGCGGAAACACAGTGGGCATCACCTGCTCAGGCCTGTGAAAGCTGACCAATCAAAGCACATTGGCCTTGTCAGAAGGGGGGCCTTAAAGAGACAGGCACTAAAATGGAGTGTTGAGACAAAAGATGAACAGAGGTGCTACAGCAATAGACAGCTTTACAAAAATCCTGGGTTTTTTTTTTACATTAAAGCATGTAAATATTTTGTAGTGGGCACCAAGAAGAAAAGTGTGAACCCGAAAGTGCACATAATATGGGGCCTTTATTACAAATCATCCCAAGCGCTCTTTTAATTTCAGATGACATTTTGTTTAACTTAATGGGTGGAATTAAATCATCAAATCCAAATTTTACTCTCACAGTCTTACCCTGTGGTGTGAAGCTCATCTTATGAAGTGTGTTTTGTAGGGAGATGAAGGCTCACAGGGCAGACCAGGACCTGCTGGACAACCTGGAAAACCCGCAAGTATCCCTTTTGACAGATTAAATACATACAAACATCATCAAATACAGTACTGCTACCACTGTTCATTTCAAGTACTAAAATAAGAATCACTTGCAAACCAAAAAGTTCAGTTTATGTTAAACTGTGCAGTTGTATTGTAGCAGAAAGTGAGGACTGTGTTGACAATTGGTTTCCTGTCTTGTGATCATGTTCTCAGGGCCTGAGCGGGCTGGATGGTTTACTAGGAGTTGAAGGAAATGAAGGAGATCCAGTAAGAAAAATGTGCCATTATGCAAATTACTCTGTTGTTCAACTTTTTTCACTAAATTCAGCCCATCCTCTGCTCATCTCAAAGGGTGATATTGGTTTCATTGGCGCTCCTGGAATGCCTGGCAGGCCTGGCAAAACGGTACGCTCCAAAACAGACAGCACCATAAAACCATGGGAATTTTACCTTATTCTTAAATATCTGATCTAGTTATGCTCAGACATAATTTTGTGATATTAAACACATTTTTAAACGCAATGTTCCAGGGGATACCTGGACCTCCTGGAATCAGTGGAAACACTGGAGCAACAGGCTTCAAGGTACAAAAACAAGCAATTCATTTATATTTAAGATAAATCTTGATTATATGTATAGCATGTTCACCTTGAACACGAGTACACAATTTAACTTTACATTTATATATTCACTGTGCCAGGATACCAGTATTTAACATGTGTCTTACTGATGTCCTACTCGGTGATTCAGGGTAAAGCTGGACCAAAAGGAAAAAACGAGCCACCTGGACCAATGGGGCCAAAGGTATACATCTTTCTTCAATGGCATAATTGTAATATTGCTGATATAGAACAAAATGCCTTTTCCAGTAAACATCGTCATTACTGCTCTGGATACAGGGTATTCCAGGACTGAGAGGCGAGAAGGGCGAATCTGGAAGTACTGGTCGAAAGGTAAAAGTCCAAAGACACACAGTGCAGTACACAGCCTCACCTCACCTGGATGAGCGGGTTTTGTCCGTTGAAATAGATTTTTGATGTTTTTGATATTTACTGATGCTCCTTTCTCCTATATTGAAAGTATGTACTTATTCTGTATAATACTCTTTTTAAGGAGTGTTTCTGCTGCGCTGCAGTTTTTCATATTGCTTTAATCACTGCTTTGTCCTGTCACGTGTCTGTACAGTATACATTCTACCCATCATCTGCTGATGTTAAAACTGTCAGTTGAATGGACTATAAGAGATTTATTTTGAATAATATTTTGTCTTTAAATAACAGTCTGCTTCAGGGTTTCACAATAGGCCCTGCCAAATGTGCAGAAATCAGAAAAACACGTTCAGTCAGTTGTCTAAGAATCATGCCACTGTTGTTTGATCCATTCTCACCCATGTTTTCTTCATCCACAGGGTCTCCCAGGTGACACAGGAATACTGGGACCAATTGGGCCACCGGGGCTTAAGGTAGATTGAAAATGTTTGAAATATGAGATCACTTGAAAATGCAATAAAATGCATAATTTTAGTTGATCCACCATATTTCTACCTTTTTATTTTAGGGTAATCCTGGTTTGCAGGGCCTGAAAGGTCAAAGAGGTCATAAAGGAAAGCAGGTAAGTTGTATTTTACTTTCTTTTCATAGCATTTTTAACAGGTAGCAAGTTATTAATCAACTGACTGATTTTCACAGGGGGATACCGGTCCTCGTGGTCCACGTGGGCAGAAAGGCTTCCTTGGACTTCCTGTACGTTGCTCTGATATTCTGCAATACACAGTATTTTACTGGAACACTTTACTGAAGTTATTTCTGTTCTGTCTTTATTACAGGGCCGGCTTGGAAAGAAGGTGAGAGACTGTTTATTACTTTTATTTTTGTCGATTTTTGCTTATTACTTTGGAGGTTTGTGGATCTTCCTGGACCTGATCTAGTCACAGATTGATTCCTTTTTTATCCCTTTTATTTTTAAAAAGTCAGCATCCTGAAATCACAGTTATAGTTTTCAAGTTTTATTTATTAAGAGACAACTGATGTACCCACCTTGAAATTATGTCAGTTTTTTCATCACTTTCACTTGGCTGTATCAATAGCTTGTTTGCCCTACTGCCTTTGATACTGTATATTTGCATATTGTAGATTGTGCATCTTCTGTATATTTTCTTATATTATTATTTTTATTGTTTGTTTTATTCTTGTATTTTTTGAAAATAAGGTAAAGGAAGAATTTCATTGTACAGGGAAACTAATAAACACTTTGACTTTACAGGGGATGAAAGGTGTTGAAGGCAGGAGAGGACCAAAGGGACTTAAGGGCAAGCGTGGACCTCCAGTAAGATATTTTGCTCACACAATACAAGTAAAAAAGGTTTGACCTGATTAACAAACTTAAATGTAACATACTGTAAAGTTCTAGGATGCATTTGAAGCTTGATGTCAGTGTAACGTGCTTGATACCCAGGAGGTGTGTTTCATGCTCTTTAAGCAAAGCCATTTGTTTCAAAGGGAAAACCTGGTGCACCAGGCAAGAGCAGGCCTACACAAAGGCGGGGATCAAAACCTGAGCCCAAACCAGATCAAAGACATGAGCTGAGGCCTAAAGCAAGACCCAATACAAGACCAAGAGTGAAAAATGTGCCAAGATCCAGACAAACACCCAGCCTCCTGAAGCAAAGATTAGGACAACAAAAAGTTGGTACAAGCTTTCTTCTCATGTGCACTTTATCAACACAACATTCTCGTTCTCGTTCTCTGATTGAATGACTGAATGATGGATTCCTCTGTAGCGGCCCAGGCCAGTGTCCAGGAGGTTGCCTCAAGCAGATGAGGCTGAGGAATCCTTCAGCTGGCCTCAGGGAACCAAAGACGACCCTGCCACCACCTGCTACGAGCTGGGACTCATACACCCACATCTGAATGATGGTGAGGGTGTGACAAGGCTCATACCCATGATATGATAGTAATCTGTTTCGGACAATACGCTGTATAACAAACCAGTCTGAGTGATCGCGCACTTTCTTATCTTTCAGGTTACTTTTTCATGGACCCCAACCAAGGCTGTCCCTATGATGCTGTGAAGGTGTTCTGTAACTTCACAGCAGGAGGAACGACTTGCATCGAACCTTTACAGTCACAGGTACACTAATTTTTACCTACAGTGTTAGGGTTAATGTTAGCGGGCATAGTGCTGTGTGAGGAGTGGTTTCACTTTCTTTTGATGGGACATAGCACAGTTGCAAAACATTTAATCTCTTGTTCTACAACTGGCGGATTGTCCCTTTTAAAAATGTCTGTAATATTTTTTTTTTAGATTATGTTATCTTGGGAACCAGACAAGAAGAAATCAAAAATGTCTGTCCAGTGGTTCAGTCAGCAACATGGTGGAAACAAGGTAAGACTTTTAACACATTTGTGGATTAATTGAGGAATATTTAGCACATCTAACATCAGTGAGCCATTTCCTGAGACTTAAAATAATTTCTGTCTCTGATAGTTTGAGTATGCTGGTGTGGATGTTGTCCAGCTGAGGTTTCTGCGGTTACACAGCCACACATCTTTCCAACACATGACTCTCAGCTGTACAGAAAACCACTCCATTACTGCTGACACAAATGATTTGAAGAGGAATATTTACTTCCTGGGAGACTCTGGCAAAGAAATTATGTCGCACCTTACCACAGTGTCCAGGAAGGGCTGTGAGGTAAGATTAAGAGATTTTTGATGTTTTGTTTTTAGCAGCTTTTATTAAGTTTCAAAAGTGTAATAAAAATAATCAAGTAGTATAACGTATGGGAACAAATGAGATGTAAACATTCAATAGGAGATTTTACATAGAAAAAAATGATGTCAGTCACAGGATCATATAATAAATCCAGGAAAAACAGAGTAAACCTGCTTTCTTCATGCCTCTGATGTCTGATCATTTTGCAGGTGGAGGTGGTTGTGATGGTTCAGGGGAGCAAGGAGCTCGATCGAGGTGATATGGAGTTACTTCCTGTCAGAGATTTTGGTGTAGAGATGACATCATTATCTCCCCTTGTCCCTGAGATCACTGCTGTTTTGGGACCCCTCTGCTTCTTGTGACCTATGAAGAGAGTGTGTGTGTGTGTGTGTGTGTGTGTGTGTGTGTGTGTGTGTGTGTGTGTGTGTGTGTGTGTGTGTGTGTGTACACGTGATGAAATACTGTAAATATCTTTGATTAAAAAAAGACATGAATATACTATATGGTGGTTAGACATTTTACATGAAGAATTTTGTTCAGATAAAGTTGCTCAGTACTGTATTTTGTGTATATTTATTTAACTGTCACAAGCTGATTTTCTTTTAATCATATGAAGTATTTTATAAATTGTTATTAAATGTTATGTAGCATCAAATGTTTAAATGAAATTGAATTGGAGCGTAAAGTGTTTATATGACAACTCAGTGTATCCTCACAGGGGAATGATGTGCAGCACTATCAAAATAAAATGATGAGATTGAACATGTGGAATTAAACTGTGCCATGTGCATCTGTTGCAATTTAAAGTAGTTATTATTTTAACTTTAAGATGTTGTGTAGATTTTTGTTCTTTCCTCTGTGGACATTAAGCTGTAAATGATTGTTAATGTAACTGCTGAACTTGCAAGTTGAGATCCAGCATTATTCAGGATTTATAGTGATAATTAAGTTTTGTTTTTTTTTTTGTTTACTTCATTTCTTGTTCTTGTTTTTAGAGGATGAGTTTTGTTAAACACAGAAAATGAAAAGCATCTTTTCTACTCTGCCGCAGATAAAGGCCTGATGCCAGAACTGTAGATTTCCAGTTTTGGACAGAGTAACCTCTACCTGAGTGTCCAAGTTCAGGGAAGTCAAGAAGTCACAATAGTTTAGTTAATAAGTTGTTGGCGGAGAGTTCCCATACAATATGGTGACCATTTCTGAACATTTCTTATCACAAAGTGGCTTCGTTGTGACAGAAAAGGTCTGCAGCCAGGCAGTGGAACTGGTCTGAATAATGTCTAATAGACTTTACAGAATCATCTGAGTATCCTGTAGCTGTTACCGGATCTCAATCCTCCCTTACAAATTCACTCATGATCCTTCAATCTCGCACAGCAGCCTGGAGGCAAATCGTTGGTTAGTATGTCTTCATTTGGGAAGTTTGCGAATAGATGATGCAGTTGTTTATGAGTTGCATAAACATATCCCTCTGTCTTTGCTGTTAATTGTATTTGTCACACTCAACTCATGAGACCAGTTAATTTTTTTATGACCCATTATGGTTTGAGGGTATACCAGTTCACATATATTTCAAGAGTTCATACGAGAACTTATTTCTTATAATATTTATGACCTCGTATAATGAGCATGTGGTGTAAAGGTTGAGATACTCATGCACTTAACTATGTGTATTGTAAACAGTACACCTTAAAGCAAACTCTATTTCTGAGATTAGATGTGTTTTATTGTTGCTCATTTTATACACATGGCCTTCAGTTTGAGGCGCATAACTTTTGCAATAGTTTTCTGTTTCCTGCTACTTGTGTGGTCTGCTTTTTAACATTGTTTTTTTTTTACTGGAGAGGCTGATTACCTTCTGGAGGTTATGTTTTCACCCGTGTGGGTTGGTTTGTTTGTCAGCAGGATTACACAAAAACTGTTAAACAGATTTCCATGAAACTTGGATGGAGGATGGGTCTCGGCCCAGAATATACCCCATTAACTTATGGTGCAGAACCGGATAAAGGGAAGGATCTAGGAGTGTTGTTTCACTTTCACTTTGGCGGGGACCACCAATCCCCAAGTGGAGGTCTTTTTGATCAATTGCAACTTTTGGGGGCAATTTGGGAATATGGTCTTGTAAGGTACTGTATCAGCTGACATGATAAGATGGGTCCTCCCTTGAACAGGGTCCCTGGATCAAAATCTAGTTTAAAGACATTTATTATTGTTGATCAAAGTGTGCCTGCATGGTGCTAATTCATAAACTCAGGTCCTTAAATGCATTTATTTGTTTGTGTTGATCAATAAGCATCTGTCACTGTAAAAGAGACCAATAAAATAATAAAAGAAAATAAATCCTTTATCCTCTTCTTCCCAGCTGGGATATAAAGCCGCACACACTGCACAGTAAGTGTTAGTAAGTGCATCTCGCGTTCTATTTCATATTGTGTATTTGCCAACAACGGTGTTTTCACATATTCGTTAGCTATTAAGACAAGACACTTAGTCCTGTGTAGAGATCGTTCAGTCAGCTTTAATCCATATTCTGTGAAAGAAAAAAATGGGAAATTTTCTTTTTTTCAAGTCCACAGAAATCAGACAATCAAGGTCCAAGTTTTACCAGGTGAATTCTCCTCAATATAAAAAAGACACTTCCTTCAGCTTTTTTTTCCTTTTGACACAGTAGCCTGTTTATCACAGTGAAATTCCCAATGCTTTCCCTCACGGTATGGCACTGAATAAGAAAGCCCAAACACATCTAGTAATAGTCTGATGACAGCTATGGTCAACATTGTGGGCGCTGGTGACGTCAAAAGGAGGAGAGACTTTCGACCAATCAGCGTCGGCTGCCCTGCTCCTCATCTCCTCAGTTAATAGAATGGGGAAGGTGAGCAGCAGCTCGGACTGCTGCGGTTACAGCACTCATATCTGAGATTTCACACGGAAACGTCTCTGGATAAGCGAGCACCCGGCTGTTTAAAGCGAGTGAGTATCCAGGAAGTCGGTAGGCAGTATTTTATACATTTCCTCTAGTGTCTGTAAACATGTAGCTAACGACTGACGTCAACAAGTTGGCTAATTTGACTAGACGTTACCCGGGTGCTAGCAGCCGTGAGTGTCCCCGGGCAGGAGCTTTACTGTCAGAGTAGGTAAGCCTGTTTATCTTAAAGTTGTGTAGTTAGCTCATGGATTAATCGACAACTCTTAATACCAGCTAACTGGAGTGTTAGCTGTCTGTGTGCTGCGTGTCATGTGAGACTAATTTCAATCTCAACTGCTTTATTAGTCAATAAAAATCCTTAGCATTCTTATCCATGATGCTAACTCACCGTGAGCTCGCTTCTTTATCCGTCCTCGTGATAACATTCACTGTATTAAAGCTGCCACTGATGTGTTTATTTTTTTAAAACATAAGTTACCTGTTTGTTCAGGATGGAGAGTGGGGGCGACAGTCTCCTCCGGTCTCGCTGTCGAGCCATTCCCCAGAGCCCCACCTTCCCTGACTTAGACAGCTCTCTGGATGGGAACTGTAACCTGCATGGCAATGGAGACAACCACATTACCAGCAACGGTGAGAAGAGCATCTCTACTGCCTCATCAAGCAGAGCCAAAGCAGAGGACATTGACCTCTTGTTACAGTCAGTGTGTAATGATGAATTTCCCTGGATGTGGTAGTCACTTCCTCTTAAGCGATGATGTTATGTGACCTGTGGTACAGTTGTGTGGTCAAACATGCTCCCATGCTGTCATCTACGGCTGCAGCTAATTATAATTTTCATCTGTCCATTATTTTCTCAATTGATCGATTATTTCTTGGTCTATAAAACGTCAGAAAATGATGGGAAGTGTTGATCAGTGTTTACCAAAGCCCAAGGTGAAGTCCTCAAACGTCTGTCACAACCCAAAGATGTTCAGTTTACTGTCATAGAGGAAGTAATAAACCAGAAGAAGTTCACGTCTAAGGAGCTGGAATGTTTTCTTAAAACATTACTCAAACTGATTAATCGATTATCAAAATAGCTGCCGATTAATTTCGTAGTTGGCAGCCACTCAGTTAATCGATAAACAGTCGTGGCTCTGCTGTTATCCTCCCCATATAGTGACAGATGAGACGTGATGGTCAGTGAAATGATTATGAGAAATGATGGCCATAAATGTGACAATCTGACCTGTCTTCGGACAACATATATATATTAAGAATAAAAGTACTGTTGACATCTTCTTTCCAGATGGGTGGAGTGCTGCTGTGGCAATTGACCTCAATAACTGAACAAACTTATTCATCATCAGACAGCTGTCAAGACAAATGATCTGTAGTAACCTTTGCCACAAGCTGTCACATTTGCTTTGCTTGGCAGACACTCGATTGTACTACATATTGTCATAGGTGTGTGTCTCCTTGTAGATTTTGCTACATTGGACCTAAAGACTGATGTAGGCGAAGTAGTATTATAATCATGCGAAAGAAAGTACTTTGTATTGGGCTACTTGCGCTGTCTAAAACAAGTTTTAATTCTTGATCAACAATAAAAGCAGAGATAGCCATTAGCAGGTTATCCTTTGCTCATTTATTCAAATATTTGACATGGCACGAATTGATGTTTACATTGCCCAGGTCGAGCTTCTATCGCGAGAGGTAACCTGGCAACTTGCTTTGCTCTGTTGTTAATTTGGGTGTGCTCAGAGCATTTATCTTTAGAATGATATTGCATGATTTTACAGAATCATGATGACATTTTGTATTTTATTATTTGCTTTGTGCTCTTTTTTCAATTTCAGGGAAAATTGAAGTGGAACATGTGATCAGCAAAAAGCTACAACTGAAAAGGAAAGCAGAGGTCAGTAAGTTTGAGTGTAGTAAAGGCTCAAGCTGCATGTTAGAACTTCGAACACAAAATGTGGGCTTCAACCCATTAATACATGTTTATTTTGTCATCCTATTGACAATAAATTATTTAGCATAGACGAACTCACCACTACAGTTAAAAATATGCTACACTTTTGTTTTGTTTGTGGATTGATTTCAGTCTGCCACAATCCTCAATGAGCTGTATCGTTAAATCCAAATCTTCTATACGTTCTGACATCAGCAAATATGGATTATCTTTGAACCTAGAGGGGCACTATGTAGTTTTGGAGAGAAAAACTCATTAAAATTAGAGTAACATGTAACTTACACATTTAAATGTCATCAGAATGTTTGCACAGAGAACTCTGACTTGGTCTTGACTGTTCACACATAAACAATTTCATGATATTCAAAGGGCTTATATGCATGGTGGCAAAATGTGTATTGGCAATCTTTCTAAATGGTTGATGTGCCAGAAAAAAATCCTCCTTGAGGAAATGTGCTCGACATTAGTACACTCTTATGGAGAATGACTGCTGATGACTGAATAGGTGCTTCAGTGGGATGCTCAAAGACACTTGAAAAATGAAATGAAAAATATTCTTCTGCAGCAGTGTCATTAAATAAAAAGCAAAGTTGATGTTATTATAACTGTAAAACGTCTCAACCTTGTCAACACATCTTTGCTCCTTACCTCCTATTCAAAAGGATCATGGTTATTGCCACTTAAGTACAAAATATTCCCTATTTGTTCAAGTATTTGCAGACTATGAATGATAACTCTTCCTGTGTTGCTTTTGGTCTTGCTCAGTTCCTGAAGAGTGACCTGATGCGTCAGTTTGACGTTCAGGTTAATGACTTCATGGACAGTCTTATTGAGGAGTCTGCCAGCCTGGAGCCTGCGCCTGTACCTGCAGTCTTCTCCCCTCCACTGTCAGACAAGGAGAGGAGCAAACTCAGGTGCTGCCTGTCAACTTCTCCAGCCTATCAAAGCAATAACAGATCTGTTGCTGGTCACTGATGTCACTCTGTTTTCCTGCAGGCATTTTCGGCCTCCTCATGGCCAGGGCAAGAACTTTGTCAGTCGCAGGTCCCTCCTAGAGTAAGTCCACACAGTGATGTCAATGAAATGTAAATACTTCTACATGAACACTAAAGCGCATCGAAACATTTGTTTATGACAGTGTACATCTTCTGAGATTTCTGCTGCTTGAAGGTTGTTTGTTGGCATCAGTGCAGCTGCACAGAGTCTAATCGCCTGCTGTCTGTTTCTCTGCAGTGAGCTGTTTGAGGTGAACCACATCAGGACTATCTACCACATGTTTATTGCCCTGCTCATTCTCTTTATCCTCAGTACACTGGTGGTAGACTTCATTGATGAAGGCAGGTAATGTATAGGACTTGTCAATTAAGTCATTTAACTTGATAAATCACCATATTGCTTGTTTTGTCTAGCCTTTTCAGAGTCATTAAACTATTTAGATTGCGTTGAACTTATTAAGATCTTTCAAGTTTCTCATCTTTCTCTCCTTGGGCTCAGACTGGTGCTGGACTTTGACCTGCTGGTCTATGCATTTGGACAGCTCCCTCTGGTGGTGTGCACATGGATCTGCATGTTCCTGTCTGTGTTGCTGGTTCCCTACACCTTGTTCCACCAGTGGTCACAGACCCAGTCTGGGTCTTTTAGTCACCCAAGGTTGTGCAGTTTGCTGTTTGGCTCTGTGTTCCTGCTCTACCAAGCTCTGGGTCTGGGATTCCTGCCTGCATATGTGGTGGTGACCAACAATTTGCCTCCTGCATCCCGCTTCATTATCATCCTGGAGCAGGTAGATGACCAGCGTGGCTGCTTTTAGTTTGATCAGTGGGACTACCACTACAGTTAACACCTCTTACACTGGCAAAACCCACTTACACCCACTAAATTTTGTCTTTTGTCTTTAGTGGAAAAGGTTACGTTTGGCATTTATTTTTGGATGAAATGACTTTGCAGTAATCATGAGTGTTGTGATGCTATGACATGCATCAATGTTCAGGATGCTGATGTGTAAATGCTTTTTTCCATTCGTATCTGTTCAAGCAGCACTAAGATATTGTTCAGTTGGCATTGAAATTAAAAGACAGACTTAAGTAAAATATATTAACAGGTAACCACTATCACTGGCCTCCTATCTGCTCTCTACGTTTTTTTGTTTTCTGCTCGTGTGTGATGTCAAACATGACACATCAGAAAAAAAAAAACAGATAGACTACTGCTGTACTGGCAATGGGAAAGGAGTCAATTGCCAATTTTAGCTGGTTTACCTGCATTCAAAAAACCATGTGTGTTATGTCATGCCATATTGCTTGCCTTATGTAAAGCACTTTCAAATGCCCTTTAAAGTGTGATTCATAAACTCGTCTTCCCTTCTTGAATTGACTATGTGTAAAAAGTTGTAATAGATGCTGTGAACATTTTCATTATTTCTCTAATTCCAGGTGCGTCTCATGATGAAAGTCCACTCCTTTGTCAGGGAAAATGTACCAAGAGTCCTGGCCTGGGCAAAAGAAAAGACCGGTATGTAACTTCTTGCGTGTCCATGTTTAGTTCCTACTCATCACTACTGTATTCCCCTTTCCTCATGTTCTTATGTTGATAAGAGTCTCTTCTGTCATCTACAGGCCCCAGCCCAGTGCTCCCTCAGGTCTCTCAGTATCTCTACTTTCTGTTTGCACCCACACTCATCTACAGAGACAAGTACCCCAGGTAAGCAGACCCTCTCATTGTTATTTTTTTCTTCCATAGCCACTCTATGTGTTTGATAAAACATTGTTTCTCACTTAATGCAGGAACCCAGTGATCAGATGGGGCTACGTGGCCTCAAAGTTACTTCAGGTGCGAACATATTTTACATTTTAATGAGGAACTTACTTAAGATTTCAAGCAAAAGCCCATATTCTTACAGTCGAACCATTCCCATCCCACAGGTACTAGGCAGTCTGTTTTATGCCTATTACGTGTTTGTGCGGCTGTGCATCCCTCAGTTCCATAGCACCAGTCTGCAGCTGTTTGACCCGAGGGCCATGGTCCTCTGTGTCTTTAACTCCATCTTGCCAGGTGAGATCAGCCACTGAACAAATACCCCTCATACAGCCCATGGTCTTCATCAGTCTTAAGGTATATACTAGTAATACATCAGTCACATTTTATTAAAACATTTTCTCATTTGCAGGAGTTTTGGTTCTCTTCCTGGCATTCTTTGCCTTCCTCCACTGTTGGCTTAATGCTTTTGCTGAGATGCTCCGCTTTGCTGACAGGATGTTTTACAAGGTACTTCTGCTTTAGACATTTAGATTAAGGTTCTATGTTTCTACTTCACACTTGACTTAGTTATTTTTGATTACACATAACAGGATTGGTGGAATTCAACCTCTTTTGCCAATTACTATCGCACCTGGAACGTAGTGGTCCATGACTGGCTGTACTACTACGTGTACCGGGACTTCCTGTGGGTGAGTGGTTCTGCTATTTTAGAATTTTTATTACCTACTTTGTAATGATGGAAAAAATTGTAACATCAGTGTAACAAGCCATTAAATACATTTATCTTAAGTGAAAATACATCGATGAGATTAAACCTTTGCACCACTGTTGTTTTGACTTGTCTATTCTCTCTGCTGTTGTCACTGCAGATATCTGAGAAGCGTTTCAGACCAGCCGCCATGCTGTTTGTGTTTACAGTGTCTGCAGTGGTCCACGAGTACATCCTTGCAGTCTGTTTTGGCTTCTTCTATCCTGTATTATTCTGCCTCTTTATGTGCTTCGGAAGTAAGAGAAAGAGCTCAGTGCTCCTCATACTACTTGCTTTTATTGTCTATTGAAAGTCATCCGGACTTGCTTGAAAATTCAACTACGCCTAAATATTACCATTCTGTCTGTTATTGTGACACAAACAAATTTGAGCTTTATCTCTCCGTATCAATGCCTCTACCCTCGTCTTCATTTCTCACCCTCTGGCAGTGATGTTCAACTTCATTCTGCATGACCAAAGGAAAGGTCCCATCTGGAACATAATCATGTGGACGTCCCTTTTCCTGGGTCAGGGGGTTATTATCTGTCTGTACTCCCAGGAGTGGTATGCCCAGCGCTACTGCCCTTTGGATGAGGTAACACCTGCAGCATTTCTTTATGTATTTTGGTGAAGTTGCCCCCTTTTCATGTGATGTTTTTATTTCTTTTCATTTCAGCCTTCGTTCGTTGAGTTACTGAAGCCTCGCTCCTGGAGCTGTCAGAGAGGCCTGACGTCAGATCCAGACAGACTGTGATCCATGTTTGAACTACTGCTGAGGACTATCACTGATCAGTTAAACTTTGACCAGCCCTCTGTTACTGTCATAACTTCTGGTCTTTCGTGTTTGTTTTATTTTATTGCACTAAGGTCGTGACTGCATCTGCCAAAATGTTCTTTATTCTAACAGCAAAGTGATGCCTTACTTT